>NC_137509.1:5915000-6512500 GCF_041902795.1 Electrophorus electricus
ATATGGAGGAAAAGTCATTTTCAGTGACTAACAAAGGGATGCAGAAGCTCAAAATCTTTAACTAACATTCATTGCTTTTTATGAATAAAAAAAAATATTTTTGGTCCTGGCAGCTGGTCTTCAGCCTGGACCAAATGTCACTGATGACCCTTCACCAGAGGCAAGGTCAAAGGTCATTAACACTGCACAGGCTAAAGAGAAACTTATAGAGAGACTGTTGCTGGTTTCTCTGTGTGTTCTTCTCTTTTCTGTGGCCCTCGTCATTGGACTGCTCTGTGAGTGACAAATCAAATGCTTATACATTAATAATAAAGTATAACTTTTCACTGGCTAAATTAATATTGTTGTTAATTGTTATAAATTGGTTTTATCATTTATTGCTTAAGATCATGGTTGGGTTAACATGCTGGGCCATTACGAACTGATGTTGTTATTGTTTTTCCCTCCTTGTTGTTAATTAAGTAGACAAAAGATTTCTTTTCTTTCTCAGATGGTTTTGGAAAGCTGTCCCATGAAGAATCTGAGAAGCAGTTGAACTTTTTTAGAGGTCAGTGCAAGATGAAGTCAAAGTCAATCCACTAATCAAAACTATTTCACACATGAAGTATGAAATAAGAGCTGGAAATGCAATCTTGTGTATATTATTAATTTTCTAATTTTGTCATTCCTTCATTGGTTCAAACAAATCTGAGGAGTAATCAGGGGCTTCAGATGGTGACAGGGATTACTGATTTTTAACACCAACACCAGCACGTATAATGAAACTAAATGACTAAAAGACTTGTCACTTTTCAATCTGATGTGAGTTTAGATAATTACAAGAAGATCTTAAGGAGTTAGAATTTAAGTGAAAAGATTCTCTCAGGTAAGATTTTTTTAATAAGCAGACATATATAGTGTGGAATTATACAGTGTTGACTGAGGAGTTAACTTAGTGTAAGTTGTCATTAATTTGACATTCATATTAACATGGAGACATCATCTTTTTTTTTCCAGAAAGAAACAGCAGTATTGAGCAGTTGCAGGCAGAAAAGAAAAACCCGACCAGTGAACTTCAAAGTGAGATCCAGATTTACCTCTAGAAATATTAAAACTCAAATAAAGAATAAGAGGCTGACTAATCTGGACCTCCACACTAGTAGATTGATGATTGTTTTGTTCTTTCATTTCAGGAACAAAGAACACTCTGGATGAGAGAGAGAGAAAATACCAAACAGAAATGGAAAAGTTAGCAAATGAACTCAATGGTAAGAAGAAATCTAAGATTGAAACAGTTGAATCAGTGCTTTTTTAAAGGATCCATTATGAGTTAAATGTACAAAGTCTGGTATTATTGATTAATACGCAGCGGCAGGAAGCAAAGGAAAACCTGAAAATTGAATTTCAAAGTGAGATCTAGATTTACCTCTAGAAATATTAAACATCACAAACAGAATAGGTGGATGAATAATCTGAAACTTCACACTAGTAGGTTTATAGTTTTGTTCTTGCATATCAGGAACAAAGAACACTATGGGTGAGGGAGAGAGAAACTACAAAACAGAGAAGGAAAAGTTAGCAAATGAACTGAAAGGTAAATACAAATCATAGCTTTTGTATTTGTAAAATATTGTATCTGTTTATAGCTTATAGGCTCCCAGATAATGTAGACTGGTTTTAAAATTGTTATGAACCAACCCAGATATCATTCACATGTCTGACTGGTTTCTCCATATGAGCACTCACAGAGCCACACTGAATCAAGGCCAGGGTCTCATCTTCAGCCAAAAGACACTTTGTGTGTGTGTGGAAAAAGGAAAGTGGTATAAAGATAAATAAATGGGTCAGTTTGTTACTGACAGATATATTAAAGAATTTTAAGAACATATCAAAACTCATAATCTTACAGGTTAATAAACATAACGACAGGTATGGAAATGAGCGAGGTGCAGTTCTTCCCCAAAGACAGCAAGTGCATAAGGCTTCATATACGAGCTAAGGAAAGATGCTTATTCTAATAGAATAACAATAGGGAATAGTACTTGAAGCAGGAAATATATTATTTACCTTTTGTTATTTATATTGACATTCAGATATACTGATATACTGCTGTCATCCTGATTTTCCAGAGATGAAGAGGAGTATTGAGCAGGTGAAGGAAGAAAAAGAAAATTTGACCAGTGAACTTCAAAGTGAGATCCAGATTTACTTTTAGAAATATTAGTCCTCAAATTAAGAATAAGAGGCTGACTAATCTGGACATCCACACTAGTAGATTGATGATTGTTTTGTTCTTTTATTTCAGGAACAAAGAACACTATGGATGAGAGAGAGAGAAACTACCAAACAGAGAAGGAAAAGTTAGCAAATGAACTCCAAGGTAAATACAAATCTTATCTTGAATCAGAGCTTGATGTTTATATTTGTAAAATACAGTACCTGTGTTTATATTTTATAAATGGACAAAGTCTCCCTGATAATGTACACTGTTTTGTTTACATTGTTATTAACAAATCCAGCTGTCATTTTAATGTCTCATGATTTCTTCTTATGAGCCCTCAGAGACCCACTATGACTCAAGACACAGGGGTCAAGTGTTTATTTAGGAGAGATAGAGAATGTTTGTTTGTGTGTGTGTGTGTGTGTGTGTGTGTGTGTGTGTGTGTGTGTGTGTGTGTGTGTGTGTGTGTGTGTGTGTGTGTGTGTGTGTATGTGTATCAGTGCTGATTTTACAACCCCTGGATGAATGCCAGATCATTCAATGGGCAGTTCAGTACTTTCAATTTCCACAAAGATGTCCTTATTCAGAAGAGTTTCAGGGTAACAGACAAGAATCAGTTGGAGCCTGTTAGGAAACAATACACAAATGTGCTAAAGAACCATCTTTATTCAGTGTATGATCATATGATCATGATTGACACCCTTCAAAACCTGGAAAAAGAAAATGTGCATCTTTCTGTTTGTGAAACTAGTTTGGTCAGTCAGCTCTCTGGTAATTATTATATTCTAATAGTGAAGACATAACTTTATTTCTAAGATTTTTACTGGAGAATAAAAGACAGACAGACAAGCTGTGTGCTGGATTAATCTGTGCATCTTGGTTTCAACTTCCATTTTTGTACTGGAATACAAGACTAAAACTGATGCAGCCAAAGCCAGAAATGTCTGCTTTCTTCTATAAACCCAAGATGGCACTTTGACATCCACTTCCTACTTTTAGAATCAAATGACTTGCAAAATATCAAAACCCTTTCACATAGAATCAGTATTGAAGGATGAAATATATTTCTTACATTTTGTTATTTATGTTGACTATATAACTCCTTTTGTTAGCTGTCATAAACCTGACATTCAGATGTACTGATATACTGGTGTTGTCCTGATTTTCCAGAGATAAACAGGAGTATGGAGCAGCTGCAGGCAGAAAAGGAAAATCTAACCAAAAGTGAGATCTACAGTTTCAGTCTGAACTAGAAAACTAGAAAACAATATACATATTATGTCAGTATAAACAATGGCCTTCATAAAAATAATTGAATGTGTACCAAGAAGAATCCTTCAATACTTGTGTTTTGACTTTCATTTACATAGTCAACACTTTGATGGTCACTTACTAATTTGGCAAAGAATATCTTCAGTTTCATTATTCTTTCAAAGAGAATTCTACTGTGAATAGTGGAGGGCAAAATGTGTTAAAGTTAATTTATTCTTGTTTGAGTACTTGTTTGTCCATTTAATCCTCTATGCCTGGCCTCAATGTCCTTTAGTTTATCACTATGTGATATTTGAAAGTAAACAGTATTTTGTGTATTTATCAGATTCTATATTGTGTATCATAACCTGATCTCTTCAGCATTGTCTCTGAGTAGTGTATTAACGCTGTGCAATCACAATGCTGCAGCTCTGAAGATGAAATCAGACCACTGTGCTCAGGGCTGGAAGTTCTTCAGTGGGAAGTGTTACTACTTCTCTACTGATGAGGAGACCTGGAATGCCAGTCGGAATGCTTGTGTTGATAAGGGAGGATATTTGGTGATTGTTACCAGTCCAATGGAGCAGGTATGATGTCTGAATGTAATAGCTGTGACACTAAAATACTCACTGAAATGCAGAACAGTTATGCCCTTATTGTCCTGTTCATCGGAATGTCTTACAGATTCTAATCACAATATTTTTCATTAAAGGATTTCTTAAAAAGATCAAAGCCTGGTTCTGGAAGTGAGTTCTACTGGATCGGTCTGACTGATGCTGTGGTGGAGGGAGAATGGCACTGGTTAGATGGCACAAAGCTCAGTCAGACACCGAGGTTGGTCCATTACAGACACCACTGAAAAGTCCTGTTCATTTCGAGGTCACATGATCATATCATGGTAGATCACTACGCATTTAGTCTACATGCTTTTAACAAAATGGCACACTTGTAATAGTGATTTGTTTATTTTGTTCCCTTGACAACCAGGTACTGGACTGGAAATGAGCCAGATGACTGGAAGGGAGATCAAAATGCTCACCCTGAAGGAGAAGACTGTGCTGTAATGGAGCTCAGCTCTGACAGTTATCTTTTACTGGATGCATTCTGTAATGAAGAAAGCAAGAAACTCAAGCATGTCTGTGAGGCCAAAGCAGGAATGTAAAACAGAGATAGTAGATAGTAGAGATTGTAATTATGGCAATAACATAAGGTGTAGGGAAGTCAAATCTCAGGCTGAATTTTCTTTGTATTTGTTTGTGTCCCGCTTATGTATTTATTTGTTTGTTTACATATTTAGGCATTGCTTCATGTTCATATCTCTGTACTGTGACAAACCACATGGTCATCAATGAGTTTGGGCCTAATGACTCGAAAGATCAAAATGCTCACATAGAAGGAGAAGACTGTGCTATAATGGAGCTCAGCTCTGCCAGTTATGATTTACTGGATGAAATATGCACTGAAGATGGGAAGAAACACAAGCATGTCTGTGAGGCCAAAGCAGGAATGTAAAACCTAGAGGTAGAGATTGTAATTATGGCCATAACGTAATGCATAGGGAATTGAAATCTCAGGCTGGATTTTCTTTGTATTTATTTGTTTAAGTATTCAGGCATTGCTTCTTGTACATATCTGTGTTGTTACAAACCATATGCTCATTAATGAGTTTGGGCTTGCTGATGATGCAAGAATGCATCTTTAGCAGTTTCAGTCTCATATGATGAGCAGGATGCTTTAAGCAGCACTGGGTAGTACTGAAATGCATTAGATTGCTACTGTAACACTTCATCTTATTGGTGTAAATGTGGAGATGCTGTAAAATTAGAGCACTGTAAAGTGAAACATTGCTTTGTTTATTAGTTCTAGAGATTGTTTGTATTTAGTCACAACTTTGAGACAAAGTGGAGGGTTATTCAAGTTAAAGCTTCATCCAGAGTGTTTTATCATACAGCTATCATACAGATGTTATTTACTTTTGCTAAATTATAATTATTACATTTGTAAATAATAAACATCATAATCTGCAGAGAGTGTTGTGTAAAAAATATATTTTATTTTAACATCCCATAGTCATGAAATATTATGATAGATTAAATTCAGATGGAATTTTGGCAGCAATATATCCCACTTCCTAATAGTTCAAACTGATGTGATATTTGTGATATAATGCTGTAATCTGTTCACTCTTTTATTGGTTCAAAGCATACCTTTGGTATACAGGACCAGACCCCAGACCAAATTCTGGAAAAGAAAGCCACTCCCACACTACTCCTCACCACTTGACCTTGGTGGAATCCTTGCCACCATGTTGAAGGGCATTCTGATTTTACTAAGGGATGGTGGACATTGCTACCAGCAGTCCCTCACACCGCCGGTTTTGCTGAGATAAGGAACTTCAGACAGCATCCCAAAATACATTCCAAAATTTCATCACAACCATGCAAACTGAAGCCATGGAGATAAATAAACAATTAATACATGGAATATTGTTAACTTAAAGTACATACTTTCATGCAAAACTAAATAGCCATGTCTCATCACATTATTGTATATGGATGTAATTTTTATTGGTTTGATATAACTACAGTCTTTTAAACCTATAAGCTACTCTGGCTCGCCAAAAGCTTCAATTAAATCACTTCTATAATTAAACTAAGCCTTTTTACAATTCCTATAGCAAGACGTTACTTGTATCATACATTCATGACGCTCATGCAAATTAGTGAGAAAAAGTGAACAAGAAAAAAAAAAAACAGAATAGAGGCCAGGTAAACCACAGAGAGAGAGAGAGAGAGAGAGAGAGCTTCCTGAACAGGCACTAATACTAGGGTGATGGCTACAGGAAACAGACAACTACATGAGGCTGGGGATGCACATAAAATGAGGGACAGTCAAAACCATTCAAAATGACTATGCAATAACTAAATAACAAGAGCATGACAAAAAAAACAATAACCACCACCACAAAACCCACAAAATACCTAGCGAGAGAAGCAGTGGTGTACCATGGGAGCCCCTGTCCCCAAACTCTAGCCTCAATGTTAACGCCACAATTTGCAGTAACTTTTATTCTTAAAAATTGAAGGCAAATTACATTGCACACAAACATGTATTTATACATACATCATTATATATAAACACATATCCTTGGACTCTGTACAGTATATTGTCTAAGAAAGTCAATTGCACTTTGAAAATTGGTCCTCCCTGTTTAGTGTAGCTTAATATCATCCTGCCTTTTGAAAGACACCTATCAGAATTTTTTCACTTCACCAATACAGTGTATTTTAAAGACTTGATCATATTTGTTTTTTTATACATGTGACACGTAACAGAGTGGCATATCTTTTTAAGCAGCTTTTTTTCAAAGAAGTCTCTATTTTAGTTAACTTACCTGTCATTCCTTATGCATTGTCTCCATAGCATGTGAGCAAACATCCAATGTAGTTGTTGTTCCATCCCTGTACGTATTGCTTGGTCGGTCTCTCTCTCTCTCTCTCTCTCTTAACACAGTGCCCTGTAAGCCACCACAAAGAGTCAGTGAAAGCCTCGTGCCACACTGGTTAGTTTAGGGAAGTAGATGGAAGTGCTGATTGGTTGGCCATACCAGGGAAGTATCAGAGTTGTAAGTCACTTTGGCTAAAAGCATCAGCTAAATGCCATCAAATGTGAAAAGATGATGAATGTAAGAAAGGCAACATACCAATTACACTACCTCTGCCCATCAACCAACAGCCTATAATACAAAAGGGGACGTAGTCTTTGAAGAGAGGAAAGGGTTAATCTTTTTGGTAAAGGATGAAGTTCACAACACAGTTTATAAAAAGAAGAAAGTTGCTAGATGATTGTTCCACATACAGAGTAGAAAGCTAGATATAATTGTTGACCTGAGTTATTGTGTATTTGTATGTTTAGTTATGTATTTATGCGCATCCATTTGTATATGTGTATGTATGTATGTGTGGTCTGGAATAAAAACAGTACGTACATTCCATCTGTCATTTCCCTCATTAACATTATTAGGCACATGAATGCAATAATATGCACTTACAGTGAATCTACTATTATCAGAGCATCTAATTATTACTCAGGTTGCACCACACTACCCTCTAATGGTAAGAATGCAGTAATTTTCACCTGTGTTCATACATACTACAACTTAATTGGTTTCACAATTCTATTCTGTCCCTTCTCTTCTGGTTCTGGTTGTTTTCTTGTCAGTCCTGCCTTGTGCTCTTGTTTACTCCCCCTTGTTACCTATTATCTTATCCATTAGGGTCATTGTCTCCAGCTGATGGTACTTTACTTAAGTACTGTACTTTAATGCATTACTCTTGTGCATTTAGAGCCCTCCATTCTCTGTAAAATATTTGTTTTGCTGTTTGTATGGGTCCTGATTTGTGTTTTTTTGTTTGTGGGCCCATTTTGTGGTTTTATTGCCTGTTTAACACTGATGAGCTATGGATATTCCATTCCACAGTGCCCTGAACGTTCACTATTGCCACCTGCTTCATTTGTCCCATACTTGGCATAGAAACAACACTCACAGTGCAGAAAAATACACTTTGTACAAGTGAGCAATAAAGCTATACTTATACTAATGATAATATTAGTAGTTATAGTAATATAACTGTAATATAGCCACATTAATGTCACAAAGTCGGTAGGCTAATTTAATGTCATGTTTACATTTGACATTAATCTGTAACAAATCTAAAACACTGATGATAATGGACCATCTACTGATAACTATGCTAAACTGTAATCAACTCACATTAGTTCCAAATATATACATTTCACACAATATATGCTGTCAGCACTTATAGACCTGCTTAGGGCAGGATGTTATCAGGTCAGCGATGTCCAAACAGGTTTGGGAGCCATGATTTTCATGAATTGGGGAGGGGTGGCTGTGTGCCCCTGAGTCTGGCTCTAACGTGACCTACCCGGCCTGTCCTTGTGTAGGAGGGACTGGGGTCTGAGAGAGCACACAGGGGGCTCTCGGTCTACATGTATCTCTAGAGGGCGCTCAGGCCGCAGTCTATACCACATTTTAAATAATGAAAAATCTATCTTAAAATCTGTGTCCATTTCTATGTGAATTTAGGAAGGATGGATGGATGCATAGATAGATAGATAACAAATAGTAAATAATTAATAAGGGTTTGTGTAAATAAATAATAATAATCAAACCCTGTTCAAACACCACCCATAAAATTATGCTGTCTGAATGCAGAACTAACTTAATAAAAATTCAGTTAATAAAGTAGTGGAACTATGGTGTCAATATTCTGTGACATTCCACTGAGGGGAACTGATGAATGAACGAGGGAGTTGAAAAGAATATTAAAGTTCAGGGATGTTCTTCATCTGTGACTTGTTGTTGACTATACAGTTGGGTTGTAACGTTGTGCACATCAGTTGCCCTTCAGTTTGTTTGGTTGGTGATGTTTTGTTTCTTGACGATGATGATAATGACTGGACTTCCCTAAAGATGCCATTTCACCCGCATCCTGCCTCACATCCCTGAACATCACGTATTCATTCAATTCAGAACATGATAGCATGTAAGAAAATATGATGTGGAAAAAAAAATAACTATACCTACTACACCTACATATAACTTATTTCTGTTTTATGACACACTTGTGATTATGAATATTAAAATCAGTATAAACATATAAATGTATAACATTTTTAGGCCTTTCATTCTAAACATTATATATGATATAATGAAGTCATTCCTCATATTTCTGGCAGCTGATCTGAGCCCCTCTACTGTACCAGGACCAGTTGACCCTGCTGACCCTTCAGTTGGTGCCAGGACAAAGGTCATGACCAAAGCACATGACCTAAGGACAGACTGCTGCTGGTTTCTTTGTGTGCTTTCGTCTTTGCTCTGGCCCTCATCAGCAGAGTGCTCTGTGAGTCCCAAATCAAAGATGTGTCACTAAAAAACTAATTATCTTCTAATTTTTCAAGTGAAAACTCAAAACAAGTATTGCTATTGCTATCAGCCATGGGTTTTGCCTGTTTGTATATTTGTTTGTTAATATTTTGTCCATGTATATATATTTGCTTGACAGTGGATTATTTGCTTATGCTGAAACGACTTCTTACTGCACTTCTGATTATGAAAACTTGATCTGCTCTTTCTCCTCATCAGATTTTATAGAAAATGTTGCACATGAAGAGTGTATTCACAGTCTCACAGGTCAGTATTAGAATGGCCATGAGCATAGTGCATAGTGCATAGACAGTGCATCAATGGACCATAATCAAAACCAATTCACATTTCTCTTGTTAATGAATGTGGATGACAAGTACTGGATTTTTTTGTGCGTGTTTTCACAAAACTCAGGAGAGATTAGACAAGCTTCAGTTATGAATAGAGAGATTAAATAGCAAACCAATCATTCAACATCAGCATCTATGAAATGACATCAAATCACGTGAATAACTGTTGCTCTCAAATTTAAATTTGATCTGGTTTCTAGAACAACTACATCTGTACAATTTCATCTTGAAGAATTGTTCATTGAATCAAAAGAATTTGCAAGGTATGTTTTTTTATTGGTTGATCAAAATATTATGGAAACCTAAAGTGGTGTAATTTCAAGTGATTTTAACTACTTTGGTTTTACTGCATTCAGTCACAGAACTGAAGGTGAATATTGTAACAAACTTGCAAATAACAGGAAGGAAGTGTAAGTGTTGAAAAATATTTATTACAGAACAATGTTGTTCGGTTAAACATGGCGTTCAGAGGCAGGCAAAAGACAGTCAAAAAATAGTCCAAAATGGAAAAATTACAAACAGCAACTAACACTAGAGAAAACTGGCTCAGAAACTCAGCTAAGGCACAAGAGACTTCACAACAGGACTTACCACAAAAGACTTTGGCAGCAAAGGGAGCAGGTAATGTCCTTCAGGTGTATGAGGAGGTGTGGCTTGTAATTAATAGACTAGTGAGGCAGAATGATGCAACCCACCAGGAAGTGTAGCAGGGGGTGTGACAAATATGTTGCACTTGGAGCGGAAGAACAAGGATCTTTCTGTCTACCAATAAGACATACTAATGAGGTAGCCTAACAGCTTGTGTAGTTTTGGACCTGGCAAGGACTTCAACTTGGACTTCTCAAGGCAAAATATCATCTTAATGTAAAAAAAAAAAAAAAAAGCATGACATACAAGAGAAACAAAACTTTTTATGAAAGTTATTTTATATATCTATTAAAGGCAAAGTTGGAATATTCTTTTAACAAAAAAGAAGCATTTTTCACATTTACCAACTTTCACGTTGTGCCAGGCACCCAGTCCAAGGGACACACGGACGGTTACACAACACACCTGCCCCACCTTTAATCTCCTGATTACTGACCACTTGCATTTGTGCCTCTTTTGCCCATTTTGTGTCTCCCTCTGATTTCAGCCTATAGGAACATTTGTCCAGTGCTGCCACAGGATCAGTCATCCAGTGCTGTTATTCCTCACTCCTGTGTTGCTGATGTCCTGAGCATTTACTGCCAGCGATCTACTGTGCTGCCAAACTCTGCTGTGCCTACATGCCTTGAGCTTTACTGCCAGTGCTTTTTGCTTTAGTCTGTGTTTTCTTCTGTGTATTCTAGCAGCTCTGCACTGTGCTTTTTTCATTCTTTATGAAGAACTAAGAGACTCCAATTATACACTCTTGTCTCACTCCTTCCCTGCCACCATCACACCAATAATTTGATATACAGAAGCATCACAATGCACACACCCATACATGTACAGTCAGGGCCATAAGTTGAGACTAGCACAAATTTTGGTTTTCACAAAGTTGGCCGCTTCAATTTTTATGGTGGCAGTTTGCATTAAATTTAGATTGTGAAGAGTGATCAGATAAACTGCAAATAATTGCAGTCATTCCTTGCCATGAAAATTAACTTAATCACAAAAATTACTGTATTCCAGCCACTGCATTTCAGCCCTGCCACAAATTGACCTGCTAACATAAATTCAGTGATCTTCTCATTAGCTCAGGAGAAAGTGTTAACAAGGACAAGGCAACTGATATTACTGTGTCATGCTGATTAGAAGAGCAGAATGATTGCTTTAAAAGGGTGGTGGTGCTTGAAGTTTTCTTCTGGTAACCATGGTTACCTCCAAGGGAACACGTGCAGTCATCATTGCATTGCATCAAGAGGACTTCACAGGCAAGGACATTGCTGCTTTTAGGATAGCACGTAAATCAATCATTTATTGAATCATCAAGAACTTCAAGGAAAGAGTTTCGATTGCAATGAAGAAGGTTTTAGGGTGCCCAAGAAAGTCAAGCAATTGCCAGGACTGTCTCCTAAAGAGGGTGCAACTATGAGATCGGCTCACCACCAGTTCAGAGCTTGCTCAGGAATGGCAGTTGTGAGTGCATCTGCAGGCACAGTGAGGCAAAGGCTTTTGGAGGATAGCTTGGAGTGAAGAAGGGCAGCAAAGAAGCCACTTCTTGCCAAAAAAACATCAAGTACAGATAGACTTTCTGCAGGAAGTATAGGGATTGGGCTGCAGAGGACTGGGGTAAAGATTTTTTCTGATGAAGCCCCCGTCAGACTGTTTGGGACATATGGACATGAGGTGCTACCATGAGATGAGTGCGATCATTTACATTTATGGCATTTAGCAGACGCTCTTATCCAGAGCGACTTACAAAAGTGCTTTGTTATTTACTGTTATTTATTATAGAATATCCTAGTACAGTAGCATAGGGTCCAACATACCAATGAACTAGAATACTGTAGAATACTGGGATGAATGCTGATACCTAGAAGTACAAAATACATAAGGTCCATCTTAAACAATGATAAGTGCAATAAACAATAAGTTCTAGAGTTTGTTAAACAGAAACAATACCCTACAATAAGTATTAAATTAGTCAGTCAACATGGGAGCAGTGTCAGTTGTCCTTTAAATATTCTGCAAATAGATGGGTCTTCAGTCTGCATTTGAAGACTGCAAGGGACTCTGCTGTCTGGACAGAAAGTGGGAGTTCACTTTCTGTCCAGAAAAAGGGGCTGGTCCATTTTTAGCTTTGTAGGCAAGCATTAAGGTTGTAAATCTGATGCATGCAGCTACTTGGAACCAATGAAGGGAGTGCAGCAGTGGAGTAACGTGCAAACTTCAGAAGATTGAAGACCAGTAATGCTGCTGCATTCTGGACAAGTTGTAGAGGTTTGATGGCTCTTAGAGGAAGACCAGCAAGTTGCAGTAGTCTAGCTTTGAGATCACAAGAGACTGCACAAGCACCTGAGTAGCTTCCTGTGACAGAAAGGGCCGAATCCTTTATATGTCACAAAGGAGAAATCTGCAAGACCGGGTTAGATTAGAAACATTAGTTGAGAATGACAACTGGTTGTCCAAAGTTATGCCCAGGCTATGGAAAACTTCGGATGGTGATACCAGGGAATTCTTGAAGGAAACTAAGGTCATGGTAAGGGTTGGGAGTGCCTGGGATGAACAGAAGCTCAGTTTTACTGGTGTTGAGCTTCAAGTGGTGGGCTGTCATCCATGATGTGATGTCAGTCAAGCATGCAGAGATACATCTCAAGACCTGCGTGTCAGAGGGTGGAAAAGAAAGAAGTAATTGAGTGTCATCAGCATAGCAGTGGTAGGAGAAACCATGAGAAGATATTACATCACCAAGAGAATGAATATATGAAGAGAAGGGGGCCTAATACTGAGCCCTGTGGAACACCAGTGGAGAGTCTACACCGTTTGGATGTGGATCTGGAAAGCATCTCCAAGCAGAGCCAGTCACACCCAGCCTGGAGAGAACAGAAAGAAGAATGTTGTGGTTCACTGTGTCAAAGGCTGCTGAAAGGTCTCGAAGAATCAAAACAGATGACAGTTTGGCAGCTTTAGCAGCATGAAATCTTTCACTGCTATGAGGGCTGTTTCTGTAGAATGTAGTTTGTAGCCAGACTGATTAGGATCATGCAGCTGGTTATGAGTGAGGAAAAGGGACAATTGATTATAAGCTGCTTGTTCAAGGGCTTTTGAGAGGAAAGATGGAAGTGATACCGGTCTGTAGTTGGTAACGTTGGAGCCGTCATGTGTCTGGCCTTCTTGAGGATTGGTACCACCCTGGCAGTTTTGAATGCAGTTGGCATGTATCCAGAAAATAAGGAGTTGTTGAGGATGACAGAGATAAAAGGTAGCAGATCTCTTGCGATTGTCTGGAATAGAGTGTCTGGAACAGAATTGGATCCAGTGGACATGTAGTTGGATTGCTGGAAGTCAGGAGTTGAAGAATTTCATCTGTGGAGAGGAGAAAAAGAAGTCAGAGTTGGATGTTGGAGAATGCACATTGGTTGGAGGAGAGCAAACCAAGGAAAAGGACTGGTGGATTGCTGCAACCTTCTTCTCGAAGGTGATGAAATACTCTGGAGTAAGAGGTGAGGGGGAGGGGGGGGATTCAGGAGATAAGAAAAAAGTGAAGAGATTATGTGGATCAGATGCTGATAGTTCGAATTTCTCTGTAGTAGGATGACTTTGCAGATGTTACTTCCAGTGAGAACTTGGAAAGGAGAGACTGGTATGAGCTGAGGTCTGAATCTAGGTGAGATTTACTCCATTGCCTCTCTACAGTCCTTAGTTCTCTCCTGTGGCTGCGAAGTGTTTGTTAGCCAGGAGGCAGGTGGCGAGGATTTAGCAGGTCTAGAGGAGAGAGGGCACAGAAGATTCTTTGATGAGGAGAGTGTAGAAATGAAAGAATTAGTAACTGTATCCAAAGAGGGAGAAGACAGTCAGGGTGAGGAAGGGTGGACAAAATAGTAGAAGTAAGAGAAGAGGGAGTTATGAAGTGCAGATTGCGACAGAAGGAGGAGGAACACATTGGGGAGGACTGGATGGAAAGAGAATGAAGGGAGAGAGAGAAGGATAAAAAGTGATGGTGCGAGAGGTGTCCAGAAGTCTGCGATGTCCGATGTGGTAGTGGTGCGGGTGAAGATCAGGTCTAGAACATTGTCTCATAAAGCAGGTAGAGGAGAGTGGTTGAGGGTGAGGTTGAATGCTGTCAACAGCAGAAGAATGCAGGGTGGGATGCAAAGGGAAGGTTGAACTCCCCAAGGAGATTGAGTGGTTTTGCTTCAATGGGGAATTGACTCAGGAAGATGTCAAGCTCATCAATTAAGTGATCTAGAGAACCTGGAGGGGGGTAGATGACAATGATACGAAGTTTGGTGGGGAAAGGGACTGTAATGGCATGAAATTCAAAAGAGGAGATGGAAAGAGTAGAGAAGGAAAGTGGAGTGGAACGCCACTCTCGAGACAATAGTAAACCTGTGCCACCAACCCTGCTGAGACACCTCAGAGAATGGATGAATGGAAAGGCAGAGGACAGAGCAGCCGGAGTCGCAAGTTCTCAGGGGTGATCCATGTTTGTTAGAGCCAGGAAGTGTAGGGAGTGGAAGGATGCTAGTGCTGAGATGAAGTCAGCCTTCTGGACAGCAGATTGGCAATTTCAGAGCCCTCCTGCCACCATGACCTGTCATGGTGCTGAACGTTGCAAGTAAGTGAGGTTGCTGCAATTGCTACGTCTATGATGGCATTGAGGAGATCTGTAGGATATGTGGACAGGAATTGAGACACGTTTCAGATCCTTGATCTGTGGATGTATGAGATTGAGATAATATGAGAATATATTTAGATGATTTCATGAAGTCCAGCAGTTGAGATGTAGAACTGACTGAGAGCAAAAACAAAGCCTTCCCAGATGTTGATTACATATGTCTATAGCGGAGTCATCCAAATTTAGGTCAGTTCAATAAGTGCTGAGTCCACCCCTCAATTCACACCTACACCTGTAGTGAGAAATTACATCAGGAACAAGTAAGGATTGATATGCATGAGGATAAAATACTTCGAGTATGCTATGGGAACTGGGAGGTTTTAAAAGAAACTGAAACAAAAGACAGGTGTAGTCAATTAGTATTGAGGTGAGGGTGCTCTATGTCTGGGCAAGAAAAGGCTACTGGGCTGTACTGACACTGTCACAGCAAGAATGGGTTGTCAAGATTTTGCCCAGAATCTGATATTCAGCATGTCAAATTGCAGTAGTCTTAAGAGAGAAGGACCAACACAGTGAATATTAAGGCTTTGCTTAAACTTGATGTATTTGTCAAAAAGTTATGAAAAAACTTATGAAATGCTTATAATTGTACAATATACCATATAAACATCTGACAAAAGGATCTAAAAAAACTGAAGCAGTCGACTTTTGAAAACCAAAATTTCAGTCTCAACTTTTGGCGACGACTTTACTCCTATACAAACATTGAACCACAATGATACATATCCCAAAAATGTGAGATCTGCAAAGGCTTCATGATGCATATATATATATATATACACACACACACACACACACACACACACACACACATGCAGACATGGTGTAAGTTCTGGGTCAGCCTGTGTATAGTTGGTGAATAGCTTGACCTTTCAGAAAGAGGCCTGTATGCAGTTTCACTGGACAGAGGAGGTCCTGATACAATGAGATGTTAAACTGCTGATGTCATGTGTCGCTTATGCTTGTTTTACTGGTATACTTGTTAGTTTTACCTCATATCCCTTGCCCTTCAAATGTGTCATTCAACAAGTGCTTTAAGTATCTGTGTTGAAGAGTTAAACGTACAAAGTTTGGTTTTATTGATTAATACACAGCCGCAGGAAGCAAAGGAAAACCTGACCAGTAAATTTCAAAGTGAGATCTAGATTTACCTCTAGAAATATTAATCCTCAAGTAAGGAATAAGAGGCTGACTAAGATGGACCTCCACACTACTAGGTGGTTGATTAGTTTTGTTCTTATATGACAGGAACAAAGAACATTATGGATGAGGGAGAGAGAAACTACCAAACAGAGAAGGAAAAGTTAGCAAATGAACTGAAAGGTAAATACAAATCATAGCTTTTGTATTTGTAAAATATTGTATCTGTTTATAGCTTATAGGCTCCTAGATAATGTACACTGGTTTTAAAATTGTTATGAACAATCCCAGATGTCATTCAAATGTCTGATTGGTTTCTCCATATGAGCACTCACAGAGCCACACTGAATCAAGGCAAGGGTCACCGCTTCAACAAAAAGAGACTCTTTGTGTGTGAGGAAAAAGGAAAGTGGTATAAAAAGAAATAAATGGGTCAATTTGTTACTGACAGATATATTAAAGAAATTTTAGAACATATCGAAAATGATAATCTTACAGGTTAACAAACTTCACAACAGGTATGGAAATGAGCGAGGTGCAGTTCTTCCCCAAAGACAGCAAGCGCATAGGGCTTCATATAGTAGCTAAGGAAAGATGCTTATTCTAATAGAATAACATTAGGGAATAGTATTGAAGGAGGCAATATACTCCTTACCTTTTGTTATTTATATTGATAATCAGATGTACTGATATACTGCTGTCATCCTGATTTTCCAGAGATGAAGAGGAGTATTGAGCAGGTGAAGGAAGAAAAGGAAAATTTGATCAGTGAACTTCAAAGTGAGATCCCGATTTACCTCTAGAAATATTAAACCTCAAATAAAGAATAAGAGGCTAACTAATCTGGACCTCCACACTACTGGGTGGTTGGTTAGTTTTATTCTTGCATGTCAGGAACAAAGAACACTATGGATGAGGGAGAGAGAAACTACCAAACAGAGAAGGAAAAGTTAGCAAATGAACTCAAAGGTAAATACAAATCATCTTGAATCATAGCTCGATGTTTGTATTTGTAAAGTACAGTACCTGTGTTTATATATAGAGTCTCAAAGTGAGATCTATCTAGTTTCAGTCTGAACTAGAAAAAAAAAATTCAGTATAAACAATGGCCTTCATAAAAATAATTGATTGTATACCAAGAAGATTCCTTCAATACTTGTGTTTTAATACATCACAACTTACAAACATGGAGAGGCAGTGTGAGCACACATACAAAGACAGTGAGTGAGTGCTTGGTCCATGTGAGCACACAACAAAGACAGTGAGTGAGTGCTTGGTCCATTTACCACCGTACATGGACCAAGCACTCACTCACTGTCTTTGTATGTGTGCTCACACTGCCTCTCCATGTTTGTAAGTTGTGATGTTAATACTCCAGTTTCCCTGTAGTAGAGCAGATAGGGCAGATGAGTCAGTGAGGGCTGTTAAACACACTTCAGATACAAGATCTTCCCTCTGAATTTATTCATCTTAAGTGATGCAGCCTACACAAGAACATCCACTGTAGTATAGCTATCATTTACATAGTCAACACTTGGGGCCACCTACTAATTTGGCAAAGAATATTTTCAGTTTCATTATTCTTTCAAATAGAATTCTACTGTGAATAGTGGCAGGCAAAATTTAAGGTTAATTTATTTTGGTTTGTATGCTTGTATGCCTGACCTCAATGTCCTTTAGTTTATCACTATGTGATATTTTAAAGTAAACAGTATTTTGTGTATTTATCAGATTCTATATTGAGTATCATAACCTGATCTCTTCAGCCTTGTCTCTGAGCAGTGTATTAATGTTTTGCAATCACAATGCTGCAGCTCTGAAGATGAAATCAGACCACTGTGCTCGGGGTTGGAAGTTCTTTAGTGGGAAGTGTTACTGCTTCTCTACTGATGAGGAGACCTGGACTGCCAGTCGCGATGCTTGTGTTGATAAGGGAGGAGATTTGGTGATTGTTACCAGTCCAATGGAGCAGGTATGATGTCTGAATGTAATAGCTGTGACACTAAAATACTCACTGAAATGCAGAACAGTTATGCCCTTATTGTCCTGTTCATCGGAATGTCTTACAGATTATAATCACAATATTTTTCATTAAAGGATTTCTTAAAAAGATCAAAGCCTGGTTCTGGAAGTGAGTTCTACTGGATCGGTCTGACTGATGCTGTGGTGGAGGGAGAATGGCACTGGTTAGATGGCACAAAGCTCAGTCAGACACCGAGGTTGGTCCATTACAGACACCACTGAAAAGTCCTGTTCATTTCGAGGTCACATGATCATATCATGGTAGATCACTACGCATTTAGTCTACATGCTTTTAACAAAATGGCACACTTGTAATAGTGATTTGTTTATTTTGTTCCCTTGACAACCAGGTACTGGACTGGAAATGAGCCAGATGACTGGAAGGGAGATCAAAATGCTCACCCTGAAGGAGAAGACTGTGCTGTAATGGAGCTCAGCTCTGACAGTTATCTTTTACTGGATGCATTCTGTAATGAAGAGAGCAAGAAACTCAAGCATGTCTGTGAGGCCAAAGCAGGAATGTAAAACAGAGATAGTAGATAGTAGAGATTGTAATTATGGCAATAACATAAGGTGTAGGGAAGTCAAATCTCAGGCTGAATTTTCCTTGTATTTGTTTGTGTCCTGCTTAGGTATTTCTTTGTTTGTTTAAATATTTTAGCATTGCTTCATTTTTATATCTCTGTATTGTGACAAGCCCTTCTGTCATCAATGAGTATAGGCTTATTAATGATGCAAGAAGTCATCTTTAGCTCATTATTTAGTAGCAGTAGTAGCTCAGTGGTTACGGTACTTGACTTGTAATCAGAAGGTTGCTGGCTCAAGACCTGCCACTGTCGGGCCCCTCAGCTAGCCCATTAATGCTCAAGTTATACCCAGTCATAAGTGTAAGTTGCTTTGGATAAAGGTATCAGGTAAATGTAGTAGCTTCAGTCTCAAGGTGAGCAGGATGCTTTAAGAAATAGTGGGTAGTACTGAAATGCCTTAGATTGCTTCTGTAACACTTTATTTTATTGGTGGAGATGCTTTGAAATTAGAGCACTGAAAAGTGAAACATTGGTTGTAGAGTTTGTTTGTATTTATTCACAACTTTGAGACAAAGTGGAGGGTTATTCAAGGTAAAGCTTCATCCAGAGTGTTTTAGCATACAGGTGTAATTTACGTTTGCTAAATTATAATTATTACAGTTGTAAACAATAAACATCATAATCTGCAGAGGGTGTAACAAATATATTTTATTTTAACATCCAATAGTCATGAAATATTATGATAGCTTAAATTCAGATGGATAAACCCTTTTATAATTTAAACAGCACTGTATGTGTTTACTACTTGTGTGTATGTCCTGAACAAGCAAATGTAAACAGTGATATCAGTGATGTCTTTAAATAAATTATTGAATAAATTGAATAAAATCTTTCCTTTGCCCGTAAATCACTGCACTGGTCAGTAGTGTACTGTATTCAAGAATGTTATTGTAAGGGCAGTCCTGTAGATGGCACTGTGTTACATTATTTAACTGATGAGATGTATTAAAAACAATTGTATTTTCAGGGTAGAGATACTAAGAACACTTTTCTCTCACTCTTTCGAGGCCACTCTGACTGGATGAGGAGCAAGAGAACAGCTTGACAGAGCACTCTCCATCAAACACTTTCTAACAATCTGCTTTTCTGAGAAAGATCTCACAAGGTAAACTGGGAATTGAGGGAGACCCTCCAAAGGCTTATAAATGAGGACTTTCTAATTTTTCTACTTCTGCAACAAAATCCTCGCAGTGTTACAAGATCGGAAAGTTGCATAGTGTCACCTGGTGTCCTAAAATATGCATGACGATACATTCAGCAGATTTTTTTCAAGAAATGGAAATAATCGCATCAAACATTATTTTAAAGTGATGTGCTAAATGGTAAATTGTTTGGGAAGTGTAGAGCATGCTTTTGAACAAGTGTTAGTGATCCATTAGACTCTGTAGCCTAATATCAGAGAATTATGAAGACTGTTTCCCCTTCCTCAGTCATGTGAGTACACTGTGGTCTGCAGAAGCAAGCTGTGGGTCAGAAGATGTATAAAATTTACTCAGGGTGGGTCTTGTTAAAAATGGGTGTGTTCTGAAAGCTTTGAATCGTTAAGATCATCCTGACTGTTAAAGACAGTCACTTCACTAATACAGTGGTTTTTAGAGACTTGATCATCATTTTTCTTTATACATGTGATGAGTGTCACTGATTTCTGTTCCTTTTTCACCTGCTTTTTTCTAAAATGGCACCATTTTAGCTAACTTACCTGAAACTCATTATGTCTTCATAGCATGTAAGTAAACATGTTCACTGTAGTTATTGTTACATCCCTGTACGTATTGCTTGTTCTCTCGCTCTCTCTCAGCACAGTGCCCTGTGAAAGCAGGCTTGCATCACACTGGCTATTTCAGGGAAGTAGATGGAAGTGCTGATTTGTAGGCCATACCGGTGACTTGCTATTTCATTGACTCTGGGAGATGTCATCAGCAGTGAAGGCCTTGGGCATCCTCGTACTGTGTACTGGTGTTCTGATCCTGTACCTCCGTAGACTGTGTGTAATTTGTACAGTCTCAGTCTGTTAAGTCATGGAGGTGTAATGAGCAGTTTCGTGGTTATTATACAAAGTTTGTGTGATTACAAAAGAGGACCCAGGTGCTAGAGGTGTAGTGGTGGATGCCATCCCCTTCATTGTTCTCTTGTTTCCTGGTTTGTGTGGAGGGTATGGAGGGAATAAAAGCAATGTCATTTTCTTTTCTTTACCAGGGAGGTTAGGCATAAAAATATCTAGATGATGTTTTGTTTATTATTTTGGCATTGGCCCACACTGATGATTGTGCCTAGGTTTTATTGAGTTTAAATGTTTGATGAAATAATGTGCCCTAACATCTCTGACAGTTGCTTCTATTGTGTTCTTTTGTTCATTTACACTGAATAACATCTAAAATAGGAGTGTGTGGCAAGAGTGCCCTTACAAAGATGGAGAAATTCAGAAAGAGGCTTGGAGGTTATATCAGATTATTAAGTTATATCAGATGTAAAGAATGCCTGGAAACTGCAAAACAGGTGTCATTCAAACAGACTAATTTACCTCAGTTACCTTACCTTACTAATTTACTAACTCTTACTTTAATAATGATTCCACAAACATTAAATGAAGCATGTGGAGTAAAAATGCACAGTTTAACATGGGCTAAACAAGACATAGGTGAGGAACGTTAAGGACAGGGAGCACAGAGACATCACAAGAAAATGGAACAAAAACTAAACCACATGGGACAGATGACAATTTAACCTTCAAATGTATATTTCTTACAAAGTTAAAAGTACTTAACTTAAAAATGTTTTTTTTATTATTATTATTTATCTTCTTCTATTGCCACAGTATAAACAGGCATGATTGTATTCATTAGTTTCAGTGGCCTAGCAAGAAAACGGTCTGTGAGACCAAATAAACTAAACTTCAGACATCCAGGACATTCAGAGACAATGAAAGCCTAGAAAAAGAAAAGGTGGACCAGTTTGGTCAATCAGCTCTCTGGTGAGATCATCTTCCAGTAGTGAAGATATAACTTTATTTCTCAGATTTTCACTGCAGAATTAGAGAGAGAAAAGGCTGGAGTGCTGGATTAATCTGTGCATCTTGCTTTCCACTTCCATTTCTGCATTGGGAAGAGTTTTATTGGAATGACTGATCCAGCAAAAGCCAGACATTTCTCAGCTAGAAAACTACAAAAAATTACCTCACCAGAAAAGATGGCATTCATGAAAGTATTGATTGCATAAGAAGACGAATCCTTCATTATTTGTATTTTGATTTATTGCATCAACTTACAGACATGCATAGCACTGTTATTTAGCCACACATATAAATGCTGTGATTGAGCCACAAATACAGAGAGTGACGTCCTGGTCTAAGTAGACAAAGGCTACTTAGTGTTGCCAGTTCCACAGTAAAGCATGACTCAAGTAGGGGTCAGCACTTGTCGTGCTGCCTGACCCAGGACTTGTTGGTGGTACAGGGCAGGTGGTCCTGGGCACAGGGTATGGTGAAACCTGTGACCAGAGCTCCATGTCGTCAGGCAGGTTCATCAAGAACTGGGTTCCCATGATCATCCCCTTTAGCGAGATTCACTGCATCCCTGAGTGGCTCAGTTATTCTGTGATGTGGCATGCAAAAGCAAGAAAATTAGGAAACAGTTCAAAGTTCAAAGTTTATTTGTCACATACATTGTCCTACACAGTATAACTGGCAATGAAATGCCTCTGGTGGCTGCTCTGCCTGTAGGAGAGATACATAAAATATATACGGGTCAGGGAAACGGATGCGAATTAAATAATAAATATTGTCCAGATAAATGAGTGGAAAGGGAGTATATACCAGAAATGTATATATATTTATAATATTTATTTATATATAATATGCTAGAAATTTGTAGATTATTTGGTTAAGCTACCATGGCAAATGTGGAGAAACACACTCTCACAGATTGCTATTGTAGGTTAGCTAGTGTTAGCCACATTAGAAAAGCAAATGTGGTCAGATGCCATACTTCTATGAAGTTCATATGTATTTTAAGAGTGATATATTTAAACCATGGTCAGAAACAATGCTTTGGGTAAAACAGCTCTGAGCAGTACAGCAATCCCAAGGAACTCGGAGTGCAGTGACGTCATTAAATGAGAGGCTCCCTGTAACCAGTTTTTACTGTTTTAAGATAATGAAATTAACTCAATTTTAATAATTTTATTCTAGAATTTCAAATCAATTTTAACAAAAGCAATGTAACACTTAACTTTAACAACTTTATAATGCTAACCCTGTTACACCAGTTGAAAAAAGTACAGAATGTTTTTACCATGTGAAAGTTAAATGAGAATTTTGTCATCCGCAGCTGTATTAAGCAATTTGCAAATTTTACTTTCAGAGTTCACATTTCATGAGAATATAGGAAGTGAAATATCACAGTGACAAGATGTGCCACTCTTGTGGTATTCTGAGATGACATTTTGAGTCTGAGGTTAGGGATTCAGGAAATGCTAATGCTAAACATTGTATGGCAGAGCAAGAGAGTAAGCAGAGCTCCTCGGCTTTCCGGAATTGCTGGATGAATTAACACATTAATTCAATGAGAGTTTATTAATAGAGGACTTTCACAACAGGCAAGTTCTCAAAACAGCTTTACATTAATCAACTCTAGGCACCTAGTGAAGCTGAAGGTGAGCGTCTCAATATTAGTGACCATGCCAGTCTAAGCACTGCACTGCAAACCCTCAGTAGAAAGCTAAGCGCCCCCTCAGAGGCCTGACCATGTTGGTCAACTGCAAAGATGAAGAACGGAGGCTGAATGAACCAGATACTGAGAAATATTCAGAGCAACAGGCTGCAGCATGAAAAAAGGCTAAACCACTTGACAATATATGTAATATTCAGGATATGTAATATATGTAAGTCACTCTGGATTAGAGAATTGACAAAATGCTGAAAAAGTAACAAGTAAACGTAGACAAGGTCTGTTTGGAGGGATTCACAGTGTAAAAATAGGAACTCATATGGGAAAATTAAATGTATCTTTGTTTTTCTTGTTGTCTCAGCAGTTATTTGTGAGAGAGGAACCAGAGATAAATAAAAAAGAACAAAAAACAAAAGAACTGAAAAAAGATTTGCATGTGCATTTACAGGTCATATCTCTCACAAGATCTTATACAGAAGTTAAGAATTACTAAGAAGTGTTGCTGTATCAGAATCAGAACTGTGTGAGAGAAAGTGCTGCATACAGTACAGTCCTTCAACAGTCCATCTTTCTAAAGCAGGTTAACGGGTTATAAAATCAGAGCATCAATGGAGGCCATCTATTCCAACAAGAACATTAAGAAGCATGTGACGAGGGCAACTGGAGATGGTGAATTTTCTGATGGTAAGAAGCATATTTTATGTTTGTCTGTTCCGGAACAGAAATGAGAACGTTGTATGGGTTGTGTAGTTACTGTAGTTTATTGAGTTTTGCTACTGATTGTATTTCTAAGGTGCTTAGTCTGCAAATTTCTTTTTTGTTTTTTTGGTATTGATAGTAATGGGACACTCGAAAATAGGAGTTTATGAGGCGCATACGTTTTGAACCCCTTTACGCACCAGTGGTTTTAATTCAAATGTCATGTTATCGTAGATAACCGATACTTTAGAGTGTTAACGCGCCACTGAAATCTGCTGCTTCAACCTGTGATTCACACATTGTAATGTTTAGCAGGGACGAGGAGAGAGGCAAGATGCAAATGCAGTTCTGTATAAACAGCGAGAGAATTAACAAACAACACAGGAGGCTACAATTACGACTAAAACAGATGCGTAGCATGAGGGACACACTAAGGCAAACCAAAACATGAATAAAACAAAAGGAAAGAAAAATATATCAACAGAGAAAAGGACAAAAGGCTGAATAACAAAACGTCATCTGCACAGAAATAGAATTGTGGCCAAAAGTTTTGCAATTTACACAAAGTTTGGTTTTACAATGTTTACCGCCTCAGTTTTTTTTTTATATGGTGTAGTAAAGTACAACTATAAGCATTTCTTCTTTTTTTTTTACTTTTTATTGAGAAATACATCCACTTTAAGCCAAGACATAATATTTACAGTGTTGACCCTTCTATTTTTAAGTCTTCTGCAATTCACCTTGGCATGCTGGATATCAACTTCTGGGCAAATATTGATCAATGGCAATCCATTCTTGTCTAATCAGTGCTTGGATTTCAGTTTCTGTATTTTTGTTTGTCCACCCTCTTTTGAGGATTGACCGTAGGTTCTCAATGGGATTGAGATCTGGGGAGTTTCCTGGCCATGGACCCAAAATTTCAATGTTTTGTTCACCAAGCCACTTGGTTATCACTTTTGCCTTGTCACATGGTGCTCCATCATGCAGTAAAAAGCATTGTTCATCACCAAATTGCTCCTGGATCATTGAGAGGAGTTGGTCTTGGAGGATGTTTTGATACCATTCCTTGTTCCTGGCAGTGTTTTTAGGATAAATTTGAACAAACCCACTCCAAACCAAAAGTGGGTTTGATTGTGAAAACTGATATTTGTGTCAGTCTCAAATCTTTTGGCCATAACTGTAGGTTAGTTTGAGGAATTAACCAAAAGTTCAAACATGTCCCAATTCAAGAGTTTTGTGTGTGTGTGTGTGTGTGTGTGTGTGTGTGAGAGAGAGAGAGAGAGAGAGAGAGAGAGAGAGAGAGAGACAGACAGACAGACACACAGACAGACAGACAGACAGACAGACAGAGAGAGAGAGAAGAAATAGAAGTAATTAATACAACTTTAAAAATTAAACAAATGTGACAGAATTGAAGGATTACACAGGTTAGGCTGTGGCATGGAATCATTTCCATTGTCTATGTTTCGCCATTTGCGGTGATCCTGCAATTTTAGAGGGAATAAAACCCCCACCGTAACAGCTTATCCTGGACAGTTCTGACACAAAACAAAATGAATGGTATGCTGTATAAACTTGCAAAAAGTATCTGTGTTTGCAATATCATTTCCCTGTGAACATATTTTTATCTAATGCTGAGGACAGAAGGGCTTTCAGCAGTCTTTTAGCAGCCTTTCATCCTCAACAGTGCAGAATAAATAATCATTTTCTTAAACAAAATTAATTTGCTGTATTCCCAACCGAATTTGCATGACCACAATCACAGTGTCTATCATATTTAGCTTTTAAGTTGATCCCTTAAGTTGATCCCTAAGTTGAGCCACTCAACATACGGCCTTCTTGATAATAAATACCTTAATAATAAATGATTCTTCTCATCTTGAAACAATACACATTTTTTCCCATTCATTTTATTCACTTATATTTTTAATTATGAGTAAAATAATTATTATTAATAATAAAACATTATATTTGTATGATGCTTTTCAGTGACCCAAATATGCTTACCATATTCAGTAAATAAATGAAAACCTAGACATATAAAACAAAACATATTCAGTATACAAAACATTTATAAATATCATTTACAGAACATGGACAAGCGCTGATGAAAGAGGAGTTTTTGGTTTGAGAAATATTATAAGCACAGGAAAACAATTTTTAACCCTTGTTAAGGTTAGATTTAAATAAATGTGTATGTGATGGCAGCAGGTATGGAGAATCACCATAAAACAAAGAAACAATAAACACAGCAGCAGAAAAAGAAAAAAAAATCACGTGGGCAGTAAAGGCTCGTGGAGCAGCAACGCAAATGAGCAGGCTTCACTTGGCACGTTTTCCAGGTGCTGTAATGACAAGCAATGCGCAGCACTAGAGGAGAGTATCCGTGGGCTTTAAATAAGGGGGAAGGTACAAGCAGTGTGTGTGTGTGTGTGTGTGTGTGTGTGTGTGTGTGTGTGTGTGTGTGTGTGTGTGTGTGTGGGTGGGTGGCTGTTTCCCTCCGTCTTGATGCCAGGCGCACCGAGACAGTGGAATTGATGGAAAAAAATGTAAAAGCTCTGTTTGAACATATTTACTTTGTCTTTTTTGTCATAATCTGTTGATTAGTAATCAGGTAAAGCATAAGACAGTGTTATTGATATATCCTTTTTGTAAAGTGTTATTGACAAGTTGCATATGACACAATACAGCTAATACTAATACTGTTGGTAATAACTGTTGATGAATTCTGAAAAGGTTTGGGGGAAATGTTGTAATTCCAACACACTGTGGTCTGGGGAAATGACATAAAGCATCATACAAGATGGACTTTGTAACAGATTTTCAGTACATTTCCAACAGCCAATATTTTTTATATAAACACTACACTGCTTTTTGCAGACTTGTTTATTTCACAAATGCCTTTAAATGCATTCATTCTCTCTCTTTTTCTCTGTTCTTTATATTGCTCTCATGTTCATGTGACAAGAGAGTTCCAAATCTGATGACATCATATACTCTGAAGTTCGCATCATTGACTCAAATCAAAATAGAAGTGAGTGCAATGACCATCTACAGCTTTTGTCCACTATAAACCAGCTTTAAGAAACACCTTACGTACTATCTAATGTAATGACTTGAGAATTAATCTAGGAATTAATCCATGACTCTCTTTGTCATTTGGTGCAGCAAAGGAGGAGGTCACCTACTCAAATGTGGCCTTCTCTAATCCAGGTGAGTCTGTATGAGAATTTGAATGGTTTATTAATACATCTCAGCTCATGTGTATTTTGTGTTTCAATTCTGTAATTAGTTTCATCTAAGGCTCATGTTGGTGTAAATACATGTATATGTACACACTCACTGACAACTTCATTAGGAATACCAACCTTGCACCTGCATCCACTGGCCACTTTATTGGGCACTAGCCTGTGCCCTGTTGGTACCTTTTATACATGCACAGGTACAGACTGTAGCCCATCTATTGTTATATGTGATTGCCAACCCTCTACACTACAGGTGGGGAACATTATCTGCACTTTTTCACTGGATATACATGTACCAGTGCAATGATCACAACTATGACATGTTAGTTGTCATGCTTTGTTGTTAATAGTTTGTGTGCACATTTACATTTACATTTACAGCATTTAGCAGACGCTCTTATCCAGAGCAACTTACAAAAGAGTGACATACATGGAAATTATTGCTATTTTTCAAAAAGAGTAGACCCATTAGAGTCTACAGGTCCCTGTAATACCTGCAACCACAGTGCTTGTCATGCTGATCTGAGCTCGAGACCATGTAGAACTTTAGGAAATATTATTTCAAAACACCAGCAGAAACTTGGGTGGCAAATGCTTGTTGGATGTCTTTTTTGGTTATTCATATGGAGGAAAAGTCATTTTCAGTGACTAACAAAGGGATGCAGAAGCTCAAAATCTTTAAGTAACATTCATTGCCTTTTATTTGTTAAATAATTCTCCAAAAATAATTTTGGTCCTGGCAGCTGGTCTTCAGCCTGGACCAAATGTCACTGATGACCCTTCACCAGAAGCAAGGTCAAAGGTCATTAACACTGCACAGGTTAAAGAGAGACTTATAGAGAGACTGTTGCTGGTTTCACTGTGTGTTCTTCTCTTTGCTGTGGCCCTCGTCATTGGAGTGCTCTGTGAGTGACAAATCAAATGCTTATACATTAATAATAAAGTATAACTTTTCACTGGCTAAATTAATATTGTTGTTATTGTTATAAATTGGTTTTATCATTATTTACTTGCTTAAGATCATGGTTGGGTTAACATGCTGGGCCATTACGAACTGATGTTGTTATTGTTTTTCCCTCCTTGTTGTTAATTAAGTAGATAGTAGATTTCTTTTCTTTCTCAGATGGTTTTGGAAAGCTGTCCCATGAAGAATCTGAGAAGCAGTTGAACTTTTTCAGAGGTCAGTGCAACATGAAGTCAAAGTCAATCCACTAATCAAAACTATTTCACACATGAAGTATGAAATAAGAGCTGGAAATGCAATCTTGTGTATATTATTAATTTAGTAATTTTGTCATTCCTTCATTGGTTCATACAAAGCTCAGGAGTAATCAGGGGCTTCAGGTGGTGACAGGGATTACTGATTTTTAACACCAACACCAGCACGTATAATGAAACTAAATGACTAAAAGACTTGTCACTTTTCAATCTGATGTGAGTTTAGATAATTACAAGAAGATCTTAAGGAGTTACAATTTAAGTGAAAAGATTCTCTCAGGTAAGATTTTTTTAATAAGCAGACATATATAGTGTGGAATTATACAGTGTTGACTGAGGAGTTAACTTAGTGTAAGTTGTCATTAATTTGACATTCATATTAACATGGTGACATCATCTTTATTTTCCAGAAAGAAACAGCAGTATTGAGCAGCTGCAGGCAGAAAAGAAAAACCTGACCAGTGAACTTCAAAGTGAGATCCAGATTTACCTCTAGAAATATTAAAACTCAAATAAAGAATAAGGGGCTGACTAATCTGGACCTCCACACTAGTAGATTGATGATTGTTTTGTTCTTTCATTTCAGGAACAAAGAACACTCTGGATGAGAGACAGAGAAAATACCAAACAGAGATGGAAAATTTAGCAAATGAACTCAATGGCAAGTAGAGATCTAAGATTGAAACAGATAAATCAGTGCTTTTTTAAAGTATCCATTATGAGTTAAATGTACAAAGTCTGGTATTATTGATTAATACGCAGCGGCAGGAAGCAAAGGAAAACCTGAAAATTGAATTTCAAAGTGAGATCTAGATTTACCTCTAGAAATATTAAACATCACAAATAGAATAGGTGGATGACTAATCTGAACCTTGACACTAGTAGGTTAATAGTTTTGTTCTTGCCTATCAGGAACAAAGAACATTATGGATGTAGGAGAGAGAAACTACCAAACAGAGAAGGATACAAATCAGAGAAGAATACAAATCATAGCTTTTGTATTTGTAAAATATTGTATCTGTTTATAGCTTATAGGCTCCCAGATAATGTAGACTGGTTTTAAAATTGTTATGAACCAACCCAGACATCATTCAAATGTCTGATTGGTTTCTCCATATGAGCACTCACAGAGCCACACTGAATCAAGGCCAGGGTCACATCTTCAGCAAAAAGACATTGTGTGTGTGTGAGGAAAAAGCAAAGTGTTATAAAGATAAATAAATGGGTCAGTTTGTTACTGACAGATATATTAAAGAACTTTAAGAACATATCAAAATGATTATCTTACAGATTAATAAACTTCACGACAGGTATGGAAATGAGCGAGGTGCAGTTCTTCCCCAAAGACAGCAAGTGCATAAGGCTTCATATACTAGCTAAGGAAAGATGCTTATTCTAATAGTATAACAATAGGGAATAGTACTTGAAGCAGGAAATATATTACTTACCTTTTGTTATTTATACTGACATTCAAATGTACTGATATACTGCTGTCATCCTGATTTTCCAGAGATGAAGAGGAGTATTGAGCAGGTGAAGGAAGAAAAAGAAAATTTGACCAGTGAACTTCAAAGTGAGATCCAGATTTACTTTTAGAAATATTAGTCCTCAAATTAAGAATAAGAGGCTGACTAATCTGGACCTCCACATTAGTAGATTGATGATTGTTTTGTTCTTTTATTTCAGGAACAAAGAACACTATGGATGAGAGAGAGAGAAACTACCAAACAGAGAATGAAAAGTTAGCAAATGAACTCAAAGGTAAATACAAATCTTATGTTGAATCAGAGCTTGATGTTTATATTTGTAAAATACAGTACCTGTGTTCATATTTTATAAATGGACAAAGTCTCCCTGATAATGTACACTGTTTTGTTTACATTGTTATTAACAAACCCAGCTGTCATTTTAATGTCTCATGATTTCTTCTTATGAGCCCTCAGAGACCCACTATGACTCAAGACACAGGGGTCAAGTGTTTATTTAGGAGAGATAGAGAATGTTTGTTTGTTTGTGTGTGTGTGTGTGTGTGTGTGTGTGTGTGTGTGTGTGTGTGTGTGTGTGTGTGTGTGTGTGTGTGTGTGTGTGTGTGTATGTGTATCAGTGCTGATTTTACAACCCCTGGATGAATGCCAGATCATTCAATGGGCAGTTCAGTACTTTCAATTTCCACAAAGATGTCCTTATTCAGAAGAGTTTCAGGGTAACAGACAAGAATCAGTTGGAGCCTGTTAGGAAACAATACACAAATGTGCTAAAGAACCATCTTTATTCAGTGTATGATCATATGATCATGATTGACACCCTTCAAAACCTGGAAAAAGAAAATGTGCATCTTTCTGTTTGTGAAACTAGTTTGGTCAGTCAGCTCTCTGGTAATTATTATATTCTAATAGTGAAGACATAACTTTATTTCTAAGATTTTTACTGGAGAATAAAAGACAGACAGACAAGCTGTGTGCTGGATTAATCTGTGCATCTTGGTTTCAACTTCCATTTTTGTACTGGAATACAAGACTAAAACTGATGCAGCCAAAGCCAGAAATGTCTGCTTTCATCTATAAACCCAAGATGGCACTTTGACATCCACTTCCTACTTTTAGAATCAAATGACTTGCAAAATATCAAAACCCTTTCACATAGAATCAGTATTGAAGGATGAAATATATTTCTTACATTTTGTTATTTATGTTGACTATATAACTCCTTTTGTTAGCTGTCATAAACCTGACATTCAGATGTACTGATATACTGGTGTTGTCCTGATTTTCCAGAGATAAACAGGAGTATGGAGCAGCTGCAGGCAGAAAAGGAAAATCTAACCAAAAGTGAGATCTACAGTTTCAGTCTGAACTAGAAAACTAGAAAACAATATACATATTATGTCAGTATAAACAATGGCCTTCATAAAAATAATTGAATGTGTACCAAGAAGAATCCTTCAATACTTGTGTTTTGACTTTCATTTACATAGTCAACACTTTGATGGTCACTTACTAATTTGGCAAAGAATATCTTCAGTTTCATTATTCTTTCAAAGAGAATTCTACTGTGAATAGTGGAGGGCAAAATGTGTTAAAGTTAATTTATTCTTGTTTGAGTACTTGTTTGTCCATTTAATCCTCTATGCCTGGCCTCAATGTCCTTTAGTTTATCACTATGTGATATTTGAAAGTAAACAGTATTTTGTGTATTTATCAGATTCTATATTGTGTATCATAACCTGATCTCTTCAGCATTGTCTCTGAGTAGTGTATTAACGCTGTGCAATCACAATGCTGCAGCTCTGAAGATGAAATCAGACCACTGTGCTCAGGGCTGGAAGTTCTTCAGTGGGAAGTGTTACTACTTCTCTACTGATGAGGAGACCTGGAATGCCAGTCGGAATGCTTGTGTTGATAAGGGAGGATATTTGGTGATTGTTACCAGTCCAATGGAGCAGGTATGATGTCTGAATGTAATAGCTGTGACACTAAAATACTCACTGAAATGCAGAACAGTTATGCCCTTATTGTCCTGTTCATCGGAATGTCTTACAGATTCTAATCACAATATTTTTCATTAAAGGATTTCTTAAAAAGATCAAAGCCTGGTTCTGGAAGTGAGTTCTACTGGATCGGTCTGACTGATGCTGTGGTGGAGGGAGAATGGCACTGGTTAGATGGCACAAAGCTCAGTCAGACACCGAGGTTGGTCCATTACAGACACCACTGAAAAGTCCTGTTCATTTCGAGGTCACATGATCATATCATGGTAGATCACTACGCATTTAGTCTACATGCTTTTAACAAAATGGCACACTTGTAATAGTGATTTGTTTATTTTGTTCCCTTGACAACCAGGTACTGGACTGGAAATGAGCCAGATGACTGGAAGGGAGATCAAAATGCTCACCCTGAAGGAGAAGACTGTGCTGTAATGGAGCTCAGCTCTGACAGTTATCTTTTACTGGATGCATTCTGTAATGAAGAAAGCAAGAAACTCAAGCATGTCTGTGAGGCCAAAGCAGGAATGTAAAACAGAGATAGTAGATAGTAGAGATTGTAATTATGGCAATAACATAAGGTGTAGGGAAGTCAAATCTCAGGCTGAATTTTCTTTGTATTTGTTTGTGTCCCGCTTATGTATTTATTTGTTTGTTTACATATTTAGGCATTGCTTCATGTTCATATCTCTGTACTGTGACAAACCACATGGTCATCAATGAGTTTGGGCCTAATGACTCGAAAGATCAAAATGCTCACATAGAAGGAGAAGACTGTGCTATAATGGAGCTCAGCTCTGCCAGTTATGATTTACTGGATGAAATATGCACTGAAGATGGGAAGAAACACAAGCATGTCTGTGAGGCCAAAGCAGGAATGTAAAACCTAGAGGTAGAGATTGTAATTATGGCCATAACGTAATGCATAGGGAATTGAAATCTCAGGCTGGATTTTCTTTGTATTTATTTGTTTAAGTATTCAGGCATTGCTTCTTGTACATATCTGTGTTGTTACAAACCATATGCTCATTAATGAGTTTGGGCTTGCTGATGATGCAAGAATGCATCTTTAGCAGTTTCAGTCTCATATGATGAGCAGGATGCTTTAAGCAGCACTGGGTAGTACTGAAATGCATTAGATTGCTACTGTAACACTTCATCTTATTGGTGTAAATGTGGAGATGCTGTAAAATTAGAGCACTGTAAAGTGAAACATTGCTTTGTTTATTAGTTCTAGAGATTGTTTGTATTTAGTCACAACTTTGAGACAAAGTGGAGGGTTATTCAAGTTAAAGCTTCATCCAGAGTGTTTTATCATACAGCTATCATACAGATGTTATTTACTTTTGCTAAATTATAATTATTACATTTGTAAATAATAAACATCATAATCTGCAGAGAGTGTTGTGTAAAAAATATATTTTATTTTAACATCCCATAGTCATGAAATATTATGATAGATTAAATTCAGATGGAATTTTGGCAGCAATATATCCCACTTCCTAATAGTTCAAACTGATGTGATATTTGTGATATAATGCTGTAATCTGTTCACTCTTTTATTGGTTCAAAGCATACCTTTGGTATACAGGACCAGACCCCAGACCAAATTCTGGAAAAGAAAGCCACTCCCACACTACTCCTCACCACTTGACCTTGGTGGAATCCTTGCCACCATGTTGAAGGGCATTCTGATTTTACTAAGGGATGGTGGACATTGCTACCAGCAGTCCCTCACACCGCCGGTTTTGCTGAGATAAGGAACTTCAGACAGCATCCCAAAATACATTCCAAAATTTCATCACAACCATGCAAACTGAAGCCATGGAGATAAATAAACAATTAATACATGGAATATTGTTAACTTAAAGTACATACTTTCATGCAAAACTAAATAGCCATGTCTCATCACATTATTGTATATGGATGTAATTTTTATTGGTTTGATATAACTACAGTCTTTTAAACCTATAAGCTACTCTGGCTCGCCAAAAGCTTCAATTAAATCACTTCTATAATTAAACTAAGCCTTTTTACAATTCCTATAGCAAGACGTTACTTGTATCATACATTCATGACGCTCATGCAAATTAGTGAGAAAAAGTGAACAAGAAAAAAAAAAAAACAGAATAGAGGCCAGGTAAACCACAGAGAGAGAGAGAGAGAGAGAGAGAGCTTCCTGAACAGGCACTAATACTAGGGTGATGGCTACAGGAAACAGACAACTACATGAGGCTGGGGATGCACATAAAATGAGGGACAGTCAAAACCATTCAAAATGACTATGCAATAACTAAATAACAAGAGCATGACAAAAAAAACAATAACCACCACCACAAAACCCACAAAATACCTAGCGAGAGAAGCAGTGGTGTACCATGGGAGCCCCTGTCCCCAAACTCTAGCCTCAATGTTAACGCCACAATTTGCAGTAACTTTTATTCTTAAAAATTGAAGGCAAATTACATTGCACACAAACATGTATTTATACATACATCATTATATATAAACACATATCCTTGGACTCTGTACAGTATATTGTCTAAGAAAGTCAATTGCACTTTGAAAATTGGTCCTCCCTGTTTAGTGTAGCTTAATATCATCCTGCCTTTTGAAAGACACCTATCAGAATTTTTTCACTTCACCAATACAGTGTATTTTAAAGACTTGATCATATTTGTTTTTTTATACATGTGACACGTAACAGAGTGGCATATCTTTTTAAGCAGCTTTTTTTCAAAGAAGTCTCTATTTTAGTTAACTTACCTGTCATTCCTTATGCATTGTCTCCATAGCATGTGAGCAAACATCCAATGTAGTTGTTGTTCCATCCCTGTACGTATTGCTTGGTCGGTCTCTCTCTCTCTCTCTCTCTCTTAACACAGTGCCCTGTAAGCCACCACAAAGAGTCAGTGAAAGCCTCGTGCCACACTGGTTAGTTTAGGGAAGTAGATGGAAGTGCTGATTGGTTGGCCATACCAGGGAAGTATCAGAGTTGTAAGTCACTTTGGCTAAAAGCATCAGCTAAATGCCATCAAATGTGAAAAGATGATGAATGTAAGAAAGGCAACATACCAATTACACTACCTCTGCCCATCAACCAACAGCCTATAATACAAAAGGGGACGTAGTCTTTGAAGAGAGGAAAGGGTTAATCTTTTTGGTAAAGGATGAAGTTCACAACACAGTTTATAAAAAGAAGAAAGTTGCTAGATGATTGTTCCACATACAGAGTAGAAAGCTAGATATAATTGTTGACCTGAGTTATTGTGTATTTGTATGTTTAGTTATGTATTTATGCGCATCCATTTGTATATGTGTATGTATGTATGTGTGGTCTGGAATAAAAACAGTACGTACATTCCATCTGTCATTTCCCTCATTAACATTATTAGGCACATGAATGCAATAATATGCACTTACAGTGAATCTACTATTATCAGAGCATCTAATTATTACTCAGGTTGCACCACACTACCCTCTAATGGTAAGAATGCAGTAATTTTCACCTGTGTTCATACATACTACAACTTAATTGGTTTCACAATTCTATTCTGTCCCTTCTCTTCTGGTTCTGGTTGTTTTCTTGTCAGTCCTGCCTTGTGCTCTTGTTTACTCCCCCTTGTTACCTATTATCTTATCCATTAGGGTCATTGTCTCCAGCTGATGGTACTTTACTTAAGTACTGTACTTTAATGCATTACTCTTGTGCATTTAGAGCCCTCCATTCTCTGTAAAATATTTGTTTTGCTGTTTGTATGGGTCCTGATTTGTGTTTTTTTGTTTGTGGGCCCATTTTGTGGTTTTATTGCCTGTTTAACACTGATGAGCTATGGATATTCCATTCCACAGTGCCCTGAACGTTCACTATTGCCACCTGCTTCATTTGTCCCATACTTGGCATAGAAACAACACTCACAGTGCAGAAAAATACACTTTGTACAAGTGAGCAATAAAGCTATACTTATACTAATGATAATATTAGTAGTTATAGTAATATAACTGTAATATAGCCACATTAATGTCACAAAGTCGGTAGGCTAATTTAATGTCATGTTTACATTTGACATTAATCTGTAACAAATCTAAAACACTGATGATAATGGACCATCTACTGATAACTATGCTAAACTGTAATCAACTCACATTAGTTCCAAATATATACATTTCACACAATATATGCTGTCAGCACTTATAGACCTGCTTAGGGCAGGATGTTATCAGGTCAGCGATGTCCAAACAGGTTTGGGAGCCATGATTTTCATGAATTGGGGAGGGGTGGCTGTGTGCCCCTGAGTCTGGCTCTAACGTGACCTACCCGGCCTGTCCTTGTGTAGGAGGGACTGGGGTCTGAGAGAGCACACAGGGGGCTCTCGGTCTACATGTATCTCTAGAGGGCGCTCAGGCCGCAGTCTATACCACATTTTAAATAATGAAAAATCTATCTTAAAATCTGTGTCCATTTCTATGTGAATTTAGGAAGGATGGATGGATGCATAGATAGATAGATAACAAATAGTAAATAATTAATAAGGGTTTGTGTAAATAAATAATAATAATCAAACCCTGTTCAAACACCACCCATAAAATTATGCTGTCTGAATGCAGAACTAACTTAATAAAAATTCAGTTAATAAAGTAGTGGAACTATGGTGTCAATATTCTGTGACATTCCACTGAGGGGAACTGATGAATGAACGAGGGAGTTGAAAAGAATATTAAAGTTCAGGGATGTTCTTCATCTGTGACTTGTTGTTGACTATACAGTTGGGTTGTAACGTTGTGCACATCAGTTGCCCTTCAGTTTGTTTGGTTGGTGATGTTTTGTTTCTTGACGATGATGATAATGACTGGACTTCCCTAAAGATGCCATTTCACCCGCATCCTGCCTCACATCCCTGAACATCACGTATTCATTCAATTCAGAACATGATAGCATGTAAGAAAATATGATGTGGAAAAAAAAATAACTATACCTACTACACCTACATATAACTTATTTCTGTTTTATGACACACTTGTGATTATGAATATTAAAATCAGTATAAACATATAAATGTATAACATTTTTAGGCCTTTCATTCTAAACATTATATATGATATAATGAAGTCATTCCTCATATTTCTGGCAGCTGATCTGAGCCCCTCTACTGTACCAGGACCAGTTGACCCTGCTGACCCTTCAGTTGGTGCCAGGACAAAGGTCATGACCAAAGCACATGACCTAAGGACAGACTGCTGCTGGTTTCTTTGTGTGCTTTCGTCTTTGCTCTGGCCCTCATCAGCAGAGTGCTCTGTGAGTCCCAAATCAAAGATGTGTCACTAAAAAACTAATTATCTTCTAATTTTTCAAGTGAAAACTCAAAACAAGTATTGCTATTGCTATCAGCCATGGGTTTTGCCTGTTTGTATATTTGTTTGTTAATATTTTGTCCATGTATATATATTTGCTTGACAGTGGATTATTTGCTTATGCTGAAACGACTTCTTACTGCACTTCTGATTATGAAAACTTGATCTGCTCTTTCTCCTCATCAGATTTTATAGAAAATGTTGCACATGAAGAGTGTATTCACAGTCTCACAGGTCAGTATTAGAATGGCCATGAGCATAGTGCATAGTGCATAGACAGTGCATCAATGGACCATAATCAAAACCAATTCACATTTCTCTTGTTAATGAATGTGGATGACAAGTACTGGATTTTTTTGTGCGTGTTTTCACAAAACTCAGGAGAGATTAGACAAGCTTCAGTTATGAATAGAGAGATTAAATAGCAAACCAATCATTCAACATCAGCATCTATGAAATGACATCAAATCACGTGAATAACTGTTGCTCTCAAATTTAAATTTGATCTGGTTTCTAGAACAACTACATCTGTACAATTTCATCTTGAAGAATTGTTCATTGAATCAAAAGAATTTGCAAGGTATGTTTTTTTATTGGTTGATCAAAATATTATGGAAACCTAAAGTGGTGTAATTTCAAGTGATTTTAACTACTTTGGTTTTACTGCATTCAGTCACAGAACTGAAGGTGAATATTGTAACAAACTTGCAAATAACAGGAAGGAAGTGTAAGTGTTGAAAAATATTTATTACAGAACAATGTTGTTCGGTTAAACATGGCGTTCAGAGGCAGGCAAAAGACAGTCAAAAAATAGTCCAAAATGGAAAAATTACAAACAGCAACTAACACTAGAGAAAACTGGCTCAGAAACTCAGCTAAGGCACAAGAGACTTCACAACAGGACTTACCACAAAAGACTTTGGCAGCAAAGGGAGCAGGTAATGTCCTTCAGGTGTATGAGGAGGTGTGGCTTGTAATTAATAGACTAGTGAGGCAGAATGATGCAACCCACCAGGAAGTGTAGCAGGGGGTGTGACAAATATGTTGCACTTGGAGCGGAAGAACAAGGATCTTTCTGTCTACCAATAAGACATACTAATGAGGTAGCCTAACAGCTTGTGTAGTTTTGGACCTGGCAAGGACTTCAACTTGGACTTCTCAAGGCAAAATATCATCTTAATGTAAAAAAAAAAAAAAAAAGCATGACATACAAGAGAAACAAAACTTTTTATGAAAGTTATTTTATATATCTATTAAAGGCAAAGTTGGAATATTCTTTTAACAAAAAAGAAGCATTTTTCACATTTACCAACTTTCACGTTGTGCCAGGCACCCAGTCCAAGGGACACACGGACGGTTACACAACACACCTGCCCCACCTTTAATCTCCTGATTACTGACCACTTGCATTTGTGCCTCTTTTGCCCATTTTGTGTCTCCCTCTGATTTCAGCCTATAGGAACATTTGTCCAGTGCTGCCACAGGATCAGTCATCCAGTGCTGTTATTCCTCACTCCTGTGTTGCTGATGTCCTGAGCATTTACTGCCAGCGATCTACTGTGCTGCCAAACTCTGCTGTGCCTACATGCCTTGAGCTTTACTGCCAGTGCTTTTTGCTTTAGTCTGTGTTTTCTTCTGTGTATTCTAGCAGCTCTGCACTGTGCTTTTTTCATTCTTTATGAAGAACTAAGAGACTCCAATTATACACTCTTGTCTCACTCCTTCCCTGCCACCATCACACCAATAATTTGATATACAGAAGCATCACAATGCACACACCCATACATGTACAGTCAGGGCCATAAGTTGAGACTAGCACAAATTTTGGTTTTCACAAAGTTGGCCGCTTCAATTTTTATGGTGGCAGTTTGCATTAAATTTAGATTGTGAAGAGTGATCAGATAAACTGCAAATAATTGCAGTCATTCCTTGCCATGAAAATTAACTTAATCACAAAAATTACTGTATTCCAGCCACTGCATTTCAGCCCTGCCACAAATTGACCTGCTAACATAAATTCAGTGATCTTCTCATTAGCTCAGGAGAAAGTGTTAACAAGGACAAGGCAACTGATATTACTGTGTCATGCTGATTAGAAGAGCAGAATGATTGCTTTAAAAGGGTGGTGGTGCTTGAAGTTTTCTTCTGGTAACCATGGTTACCTCCAAGGGAACACGTGCAGTCATCATTGCATTGCATCAAGAGGACTTCACAGGCAAGGACATTGCTGCTTTTAGGATAGCACGTAAATCAATCATTTATTGAATCATCAAGAACTTCAAGGAAAGAGTTTCGATTGCAATGAAGAAGGTTTTAGGGTGCCCAAGAAAGTCAAGCAATTGCCAGGACTGTCTCCTAAAGAGGGTGCAACTATGAGATCGGCTCACCACCAGTTCAGAGCTTGCTCAGGAATGGCAGTTGTGAGTGCATCTGCAGGCACAGTGAGGCAAAGGCTTTTGGAGGATAGCTTGGAGTGAAGAAGGGCAGCAAAGAAGCCACTTCTTGCCAAAAAAACATCAAGTACAGATAGACTTTCTGCAGGAAGTATAGGGATTGGGCTGCAGAGGACTGGGGTAAAGATTTTTTCTGATGAAGCCCCCGTCAGACTGTTTGGGACATATGGACATGAGGTGCTACCATGAGATGAGTGCGATCATTTACATTTATGGCATTTAGCAGACGCTCTTATCCAGAGCGACTTACAAAAGTGCTTTGTTATTTACTGTTATTTATTATAGAATATCCTAGTACAGTAGCATAGGGTCCAACATACCAATGAACTAGAATACTGTAGAATACTGGGATGAATGCTGATACCTAGAAGTACAAAATACATAAGGTCCATCTTAAACAATGATAAGTGCAATAAACAATAAGTTCTAGAGTTTGTTAAACAGAAACAATACCCTACAATAAGTATTAAATTAGTCAGTCAACATGGGAGCAGTGTCAGTTGTCCTTTAAATATTCTGCAAATAGATGGGTCTTCAGTCTGCATTTGAAGACTGCAAGGGACTCTGCTGTCTGGACAGAAAGTGGGAGTTCACTTTCTGTCCAGAAAAAGGGGCTGGTCCATTTTTAGCTTTGTAGGCAAGCATTAAGGTTGTAAATCTGATGCATGCAGCTACTTGGAACCAATGAAGGGAGTGCAGCAGTGGAGTAACGTGCAAACTTCAGAAGATTGAAGACCAGTAATGCTGCTGCATTCTGGACAAGTTGTAGAGGTTTGATGGCTCTTAGAGGAAGACCAGCAAGTTGCAGTAGTCTAGCTTTGAGATCACAAGAGACTGCACAAGCACCTGAGTAGCTTCCTGTGACAGAAAGGGCCGAATCCTTTATATGTCACAAAGGAGAAATCTGCAAGACCGGGTTAGATTAGAAACATTAGTTGAGAATGACAACTGGTTGTCCAAAGTTATGCCCAGGCTATGGAAAACTTCGGATGGTGATACCAGGGAATTCTTGAAGGAAACTAAGGTCATGGTAAGGGTTGGGAGTGCCTGGGATGAACAGAAGCTCAGTTTTACTGGTGTTGAGCTTCAAGTGGTGGGCTGTCATCCATGATGTGATGTCAGTCAAGCATGCAGAGATACATCTCAAGACCTGCGTGTCAGAGGGTGGAAAAGAAAGAAGTAATTGAGTGTCATCAGCATAGCAGTGGTAGGAGAAACCATGAGAAGATATTACATCACCAAGAGAATGAATATACGAAGAGAAGGGGGCCTAATACTGAGCCCTGTGGAACACCAGTGGAGAGTCTACACCGTTTGGATGTGGATCTGGAAAGCATCTCCAAGCAGAGCCAGTCACACCCAGCCTGGAGAGAACAGAAAGAAGAATGTTGTGGTTCACTGTGTCAAAGGCTGCTGAAAGGTCTCGAAGAATCAAAACAGATGACAGTTTGGCAGCTTTAGCAGCATGAAATCTTTCACTGCTATGAGGGCTGTTTCTGTAGAATGTAGTTTGTAGCCAGACTGATTAGGATCATGCAGCTGGTTATGAGTGAGGAAAAGGGACAATTGATTATAAACTGCTTGTTCAAGGGCTTTTGAGAGGAAAGATGGAAGTGATACCGGTCTGTAGTTGGTAACGTTGGAGCTGTCGTGTGTGTGGCCTTCTTGAGGATTGGTACCACCCTGGCAGTTTTGAATGCAGTTGGCATGTATCCAGAAAATAAGGAGTTGTTGAGGTTGGCAGAGATAAAAGGTAGCAGATCTCTTGCGATTGTCTGGAATAGAGTGTCTGGAACAGAATTGGATCCAGTGGACATGTAGTTGGATTGCTGGAAGTCAGGAGTTGAAGAATTTCATCTGTGGAGACTAGAAAAAGAAGTCAGAGTTGGATGTTGGAGAATGCACATTGGTTGGAGGAGAGGAAACCAAGGAAAAGGACTGGTGGATTGCTGCAACCTTCTCCTCGAAGGTGATGAAATACTCTGGAGTAAGAGGTGAGGGGGAGGGGGGGATTCAGGAGATAAGAAAAAAGTGAAGAGATTATGTGGATCAGATGCTAATAGTTCGAATTTCTCTGTAGTAGGATGACTTTGCAGATGTTACTTCCAGTGAGAGCTTGGAAAGGAGAGACTGGTATGAGCTGAGGTCTGAATCTAGGTGAGATTTACTCCATTGCCCCTCTGCAGTTCTTAGTTCTCTACTGTGGCTGCGAAGTGTTTGTTAGCCAGGAGGCAGGTGGCGAGGATTTAGCAGGTCTAGAGGAGAGAGGGCACAGAAGATTCTTTGATGAGGAGAGTGTAGAAATGAAAGAATTAGTAACTGTATCCAAAGAGGGAGAAGAAAGTCAGGGTGAGGAAGGGTGGACAAAATAGTAGAAGTAAGAGAAGAGGGAGTTATGAAGTGCGACGGAAGGAGGAGGAACACATTGGGGAGGACTGGATGGAAAGAGACGGAAGGGAGAGAGAGAAGGATAAAAAGTGATGGTGCGAGAGGTGTCCAGAAGGCTGCGATGTCCGATGTGGTAGTGGTGCGGGTGAAGATCAGGTCTAGAACATTGTCTCATAAAGCAGGTAGAGGAGAGTGGTTGAGGGTGAGGTTGAATGCTGTCAACAGCAGAAGAATTCAGGGTGGGATGCAGAGGGAAGGTTGAAGTCCCCAAGGAGATTGAGTGGTTTTGCTTCAATGGGGAATTGACTCAAGAAGATGTCAAGCTCATCAATTAAGTGATCTAGAGAACCTGGAGGGGGGTAGATGACAATGATAAGAAGTTTGGTGGGGAAAGGGACTGTAATGGCATGAAATTCAAAAGAGGAGATGGAAAGAGTAGAGAAGGAAAGTGGAGTGGAACACCACTCTCGAGACAATAGTAAACCTGTGCCACCAACCCTGCTGAGACGCCTCAGAGAATGGGTGAATGGAAAGGCAGAGGACAGAGCAGCCGAAGTCGCAAGTTCTCAGGGGTGATCCATGTTTGTTAGAGCCAGGAAGTGTAGGGAGTGGAAGGATGCTAGTCCTGAGATGAAGTCAGCCTTCTGGACAGCAGATTGGCCGTTTCAGAGCCCTCCTGCCACCATGACCTGTGATGGTGCTGAACGTTGCAAGTAAGTGAGGTTGCTGCAATTGCTACGTCTATGATGGCATTGAGGAGATATGTAGGATATGTGGACAGGAATTGAGACACATTTCAGATCCTTGATTTGTGGATGTATGAGATTGAGATAATATGAGAATATATTTAGATGATTTCATGAAGTCCAGCAGTTGAGATGTAGAACTGACTGAGAGCAAAAACAAAGCCTTCCCAGATGTTGATTACATATGTCTATAGCAGAGTCATCCAAATTTAGGTCAGTTCAATAAGTGCTGAGTCCACCCCTCAATTCACACCTACACCTGTAGTGAGTAATTACATCAGGAACAAGTAAGGCTTGGTATGCATGAGGATAAAATACTTCGAGTATGCTATGGGAACTGGGAGGTATTAAAAGAAACTGAAACAAAAGACAGGTGTTGTCAATTAGTATTGAGGTGAGGGTGCTCTATGTCTGGGCAAGAAAAGGCTACTGGGCTGTACTGACACTGTCACAGCAAGAATGGGTTGTCAAGATTTTGCCCAGAATCTGATATTCAGCATGTCAAATTGCAGTAGTCTTAAGAGAGAAGGACCAACACAGTAAATATTAAGGCTTTGCTTAAACTTGATGTATTTGTCAAAAAGTTATGAAAAAACTTATGAAATGCTTATAATTGTACAATATACCATATAAACATCTGACAAAAGGATCTAAAAAAACTGAAGCAGTCGACTTTTGAAAACCAAAATTTCAGTCTCAACTTTTGGCGACGACTTTACTCCTATACAAACATTGAACCACAATGATACATATCCCAAAAATGTGAGATCTGCAAAGGCTTCATGATGCATATATACACACACACACACACACACACACACACACACACACACACACACACATGCAGACATGGTGTAAGTTCTGGGTCAGCCTGTGTATAGTTGGTGAATAGACTGACCTTTCAGAAAGAGGCCTGTATGCAGTTTCACTGAAATAGAGGAGGACCTGATACAATGAGATGTTAAACTGCTGATGTCATGTGTCGCTTATGCTTGTTTTACTGGTATACTTGTTAGTTTTACCTCATATCCCTTGCCCTTCAAATTTGTCATTCAACAGGTGCTTTAAGTATTTGTGTTGAAGAGTTAAACGTACAAAGTTTGGTTTTATTGATTAATACACAGCCGCAGGAAGCAAAGGAAAACCTGACCAGTAAATTTCAAAGTGAGATCTAGATTTACCTCTAGAAATATTAAACATCAAAAACAGAATAGGTGGCTGACTAATCTAAACCTTCACACTAGTAGGTTGATAGTTTTGTTCTTGCATGACAGCAACAAACAACACTGTGGATGAGGGAAAGAGAAACTACCAAACAGAGAAGGAAAAGTTAGCAAATGAACTGAAAGGTAAATACAAATCATCTTGAATCAGAGCTCGATGTTTGTATTTGTAAAGTACAGTACTTGTGTTTATATATAGTCTCAAAGTGAGATCTATCTAGTTTCAGTCTGAACTAAAAAAAAAAATTTCAGTATAAGCAATGGCCTTCATAAAAATAATTGATTGTATACCAAGAAGAATCCTTCAATACTTGTGTTTTAATACATCACAACTTACAAACATGGAGAGGCAGTGTGAGCACACATACAAAGACAGTGAGTGAGTGCTTGGTCCATGTACGGTGGTTTAATACTCCAGTTTCCCTGTAGTAGAGCAGATAGGGCAGATGAATCAGTGAGGGCTGTTAAACACACTTCAGATACAAGATCTTCCCTCTGAATTTATTCATCTTAAGTGATGCAGCCTAGGGGCCACCTACTAATTTGGCAAAGAATATTTTCAGTTTCATTATTCTTTCAAATAGAATTCTACTGTGAATAGTGGCAGGCAAAATTTAAGGTTAATTTATTTTGGTTTGTATGCTTGTATGCCTGGCCTCAATGTCCTTTAGTTTATCACTATGTGATATTTTAAAGTAAACAGTATTTTGTGTATTTATCAGATTCTATATTGTGTATCATAACCTGATCTCTTCAGCATTGTCTCTGAGCAGTGTATTAATGTTTTGCAATCACAATGCTGCAGCTCTGAAGATGAAATCAGACCACTGTGCTCGGGGTTGGAAGTTCTTCAGTGGGAAGTGTTACTACTTCTCTACTGATGTGGAGACCTGGACTGCCAGTCGGGATGCTTGTGTTGCTGCGGGAGGACATTTGGTGATTGTCAGCAGTTCAGGGGAGCAGGTATGATGATGTCTGAATGTGATAGCTGTGACACTAAATACTCACTGAAATGCAGAACAGTTATGTCCTTATTGTCCTGTTCATCTGAATGTCTTACAGATTATAATCACAATATTTTTCATTAAAGGATTTCTTAAAAAGATCAAAGCCTGGTTCTGGTGCGGAATCCTACTGGATTGGTCTGACTGATGCTGTGGTAGAGGGAGAATGGCACTGGTTAGATGGCACAAAACTCAGTCAGTTATCGAGGTTGGTCCATGACAGACACCACTGTCCTGTTCATTTTGAGGTCACATGATCATATCATGGTAGATTTCCACACATTTAGTTTACATGCTTTTAACAAAATGGCACACAGTTGCAATAGTGATTTTGTTTATTTTGTTCCCTTGACAACCAGATACTGGATTGGAAATGAGCCTGATGGCTGGAAAGGAGGTCAAAATGCTCAGCCAGAAGGAGAAGACTGTGCTGCAATAACTCAGCTCTGCCAGTTATGGTTTACTGGATGTATTCTGTAACAAAGATAACAGGAAACACAAGCGTGTCTGTGAGGCCAAAGCAGGAATGTAAAACATAGAGATAGTAGAGATGTTAATTATGGCAATAACATAAGATGTAGGGAATTGAAATCTCTGGATGAATTTTCTTTGTATTCATTTGTGTCATGCTTATATATTTGTTTGTTTAAGTATTCAGGCATTGCTTCATGTTAATATCTGTGTTGAGAGAAACCATATGGTCATCAATGAGTTTGGGCTTATTGATGATGCAAGAAGGCATCTTTAGCTCAGTAGTAGTTTCAGTCTCAAGATGAGAAGGATGCTTTAAGAAATACTGGGTAGTACTGAAATGCATTAGATTGCTACTGTAACACCATGTTATTGGTGCAAATGCAGAGATGCTGTGAAATTAGAGCACTGTAAAGTGAAACATTGATTTGTTCATTAGTTCTAGAGTTTGTATTTACTCACAACTTTGAGACAAAGTGGAGGTTTATTCAAGGTAAAGCTTCATCCAGAGTGTTTTATCTTACAGGTATCATGCATTTACTTTTGCTAAATTATAATTATTACAGTTGTAAATAATAAACATCATGATCTGCAGAGAGTGTATAAAAATACATTTTAGCATCCCATAATTATGAAATATTATGATAGATTAAATTCAGATAAACCCTTTTATAATTTAAACAGCACTGTATATGTTTACTACGTGTGTGTATGTCCTGAACAAAAGCAAATGTAAACAGTGATATCAGTGATGTCTTTGTAATTGAATAAAATCTTTCCTTTCCCTGTAAATCAATGTACTGTATTCAAGAATGTTATTGTAAGGGCAGTCTTGTATCTGGCACTGTTACATTATTTAACTGATGAGATGTTTTAAAAACAATTGTATTTTCAGGGTAGAGGTACTAAGAACACTTTTCTCTCACTCTTTTGAGGCCACTCTGACTGGATGAGGAGCAAGAGAACAGCTTGACCGAGCACTCTCCATCAAACACTTTCTAACAATCTGCTTTTCTGAGAAAGATCTCACAAGGTAAACTGGGAATTGAGGGAGACCCTCCAAAGGCTTATAAATGAGGACTTTCTAATTTTTCTACTTCTGCAACAAAATCCTCGCAGTGTGTTAGACGATTGGAAAGTTGCATAGTGTCACCTGGTGTCCTAAAATATGCATGACGATACATTCAGCAGATTGTTTTCAAGAAATGGAAATAATCACATCAAACATTATTTTAAAGTGATGTGCTAAATGGTAAATTGTTTGGGAAGTGTAGAGCATGCTTTTGAACAAGTGTTAGTGATCCATTAGACTCTGTAGCCTAATATCAGAGAATTATGAAGACTGTTTCCCCTTTCTCAGTCATGTGAGCACACTGTGGTCTGGAGAAGCAAGCTGTGGGTCAGAAGATGTGTGAAATTTACTCAGGGTGGGTCTTGTTAAAAATGGGTGTGTTCTGAAAGCTTTGAATCGTTAAGATCATCCTGACTGTTAAAGACAGTCACTTCACTAATACAGTGGTTTTTAGAGACTTGATCATCATTTTTCTTTATACATGTGATGAGTGTCACTGATTTCTGTTCCTTTTTCACCTGCTTTTTTCTAAAATGGCACCATTTTAGCTAACTTACCTGTAACTCATTATGTCTTCATAGCATGTAAGTAAACATGTTCACTGTAGTTATTGTTACATCCCTGTACGTATTGCTTGTTCTCTCGCTCTCTCTCAGCACAGTGCCCTGTGAAAGCAGGCTTGCATCACACTGGTTATTTCAGGGAAGTAGATGGAAGTGCTGATTTGTAGGCCATACCGGTGACTTGCTATTTCATTGACTCTGGGAGATGTCATCAGCAGTGAAGGCCTTGGGCATCCTCGTACTGTGTACTGGTGTTCTGATCCTGTACCTCCGTAGACTTTGTGTAATTTGTACAGTCTCAGTCTGTTAAGTCATGGAGGTGTAATGAGCAGTTTCGTGGTTATTATACAAAGTTTATGTGATTACAAAAGAGGACCCAGGTGCTAGAGGTGTAGTGGTGGATGCCATCCCGTTCATTATTTTGTTTATTATTTTGGCATTAGCCCACACTGATGATTGTGCCTAGGTTTTATTGAGTTTCAATGTTTGATGAAATAATGTCCCCTAATATCTCTGACACTTGCTTCTATTGTGTTCTTTTGTTCATTTACACTGAATAACATCTAAAATAGGAGTGTGTGGCAAGAGTGCCCTTACAAAGATGGAGAAATTCAGAAAGAAGCTTGGAGGTTATATCAGATTATTAAGTTATACCAGATGTAAAGAATGCCTGGAAACTGCAAAACAGGTGTCATTCAAACAGACTAATTTACTTCAGTTACCTTACCTTACTAATTTACTAACTCTTACTTTAATAATGATTCCACAAACATTAAATGAAGCATGTGGAGTAAAAATGCACAGTTTAACATGGGCTAAACAAGACATAGGTGAGGAACGTTAAGGACAGGGAGCACAGAGACCTCACAAGAAAATGGAACAAAAACTAAACCACATGGGACAGATGACAATTTAACCTTCAAATGTATAATTCTTACAAAGTTAAAAGTACTTAACTTAAAAATGTTTTTTTATTATTATTTTATTTTATTATTATTATTTATCTTCTTCCATTGTCACAGTAGACCAAATAAACTAACCTTCAGACATCCAGGACATTCAGAGACAATGAAAGCCTAGAAAAAGAAAAGGTGGACCAGTTTGGTCAATCAGCTCTCTGGTGAGATCATCTTCCAGTAGTGAAGATATAACTTTATTTCTCAGATTTTCACTGCAGAATTAGAGAGAGACACGGCTTGATTAATCTGTGCATCTTGCTTTCCACTTCCATTTCTGCATTGGGAAGAGTTTTACTGGAATAGACTGATCCAGCAAAAGCCAGACATTTCTCAGCTAGAAAACTACAAAAAATTACCTCACCAGAAAAGATGGCATTCATGAAAATATTGATTGCATAAGAAGACGAATCCTTCATTATTTGTATTTTGATTTATTGCATCAACTTACAGACATGCATAGCACTGTTATTTAGCCACACATATAAATTCTCTGATTGAGCCACAAATACAGCGACAGTGAGTGACGTCCTGGTCTAAGTAGACAAAGGCTACTTAGTGTTGCCAGTTCCACAGTAAAGCATGACTCAAGTAGGGGTCAGCACTTGTCGTGCTGCCTGACCCAGGACTTGTTGGTGGTACAGGGCAGGTGGTCCTGGGCACAGGGTATGGTGAAACCTGTGACCAGAGCTCCATGTCGTCAGGCAGGTTCATCAAGAACTGGGTTCCCATGATCATCCCCTTTAGCGAGATTCACTGCATCCCTGAATGGCTCAGTTATTCTGTGATGTGGCATGCAAAAGCAAGAAAATTAGGAAACAGTTCAAAGTTCAAAGTTTATTTGTCACATACATAGTCCTACACAGTATAACTGGCAGTGAAATGCCTCTGGTGGCTGCTATGCCTGTAGGAGAGATACATAAAATATATACGGGTCAGGGAAACGGATGCGAATTAAATAATAAATATTGTCCAGATAAATGAGTGGAAAGGGAGTATATACTAGAAATGTATATATATTTATAATATTTATTTATATATAATATACTAGAAATTTGTAGATTATTTGGCTAAGCTACCATGGCAAATGTGGAGAAACACACTCTCACAGATTGCTATTGTAGGTTAGCGAGTGTTAGCCACATTAGAAAAGCAAATGTGGTCAGGTGCCATACTTGTATGAAGTTCATATGTATTTTAAGAGTGATATATTTAAACCATGGTCAGAAACAATGCTTTGGGTGATACAGCTCTGAGCAGTACAGCAATCCCAAGGAACTCAGACTGCAATGACGTCATTAAATGAGAGGCTCCCTGTAACCAGTTTTTACTGTTTTAAGATAATGAAATTAACTCAATTTTAATAATTTTATTCTAGAATTTCAAATCAATTTTAATCATTTTAACAAAAGCAATGTAACACTTAACTTTAACAACTTTATAATGCTAACCCTGTTACACCAGTTGAAAAAAGTACAGAATGTTTTTACCATGTGAAAGTTAAATGACAATTTTGTCACTGCAGCTGCATTAAGCAATTTGCAAATTTTACTTTCAGAGTTCACATTTCATGAGAATATAGGAAGTGAAATATCACAGTGACAAGATGTGCCACTCCTGTGGTATTCTGAGATGTAATTTTGAGTCTGAGGTTAGAGTTTCAGGAAATGCTAATGCTAAACATTGCATGGCAGAGCAAGAGAGTAAGCAGAGCTCCTCGGCTCTCCGGAATTGCTGGATGAATGAACACATTAATTCAATGAGAGTTTATTAATAGAGGACTTTCACAACAGGCAAGTTCTCAAAACAGCTTTACATTAATCAACTCTAGACACCTAGTGAAGCTGAAGGTGAGTGTCTCCATATTAGTGACCATGCCAGTCTAATCACAGCACTGCAAACTCTCAGTAGAAAGCTAAGCGCCCCCTCAGAGGCCTGACCATGTTGGTCAACTGCACAGATGAAGAACGGAGGCCATTTCACTGCGTGTTGTACTGTGTATGACTATGTATGTGACAAATAAACCAAACTTGAAACTTGAAACTTGAAACTTGAATGAACCAGATACTGAGAAATATTCAGAGCAACAGGCTGCAGCATGAAAAAAGGCTAAACCACTTGACAACATATGTAATATACATGATATGTAATATATGTAAGTCACTCTGGATTAGATTTAAGAAATTGAAATGTATTTGTTTTTCTTTTTGTCTTAGCAGTTATTTGTGAGAGAGGAACTAGAGATCATTAAAAAAGAACAAAAAATGAAAGAACTGAAAAAAGATTTGCATGTGCATTTACAGGTCATATCTCTCACAAGATCTTATACAGAAGTTAAGAATTACTAAGAAGTGTTGCTGTATCAGAATCAGAACTGTGTGAGAGAAAGTGCTGCATACAGTACAGTCCTTCAACAGTCCATCTTTCTAAAGCAGGTTAACGGGTTATAAAATCAGAGCATCAATGGAGGCCATCTATTCCAACAAGAACATTAAGAAGCATGTGACGAGGGCAACTGGAGATGGTGAATTTTCTGATGGTAAGACGCATATTTTATGTTTGTCTGTTACAGAACAGAAATGAGAACGTTGTATGGGTTGTGTAGTTACTGTAGTTTATTGAGTTTTGCTACTGATTGTATTTCTAAGGTGCTTAGTCTGCAAATTTCTTTTTTGGTTTTTTTGGTATTGATAGTAATGGGACACTCGAAAATAGGAGTTATGAGGCACATACGTTTTGAACCCCTTTACGCACCAGTGGTTTTAATTCAAATGTCATGTTATCGTAGATAACCGATACTTTAGAGTGTTAACGCGCCACTGAAATCTGCTGCTTCAACCTTTAATTCACACATTGTAACGTTTAGCAGGGACAAGGAGAGAGGTAGGATGCAAATGCAGTTCTGTATAAACAGCAAGAGAATTAACAAACAACACAGGAGGCTAAAATTACGACTAAAACAGATGCGTAGCATGAGGGACACACTAAGGCAAACCAAAACATGAATAAAACAAAAGGAAAGAAAAATATATCAACAGAGAAAAGGACAAAAGGCTGAATAACAAAACGCCATCTGCACAGAAATAGAATTGTGGCCAAAAGTTTTGCGATTTACACAAAGTTTGGTTTTACAACGTTTACTGCCTCAGTTTTTTTTAGATCCTTTTGTCAGAGGATCTGACACCATACACCATACATATGGTGTAGTAAAGTACAACTATAAGCATTTCATACGTTTTTTTTTTTACTTTTCATTGACAAATACATCCACTTTAAGCATAATATTTACAGTGTTGACCCTTCTATTTTTAAGTCTTCTGCAATTCGCCTTGGCATGCTGGATATCAGCTTCTGGGCAAATCTTGATCAATGGCAATCCATTCTTGTCTAATCAGTGTTTGGATTTCGTCACAGTTTCTGTGTTTTTGTTTGTCCACCCTCTTTTGAGGATTGACCATAGGTTCTCAATGGGATTGAGATCTGGGGAGTTTCCTGGCCATGGACCCAAAATTTCAATGTTTTGTTCACCAAGCCACTTGGTTATCACTTTTGCCTTGTCACATGGTGCTCCATCATGCAGTAAAAAGCATTGTTCATCACCAAATTGCTCCTGGATCATTGAGAGGAGTTGGTCTTGGAGGATGTTTTGATACAATTCCTTGTTCATGGCAGTGTTTTTAGGATAAATTTGAACAAACCCACTCCAAACCAAAAGTGGGTTTGATTGTGAAAACTGATATTTGTGTCAGTCTCAAAACTTTTGGCCATAAGTGTAGGTTAGTTTCAGGAATTAACCAAAAGTTCAAACATAGTTCTAACATGTCCCAATTCGAGAGTTTTGTGTGTGTGTGTGTGTGTGTGTGTGTGTGTGTGTGTGTGTGTGAGAGAGAGAGAGAGAGAGAGAGAGAGAGAGACAGACAGACAGACAGAGACAGACAGACAGAGAGAGAAGAAATAGAAGTAATTAATACAAATTAAAAACTAAACAAATGTGACAGAATGGAAGGATTACACAGGTTAGGCTGTTCTGTGGCATGGAATCATTTCCATTGTCTATGCTTCGCCATTTGAGGTGATCATGCGATTTTAGAGGGAATAAAACCCCCCACCGTAACAGCTTATCCTGGGCAGTTCTGACACAAAACAAATTGAGTGGTATCCTGTATACACTTGCAAAAAGTATCTGTGTTTGCAATATAATTTCCCTGTGAACATATTTTTATCTAATGCTGAGGACAGAGGGGCTTTCAGCAGCCTTTTAGCAGCCTTTCATCCTTAACAGTGCAGAATAAATAATCATTTTCTTAAACAAAAATAATTTGCTGTATTCCCAACTGAATTTGCATGACCACAATCACAGTGTCTATCATATTTAGCTTTTAAGTTGATCCTTTAAGTTGATCCCTAAGTTGAGCCACTCAACATACGGCCTTCTTGATAATAAATACCTTAATAATATCTGATTCTTCTCATCTTGAAACAATACACATTTTTTCCCATTCATTTTATTCACTTATATTTTTAATAATGAGTAAAATAATTATTATTAATAATAAAACATTATATTTGTATGATGCTTTTCAGTGACCCAAAGATGCTTACCATATTCAGTAAATAAAAGAAAACCTAGACATATAAAACATATAAAAAAAGGTTTGAGAAATATTATAAGCACAGGAAAAACAATTTTTAACCCTTGTTAAGGTTAGATTGAAATAAATGTGAATGTGATGGCAGCAGGTATGGAGAATCACCATAAAACAAAGGAACAATAAACACAGCAGCAGAAAAAGAAAATCAATCACATGGGCAGTAAAGGCTCTTGGAGCAGCAACGCAAATGAGCAGGCTTCACTTGGCACGTTTTCCAGGTGCTGTAATGACAAGCAATGCGCAGCACTGGAGGAGAGTATCCGTGGGCTTTAAATAAGGGGGAAGGTACAAGCAGTGTGTGTGTGTGTGTGTGTGTGTGTGTGTGTGTGTGGGTGGGTGGGTGGGTGGGTGGCTGTTTCACTCCGTCTTGGTGCCAGGCACACCGAGACAGTGGAATTGATGGAAAAAAATGTAAAAGCTCTGTTTGAACATATTTACTTTGTCTTTTCTGTCATAATCTGTTGATTAGTAATCAGGTAAAGCATAAGACAGTGTTATTGATATATCCTTTTTGTAAAGTGTTATTGACAAGTTGCATATGACACAATACAGCTAATACTAATACTGCTGGTAATAACTGTTGATGAATTCTGAAAAGGTTTGGGGGAGATGTTGTAATTCCAACACACTGTGGTCTGGGGAAATGAAATGAAGCATCATACAAGATGGACTTTGTTACAAATTCTCAGTACATTTCCAAAAGCCAATATTTTTTATAGAAACACTACACTGCTTTTTGCAGACTTGTTTATTTCACAAATGCCTTTAAATTCATTCATTCTCTCTCTTTTTCTCTGTTCTTTATATTGCTCTCATGTTCATGTGACAAGAGAGTTCCAAATCTGATGACATCATATACTCTGAAGTTCACATCATTGACTCAAATCAAAATAGAAGTGAGTGCAATGACCATCTACAGCTTTTGTCCACTATAAACCAACTTTAAGAAACACCTTAAGTGGTACTATCTAATGTAATGACTTGAGAATTAATCTAGGAATTAATCCATGACTCTCTTTGTCATTTGATGCAGCAAAGGAGGAGGAGTTCACCTACTCAAATGTGGCCTCCTCTAATCCAGGTGAGTCTGTATGAGAATTTGAATGGTTTATTAATACATCTCAGCTCATGTGTATTTTGTGTTTCACTTCTGTAATTAGTTTCATCTAGGGCTCATGTTGGTGTAAATACATGTATATGTACACTCTCACTGACCACTTCATTAGGAACATCTACCTTGCACCTGCATCCACTGGCCACTTTATTGGGCACTAGCCTGTGCCCTGTTGGTACCTTTTATACATGCACAGGTACAGACTGTAGCCCATCTATTGTTATATGTGATTGCCAACCCTCTACACTACAGGTGGGGAACATTATCTGCACTTTTTCACTGGATATACATGTACCAGTGCAATGATCACAGCTATGACATGTTAGTGCTTTGTTGTTAATAGTTTGTGTTTACATTTACATTTACAGCATTTAGCAGACGCTCTTATCCAGAGCGACTTACAAGAGTGACTTACATTATTTGTTGAGAATGATGTGCACCATTCTCAACAAAGCAAAATACTTAAACTACGCTGAGAGCAGCAGTCCATTAGACACACACTGACTGTTGATGATGACAAAGGGAATGAGCATCACACATTTTCACAGAACAAATATACACAGACTGTATTTTTTTTTTAATTAAGTACTATTTTGAATTGGTCCACCTAATGTGTAATGAAAGTCTAAATATGATTTATGAATATGAAATATGAGTATTGTTGTGGCATCTGAATTTGTTTTAATTGCATGAGAATATGATTTTAACTGGACTGTTTGATTCTGAAATTGTGAGCAGGTTTCTATGAATTAGTGTGAATCTTGGGGTTTGTGCTTATAGTGTTGAGGAAATGGTTTAGTTTTAGTTTTTCGAATTTGCAGTTACATGACCACAATCACAGTGTCTATCATATTTAGCTTTTAAGTTGATCCTTTAAGTTGATCTCTAAGTTGAGCCACTCAACACATGGCCTTCTTGATAATAAATACCTTAATAATAACCGATTCTTCCCATCCTGAAAAAATACACATTTTTCCCATTCATTTTATTCACTTATATTTTTAATAATGAGTAAAATAATTATTATTAATAATAAAACATTATATTTGTATGATGCTTTTCAGTGACCCAAAGATGCTTACCATATTCAGTAAATAAAAGAAAACCTAGACATATAAAACAAAACATATTCAGTATACAGAACATTTACAAATATCATTTACAGAACATAGACAAGAGCTGATGAAAGAGGAGTTTAGGTTTGAGAAATATTATAAGCACAGGAAAAACAATTTTTAACCCTTGTTAAGGTTAGATTGAAATAAATGTGAATGTGATGGCAGCAGGTATGGAGAATCACCATAAAACAAAGGAACAATAAACACAGCAGTGTGCTGGCAAGAAACAACATGAAAAAGGAAAACAAACACGTGGGCAGTAAAGGCTCGTGGCACGGCAACGCGAATGAGCAGGCTTCACTTGGCACGTTTTCCAGGTGCTGTAATGACAAGCAATGCGGAGGAGAGTACCTGTGGGATTTAAATAAGGGGGAAGGTACGAGCAGTGTGTGTGTGTGTGTGTGTGTGAGAGGCTGTTTCCCTCTGTCTTTGTGCCAGTGAAAGTGATGAATTGATGAAAAAAATGTAAAGGGTCCAATCCCAAAAGTTTCTCCCAAAGTTTATTCAACCCCCCCAAAAATGTAGACTATGAAACAAAAGCTTGAAGCTCTGTTTGAACATATTTACTTTGTCTTTTCTGTCATAATCTGTTGATTAGTAATCAGGTAAAGCATAAGACAGTGTTATTGATATATCCTTTTTGTACAGTGTGATTGACAAGTTGCATATGACACAATACAGCTAATACTAATACTGCTGGTAATAGCTGTTGATGAATTCTGAAAAGGTTTGGGGAACATGTTGTAATTCCAACACACTGTGGTCTGGGGAAATGACATAAAGCATCATACAAGATGGACTTTGTTACAAATTTTCAGTACATTTCCAACAGCCAATATTTTTTATATAAACACTACACTGCTTTTTGCAGACTTGTTTATTTCACAAATGCCTTTAAATTCATTCATTCTCTCTCTTTTTCTCTGTTCTTTATATTGCTCTCATGTTCATGTGACAAGAGAGTTCCAAATCTGATGACATCATATACTCTGAAGTTCGCATCATTGACTCAAATCAAAATAGAAGTGAGTGAAATGACCATCTATAGCTTTTGTCCACTATAAACCAGCTTTAAGAAACACCTTAAGTGGTACTATCTAATGTAATGACTTGAGAATTAATCTAGGAATTAATCCATGACTCTCTTTGTCATTTGATGCAGCAAAGGAGGAGGAGTTCACCTACTCAAATGTGGCCTCCTCTAATCCAAGTGAGTCTGTATGAGAATTTGAATGGTTTATTAATACATCTCAGCTCATGTGTATTTTGTGTTTCACTTCTGTAATTAGTTTTATCTAGGCCTCATGTTGGTGTAAATACATGTATATGTACACTCTCACTGACCACTTCATTAGGAACATCTACCTTGCACCTGCATCCACTGGCCACTTTATTGGGCACTAGCCTGTGCCCTGTTGGTACCTTTTATACATGCACAGGTACAGACTGTAGCCCATCTATTGTTATATGTGATTGCCAACCCTCTACACTACAGGTGGGGAACATTATCTGCACTTTTTCACTGGATATACATGTACCAGTGCAATGATCACAGCTATGACATGTTAGTGCTTTGTTGTTAATAGTTTGTGTTTACATTTACATTTATATTTACAGCATTTAGCAGACGCTCTTATCCAGAGCGACTTACAAGAGTGACTTTCATTATTTGTGGAGAATGGTGTGCACCATTCTCAACAAAGCAAAATACTTAAACTACGCTGAGAGCAGCAGTCCATTAGACACACACTGACTTTTGATGATGACAAAGGGAATGAGCATCATACATTTTCACAGAACAAATATACACAGACTGTATTAAAAAAAAATTAAGTGCTATTTTGAATTGGTCCTCCTAATATGTAATGAAAGTCTAAATATGATTTATGAATATGAAATATCAGTATTGTTGTGGCATCTGAGTTTGATTTAATTGCATGAGAATATGATTTTGACTGGACTGTGATTTTAACTGAAATTGTGGGCAGGTTTCTATGAATTAGTGTGAATCTTGGGGTTTGTGCTTATAGAGTTGAGGAAATGGTTTAGTTTTTAAGGAAATGCATCTTAGCATCTGGAAAAAACTAAGAAGAAGCAGCACAGTTGTCTTTCACTAATTAGGTTTCTGGAAGGTTTATATATATTTAGAGTACTGTACATATTTTAAACAATTTCTACTTGGGGAAATTACTGCTATTTTTCAAAAAGAGTAGACCTATTAGAGTCTACAGGTTCTAAATAGTATGCCATTTCCCCTTCTCCTGTAATCCCTGCAACCACAGTGTTTGTCATGCTGATCTGAGCTCGAGACCATGTAGAACTTTATTAAAAATTATTTAAAAACACCAGCAGACGCTTGGGTGACAAATGCTTGTTGGATGTCTTTTTTGTTTATTCATATGGAGGAAAAGTCATTTTAGTGACTAACAAGGGGAGGCAGAAGCTCAAAATCTTTAACTAACATTCAATGCCTTTTATTTGTTAAATAATTCACCAAAATTAATTTTGGTCCTGGCAGCTGGTCTTCAGCCTGGACCAAATGTCACTGATGACCCTTCATCAGAGGCAAGGTCAAAGGTCATTAACACTGCACAGGTTAAAGAGAGACTTATAGAGAGACTGTTGCTGGTTTCTCTGTGTGTTCTTCTCCTTTCTGTGGCCCTCGTCATTGGAGTGCTCTGTGAGTGACAAATCAAATGCTTATACATTAATAATAAAGTATGCCTTTTCACTGGCTAAATTATTATTGTTGTTGTTAATTGTTATAAATTGTTTTTATCATTATTTACTTGCTTAAGATCATGGTTGGGTTAACATGCTGGGCCATTACGAACTGATGTTGTTATTGTTTTTCCCTCCTTGTTGTTAATTAAGTAGACAGTAGATTTCTTTTCTTTCTCAGATGGTTTTGGAAAGCTGTCCCATGAAGAATCTGAGAAGCAGTTGAACTTTTTCAGAGGTCAGTGCAAGATGAAGTCAAAGTCAGTCCACTAATCAAAACTATTTCACACATGAAGTATGAAATAAGAGCTGGAAATGCAATCTTGTGTATATTATTAATTTAGTAATTTTGTCATTCCTTCATTGGTTCAAACAAAGCTCAGGAGTAATCAGGGGCTTCAGGTGGTGACAGGGATTACTGATTTTTAACACCAACACCAGCACGTATAATGAAACTAAATGACTAAAAGACTTGTCACTTTTCAAACTGATGTGAGTTTAGATAATTACAAGAAGATCTTAAGGAGTTACAATTTAAGTGAAAAGATTCTCTCAGGTAAGATTTTTTTAATAAGCAGACATATATAGTGTGGAATTATACAGTGTTGACTGAGGAGTTAACTTAGTGTTAGTTGTCATTAATTTGACATTCATATTAACATGGTGACATCATCTTTATTTTCCAGAAAGAAACAGCAGTATTGAGCAGCTGCAGGCAGAAAAGAAAAACCTGACCAGTGAACTTCAAAGTGAGATCCAGATTTACCTCTAGAAATATTAAAACTCAAATAAAGAATAAGGGGCTTACTAATCTGGACCTCCACACTAGTAGATTGATGATTGTTTTGTTCTTTCATTTCAGGAACAAAGAACACTATGGATGAGAGAGAGAGAAACTACCAAACAGAGAAGGAAAAGTTAGAAAATGAACTCAAAGGTAAGTAGAAATCTAAGTTTGAATCATAGCTTGACCTTTGTATTTGTAAAATATTTTACCAATCCTCATATCTTATAAATGTGCAGAGTCTCCCTGATAATGTACACTGTTGAGTTAAAATTGTTATGAATGAACCCAGCTGTCATTCAAATGTCTGGTTGGTTTTTCCATACAAATGCTCAGAGAGCCACACTGACTCAAGACATGGGGGGTTGAGTGTTCAACAGAAACCTCTGACTTTGTTTAGGAGAGACAAAGAATGTGTGTGCATTTGTGTCTGTGTCTGTGTGTATGTGTGTGTTTGAGAGAGAGGAAGAAGGGAATCCTCTAGAGAGGATAAGTAAATGGGTCGACATGTTACTGACAGATTAATTTGATACATAAAGGACATCAAATTGATAGTCTAACATATTAACAAACATGACTGACATGGAAATGAGGGGGGGAGCAGTTCCCCCCTAAGAGACAGCAAGTACATAGTGCTTCATATACTACCTAACAGAGATGTTTAGTCTAGGAGATTGTTGTACACTTATAGAAGAGGGTATTATTCTTACACATTCAATACTCATGCTAGTGACACAGAGAGAATGTCACAGATGGACTGTGAACACAGAGAATGTCATTTTAATGTAGCATCCACTCCACCTGATTGAGTGGCAGTAAGTTCCATAATCATGAGTTCGGATTCTACAACCCCAGCCATTAGTCATTCTCTGTTCACAAGGAGACTGAACAGGTGGACATGGGGCTGTAGCTGTGGGTCAGTGCTTTTATTCTGTTCAGAAAGAAGCACACCATCACAACAACATGCAGACATGGTGTGAATGCTCAATGTGCAGTTCAATAGTTTCGAATTCTACAAAGATGCCTGTATTCCGTAGAGTTGCGGGGGAACAGAGAATCGGACAGAACGTTACGTGAGGTTGATCAGTACACAAATGTGGTAATGAGTAATATTTATTAAGTGTATTACAAATGTCATGATCATAAAAACAGCCCAGTGTCATTATAATGGTAGAATTAATAGAGATTTAATAAATATTAAGGTAATTTTGTTAATTTTTATTATACACTTCACAAACATGAAATGAAATATGTGGAGTATAAATACACAGACTAACAAGGGCTAAACAAGGCACAGATGAGGAACATTAGGGGCGGGAAACACAGATGATATGTCACAGAGGTACCTGAGAAGAAACAAAACCTCATGGCATGGTCGCCTCGTGAACCAAAACGCCAGATGGAGAACTATAATAGTTGTTCTCATTTTGCCATATATTCCCATATTTAGAATTCTACAATATGCCTGGATTCTGGAGTATCAATGGAATAGCAGAAATCCTGAGTCAGTTAGACAGTTAGAACTATTAAACAGCTCACCATACATGTTCCATGACATTCAGATTTTAGAGAAAACATTGAAAACCTGGAAAAAGAAGAGGATCTTTCTGTTCGTGAGACTAGTTTGGTCAATCAGCTCTCTGGTGAGATTATAACAGTCAAGATGTAACTTTATTTCTAAGATTTTTACTGAGAATTAAAGACAGACAGACAAGCTATGTGTGCTGCATTAATCTGTGCATCTTGGTTTCACCTTCCATTTCTGTATTGGAATACACCACTAAAACTGATGCTGCCAAAGCCAGAAATGTCTGCTCTCTTATACAGACACAAAGATGTCACTTTGTGTAATGTAGAGCAATCACACGGCAGACGCAGATGCTGTGAGGAGAGATTTATTAAGGGCAAATCCATAATCAGAGTTGTTAGTACAGTACAGGGTCAGTGAGTCAATACAAAGAGAAGGGGAATACATAGTTAATACAAACACACAGAGACAAAAAAAAGGGAACAGACTATAACTAAACAAGATAAATACAAGCAGTGAACAAGCAATTAACACAAGCTATAACGAACAAGGCATGGATTACAATAGCAGGCAGAACAAACACAACAGAGGCACGGAAACACGGCAAACCAGCAAACTAACACGGAAAAACACAGGGTAATGAGGCCTAACAATGCAGAGGTGATACAAATGAGGTGAAAACCAAAAGAAGCACTGGAAAAAGAATGGAAAAAATGAACCAATGATATGAGAGAGAGAAACCATGGAGACAGGGACACTAGGAAAGGCCAATCATGACACTTTGACCTCCACTTCCTACTTTTACAGTCAAATGCTTTGCTAAATATCAGTACTCTCATATAGAATCAGTACTGTAGGAAAGAATATATATTTTGTTGTTGTATTCATCTTCACTATATAACTCATGATTATTAAACTGTTTTAATGTTAGCTGTCATAGACCTGATATTCACATGTGCTGATATATTGGTGTTGTCCTGATTTTCCAGAGATAAACAGGAGCAATAAGCAGCTGCAGGAAGAAAAGAAAAACCTGAGCAGTGAACTTCAAAGTGAGATCCAGATTTACTTTTATAGTTTCTATAGCAATAATACTTCATTATCTCTGTTTTGATATATCGCAACAACATAACGACTTGCAGAACCGCTGTGAGCCACACAAACAGGAACTGTGATAGAGTCACATATAAATACTGTGATTGTGCCACACATACAGAGACAGTGAGTGAGTGCTTGGTCCATGTACGTGGGTTAATACTCCAGTTTCACTGTAGTAGAGCAGATATTGAGTAAGGCTGTTAAACACACACTTCAGATACGAGAGCTTCCCTCTGAATTTGCTCAGCTTACCAACTTATGCAGCATATACAAGAACGTCCACTGTAGTGTATCTTTCATTTACATAGTCAGCACTCTGTGGGCCATTTACTAATTTTGCAAAGGACATTTTCTGTCTCATTATTCTTTCAAAGAGTATTTTACTGTGAATAGTAGAGGGCAAAATGTGTTGAGGTGAATTTATTCTTGTTGGTATGCTTGATTGTCTATTTAATCTTGTCTGATTGGCCTGAGTGTCCTTTGGTTTATCACTATGTGATACTTGAAAGTAAATACATAATATTTTGTGTATTTATCAGACTTTATATTGTGTATAATAAGCTGATCTCTTCAGCATTGTCTCTGAACAGTGTATTAAGACTGTGCAACCACATTGCTGCAGCTCTGAAGATGAAATCAAACCACTGTGCTCGGGGTTGGAAGTTCTTCAGTGGGAAGTGTTACTACTTCTCTACTGATGAGGAGACCTGGACTGCCAGTCGGGATGCTTGTGTTGCTGTGGGAGGACATTTGGTGATTGTCACCAGTACAGAAGAGCAGGTATGATGACGTCTGAATGTGATAGCTGTGACACTAAAATACTCACTGAAAAACAGAAAGGTTATGCCCTTATTGTCCTGTTCATCGGAATGTTTTACAGATTATAATCACAATATTTTTCATTAAAGAATTTCTTAAAAAGATCAAAGCCTGGTTCTGGAAGGGAGTTCTACTGGATTGGTCTGACTGATGCTGTGGTGGAGGGAGAATGGCGCTGGTTAGATGGTACAAAACTCAGTCAGACACCGAGGTTGGTCCATTACAGACACCACTGAAAAGTCCTGTTCATTTCGAGGTCACATGATCATATCATGGTAGATCACTACGCATTTAGTCTACATGCTTTTAACAAAATGGCACACTTGTAATAGTGATTTGTTTATTTTGTTCCCTTGACCACCAGGTTCTGGGCTGGAACTGAGCCTGATGACTGGAAAGGAGCTCAAAATGCTCACCCTGAAGGAGAAGACTGTGCTGTAATGGAGCTCAGCTCTGCCAGTTATGGTTTACAGGATGCATTCTGTAACAAAGATAACAGGAAACACAAGCATGTCTGTGAGGCCAAAGCAGGAATGTAAAACATAGAGATAGTAGAGATGTTAATTATGGCAATAACATAAGATGTAGGGAAATTAAATCTCAGGATGAATTTTCTTTGTATTCGTTTGTGTCCCGCTTATATATTTATTTGTTTGTTTAAGTATTCAGGCATTGCTTCATGTTCATATCTCTGTGTTGATACAAACCATATGGTCATCAATGAGTTTAGGCTTGTTGATGATGCAAGATGGCACCTTTAGCTCGTTAGCAGTTTCAGTCTCATATGATGAGCAGGATGCTTTAAGAAGCACTGTGTAGTACTGAAATGCATTAGATTGCTACTGTAACAATTTATCTTATTGGTGTAAATGTGGAGGTTAGAGCACTGTAAAGTGAAATGTTGATTTGTTCATTAGTTCTAGAGTTTCTTTGTATTTCTCACAGCTTTGAGACAAAGTGTGGGGGGGTTATTCAAGGTAAAGCTTCATCCAGAATGATTTTGGAAAGTGTATTTGATAAAATCACCATTATATAATTCAGGTATCATACAGGTGTGTGATGTTGCTTTTTTAAACTCATAATTATTACAGTTGAAAATAATAAACATCAAAATCTGAAGAGAGTGTTGTGCAACACATAAATTTTATTTTACCAGCCCATAGTCACGAAATATTCTGATAGATTAAATTCAGATGGATAAACCCTTTTATAATTTAAACAGCACTGTAAGTATTTCCTACGTGTGTGTATGTCCCTGTAAGTCACTGCACTGGTAAGTAATGTACTGTAATCAGGAATGTTTTTGTAAGTGCAGCACTGTAGATCTCACTGTTACATTATTTTACTGCTGAGTTTTTTGTTTGTTTGTTTGTTTGTTTTTAAACAATTGTATTTTCAGGGCACTCTTTTGAAGCCAATCTGAAAGGATGAGTAGCAAGAGAACAGCTAGACAGTCACATTACTGAGCACTCTCCATCAACCACATTCTAACAGTCAGCTTTTCTGAGAAAGGAGACCCTCTAAAGGCTTCTAAACAACCCCAACCAGGTGGAGCACACTAATGCAGTGTTGCTGGAGAGTGTTGGGCTGTTGGGGCTTCAGCTTTGAACAGCAGCATTAGTAGGGCACACAGAGAGAAAAACAGGTGAAATTCAGGCTAGTCAACCCTAGCTGCTTGGTCCTCGCTCTCCTGGAGGCGGTACTGGGCATGTTGGCCCCAGTGGACCACCAGCGTCCACTGGTCAACCCAGATCCAGTACACTCCCTCAGACAACCACTCCAGCACCTCACACAGTCCATCCCAGTTTAACTGTAGTCTAGGACAAAGTTCTTAACTCAAATCAGGCATGTTTTTACTGAGCAACTGCCTTGACTTTCTACAGTTCAGTGGCCTCACCGCTGACTATGTGGCCGAGGAACTGGAGTACAGCAACACCTGCCACTCTTCTGTCTCACTGCCTGTCACAAAGTCGCCGCCTCTGCCCTATAGTTTCTTTTTCCCCTGGTTTGTGGTGAGGCTAGGGAGACAGGGAATGAAAGCAATGTGATTTCTCTTTCTTCTGTAGCAGGGAAGTTTGCCATAAAACAGCTTATTATTTTGGCCTTAGCCCATTTATTGTGGAAATAGTGGATTTAACTGAAAATAGATTTTAACTGGGAAGGTTTGAATTTCCAACAAATCTTAGACTTTTCTACATACGTTTTAACACATTAGACCTCAGTAAGATATGTTTAATTAAGCTGAAACATTTCTTTTAGCTTTTCAATGTCTGCACTAAAAATGCAATAAAATTACCCCCTGCGTCGTTTCACAAGCTGGCTACCGTATTACAAAATGTAGGTGCGCATTTGAGCAGTCACTGTGGATAACGCAACTGAGCTTTTGCGGACTGCAGATGGCGTAACCGCGGTGTGCTTAGAGATGGGAAATCTTATGCTGGCTTCAAAGCTGACTCTTTCAGGACTGATGAGCCTGTCGATTTCGTTGCCCAACGTCTAACTTAAGGAATGTCTGAGATGTAAATTCGTTTCTGTAATTCTATAAATAACCTACTCCATCTATATCAGCCTTGCATTCTTAGCATCTTCGCGCATAACTTTACTTATTGTTCCAAAACTAAACCATCTTTTTCCATCCTAACGCCACCTTCTCACTCTGTTTTACTTTTACTGCTTCGGGTTTAGTACCCAAGTCAGGCAGGCGTCTTAACGATAGGCGTAGAGTAATAGGGAGAGTTTTTGTCTCAAACTATAGACATTTTAAATCAAGATATTCTAAGGCTCAAAACGATAAAAAGTTAAACAAAATAAGACACTTCTTGCATACTTCATACCTCATGGTGCTTGAATCAAGTTCACATAGCACAATAGTTAATAGTATTTAATTTATTTATCCATTTATTAGCCCAACATTTAGCTAGCTTATGGTCTTCAGGATATTTAACTGTAAATGACCAAGACTGGACTAAGGCAAATACACGTTCATTAGCCACCGCATAGATCAAGATCAAAGAGCTTGGAGACAACGAAGCAAAACCAGAAAACATGGCAACTAGAAACACTGAATACAACAGAAGGCTTCATCACAACAGATGTAGAACACTGAGAATACCAGTACATACAGATACAACACAATATACAATAACTGGATGGATGGAGAATACACACACACACACACACACACACCCCAACAGAATCTAACACACCCAACGGACAAGGAATCAAAAGACACATGACAATGGCAGGGATAGAAGCCAAAACATGGTAGACAGCTATGGGAACAGAATAAAAACCAAAACAACAACAAAAAAAAGATTTGATCAGACAGCATATTAACCCTACTGTTAGCTAGCTTATGTTCTAGTAGTAATAACAAAGCGGTAATGACAAAACTATGTTATGTTCCCACCTCTAAAGCAGTAAGGGGGTTGTAAGAGAGAAGTGTGACTTTTAACATATAGTATGTGATCCATGTCTGTTTGAATTGGAGAATTTAATAACTAGTGTTCATGAAATGTGTGTCAGTGAGATAAGGCAAGCCTTGACTTTGGGGGATTTATAAGTGTGTGTGTGTGTGTGTGTGTGTGTGTGTGTGTGTGTGTGTGTGTGTGTGCGTGCGTGCGTGCGTGTGTGTGTGAGTGTGAGAGAGAAAGAGAAAGCTTTAATCCCTGGCATTTTGGGGTGTTGGATGTATGTTATATATAACCAGCCTGAAAGGGTTAGCTAAATAAAAGTTCACTACCCTGGTGCCATGCCCCGCATGTCAGAAAAAGATGGATTCCTTGGGCTAATAATAAAGAAAAAAATCTCCTTTCCTGCATTTGTGATTGTTAGAAGTAGATAGAGAGACTTCTGCCTTTTAGAAAAAAAAAAAGAAAAAAAAACACAACCACAAGTATCCACACCCTCCCAAATGCAGACATCTTTAAATCTTTAATTTGTTATTAGCTGGCAAAGATCATTCATGTGAATAACCATTCAGTCTGGACCTGGTGACCACCATGTAATTATCACAGCTGGACATGAAGCCTGGACATAATTAAACCCTTCAGTGTACTCAGGTGGGCAATTCCTGCACTGTAAATCAATTACAACAGGGGCAGGTCATGAAGGTTCATATAAGGTCATGAAAGGTCCATTTTGTTTTGACAGATTACAAAAAGGCTCTGTATTCATTCATTTATTTTTGTTGGCTTTGCTGAAAAATGCTGTGATGTATAAAAAAAATTTAAAAGACCAAAATAACTCATGCACGTAAATTTTGCACCTCAGGAAGTGTTAAGAACACACTAAGAGGAAGTGTTGCACCACATGAAACCAGTTTGAAAGCGGGAACTGAAGCCAATAAATTAATACTCTACAGGGTCAAGCAACAAGGCAGGAATGACAGCAACCTATGCCAACGTGAACTTTAAGAAGCACGTGACAAGGGAGACCAGAGACAGTGAATCTGCCCAAGGTGAGTTTTAGCTACAGTCATGGGGCAGAAAAAGAAGGCTGTATTTATTGTAGTATATTGAGGTGGTTTTTAATTTGTATTTCTAACATGATTATGGGCCATAGTTAACTTCTTTAAGTAGTGTTTCTTTACATCAAAGATAGCAGTGTTAAATGTGAACTAGTATGAAAAAGAATATGTATACATACACAGACACACACACACACACTGCCAGGTCACCACCTGAATTTAACTAAGCAAATAGGTAAGAGCCTCCCATTGGATAATTACTGCATGGGTGATTATGTTTCAGCTGACAACAAGTTATTTAACCCTAACTGATGCAGTGAGTAGCTTCTCATTTGTTAAACAACCATGTTGAAAGTCACATCCTGTGGTCGTGGAAAAGATGTTGATCTGTTTCAGAAGGGTCAAATTATTGTCATGCATCAAGCAGAGAAAACATCTAAAGAGATTGCTGAAACTACTAAAATCGGGTTAAGAACTGTCCAAAGCATAATTAAGAAGTGGAAGGACAGTGGGGAAACATTATCTTCAAGGAAGAAATGTGTTCTGAAAAACGTGTGGTGAAATCAAATCATAGAAAAACAACAGTAGAACTCAGGGATATGTTTAATGGTGAAAGTCAGAGTATTTCCACATGCGCAATGCGAAGGGAACTCAAGGGATTGGGACTAGGGAGCATAAAGATTGGACTCTGGAGCAATGGAAGAAGGTCATGTGGTCTGATGAGTTCAGATTTACCGTTCCAGAGTGATGGGCGCATCAGAGTAAGAAGAGAGGTGGCTGAAGTGATGCACCCATCATGCCTAGTGCCTACCATAGAAGCCTGTGGGGGCAGTACTATGATCTGGGGTTGCTGCAGTTGGTCAGGTCTAGGTTCAGCAATGTTATGTGCCCAAAGAATGAGGTCAGACTTGTACCTGAATATACTGAATGACCAGGTTATTCCATCAATGGATTTTTTTTCCCCTGATGGCGCGGGCATATTCCAAGATGACAATGCCAGGATTCATCGGGCTCAAATTGTGAAAGAGTGGTTCAGTCAGCATGAGACATCATTTTCACACAGACCTGAACACCATTGAGAATCTTTGGGATGTGCTTTGCGCAGTGGTCCAAATCTCCCATCATTAATACAAAATCTTGGGGAAAAATTAATGCAACTCTGGAGAGAAAAAAATGTTGTGACATTGCAGAAGCTTGTGGAAACGATGCCACAGCGAATGCATGCTGTAATCAAAGCTAAAGGCGGTCCAATGAAATATTAGAGTGTGTGACCTTTTTTTTGGCCAGGCAGTATATATATGTACGTATGTATGTGTGTGTGTATATATATATATATATATATATATATATATATATATATAAATTCGATCTCCAAGGTTCTCAGCATTGACAAGATTACAAAGATTAAAAATGCTTGCTTTTTGTTTTTGGTACTGACTGTAAAAAAAATTGATGTATTTTGTCAATATTACTGGAGTTTACATATGTATGTCAAAAATGCATTTGCATTCTCTCTGGCCATGTGGTCAGGGCATTAAAAAAAATAAAAAATACATGCCCAGATATAGGTGTCATTGACTACAACCAAGAAAGACAACTGTTGATAGCAAAATGGTGCTCAACTGCAAACAACTTTGTTGTTCCCAATCCCAGAGCTGTTATAACACATTTTGTGGCTCCTTACATACCAAATTCATAACTGTAACTATGACACCTGTAAAAACCTGTTTTAAATCAGGCATGTTTGTGAAAGGTTCACAAGTATGACTGCATGTGTGCATACACATGTGCTGTGAGCGTGGTGGAAATGCAGGACATGCTGTAACCAAGCTACTGTAACCAAGAACAAATTTCTTGTATGCATGAGCATACTTGGCCAATAAAGCCCAAATCCACCAATTGGAAGATTTACAGTGCCTGTAAAAGTAAACCAACTACACCACTGTAGGAATTTTCCCCCACAGAAATATTTTAAACCTGCTTCAGAGACCCACAACATGGAATGAAGATGCTCAGGTGCTACAGTTTCATTTATTGCAAATAAAGAATTCAATATTCAATCAGAGTTGTAAGTCACTTTGGATAAAAGCATCTGCTAATTGCCATCAAATGCGTAAAGATAATGAATGTAAGAAAGGCAACATACCAATTACACTACCTCTGCCCATCAACCAACAGCCTCTAATACAAAAGGGGACTTAGTCTTTGAAGAGAGGAAAGGGTTAATCTTTTTGGTAAAGGATAAAGCCCATAACAGTTATAAGAAAGTTGCTAAATGATTGTTCCCCATACAGAGTAGAAAGATAAGTATAAGTGTTGACCTGAGTTATTTTTTTATGTATTTCTGTGCATCCATTTGTATATATGTATGTATGTATGTGTGGTCTGGAATAGAAACAGAACATACATCCCATCGGTCATTTCTCTCATTAACAGTATTAGGCCCATTTTGTGGTTTTATTCCCTCATTAACACTGATGAGCTATGGATATTTCATTTCACAGTGCCCTGGACACTGGATTTAAAATGTTGGTTATTGCAGCAAACTTAATCTGTCCTATACTTGCCATAGAAACAACACTCACAGCACAGAATAATACACTTTGTACATTACAACTGAGGATTAAGTCTATACTATTACTACTAATAATATTACTAGTTAGAGATAAAATTAGCCACATTAATCTCACAAACTCGGTAGGTTAATTCTATGGCATATTTCAATCGACATTCATCTCTAACGAATCTAAAACACTTATGATGAGTAATGGTGAGTGGTAAGGAGGCAGATGCATGTGCGGAGAGGAGTGAAACTTAATAAGGGCAAATCCAGACTCATAGTCGTTGGAGTAGTCCCTGGTTATAGAGCAAATACGGGGATACATGATAAAGAAACTAGAGCCCACAAAAGCAAACAAGGGAAGCAGGCAATTACATAGTCTACGTGTAGCAGCCCTTGGCCTCGATGAATAAAATGTAGACTTTATAACGGCTGCGTAGGTTTATTCACCTTGTTAGACTCCAAATGTCATTAGTTCCTTGATGAGCATTGCGACAAACACTGTAAATGTAAAGAGCACCCTGGCGAATTCGCTCCCCGTGCCAAGGGGTGCAGGATTTCTCAAAGCTCTGTGTGTAATGTACGGCTAGAGTGCCGAAGGGCGTGGAGCAAGACGCACAGACTCCCTTAACTTGGACAAACATTTGTTTGCATAAAACATAAAGACGAGAGTGGCACTTATGTATAATACAAACAATAAACATACACACTAAACACGTTTAACAATTAACACGATCTAGACAAACAGTTTTGACTGTTATGTATAAATACAAACAACACGCTACATCAACAATGACCAACACACTGCACACTAAATGGGCAAGATAACTTGCCAGTAGACCTCTCAGTAAAGAAAGGGTGTTCACAAAATTTACACATGCAAACACAAACGGGTGATAATTTAGGGTGGATATTCAAGATCAAGGTTGACATAAAGAAAAAGTTTTTCGGAGACAAAAGAAAGAAAACAAGGCTACTAATTTCCCCGTGCTGCTAGGGCACCACATCTACTCTCATTCTTAAAGGTGCAGTCACAAATAACTGTACACTGAGTGAATGGTCATTTACACTAGGAACCATGAAGGCGCCGCCGCATACAAACTTACTAAAATAACCGACAACCCTGGGAACAAAACGCAGGACTTAAACAACCAAGACAATTAAAGACTAACCAGACACAGGTGAACATAAGAACAGTGAACACCAAAACAAGGACTGGAATTAAGGAACAGACGAGGGGAGGAGAAAACGAAACCAAGGAACAGAACAAAGAAGTAAAGGAAAACAGACACGACAGGGAACAGATGAAAACGGGAATGCCAGGAGGGTGGCCAGTTGTGACCAAACCCCCCACTAAAGTGTTCAACACTGGGGTGCGCAAAAACAGAACACAGGACTAGGACGAGACACCGACAAGCGGAACGAGCAAGATGTGGAGCAGTCAAAACAGGGTTGGGAGCCATGATTTTCATGAATTGGGGAGGGGTGGCTGTGTGCCCCTGAGTCTGGCTCTAACGTGACCTACCAGGCCTGCCCTTCTGTAGGAGGGACTGGGGTCTGAGAGAGCACACAGGGGGCTCTCGGTCTATATGTATCTGTAGAGGGCGCTCAGGCCGCAGTCTATACCACATTTTAAATAATGAAAAATCAAGCTTAAAAAACTGTGTGCATTTCTAGATAGATAGATAGATAGATAGATAGATAGATAGATAGATAGATAGATAGATAGATAGATAGATAGATAGATAGATAGATAGTAAATAATTAATAAGGGTTTGTGTAAATAAATAATAATAATCAAACCCTGTTCAAACACCTTCCATAAAATTATGCTGTCTGAATGTAGAACTAACTTAATACAATTTCAGTTAATAAAGTAGTGGAACTATGGTGTCAATATTCTGTGACATTCCACTGAGGGGAACTGACGAATGAACGAGGGAGTTGAAAAGAATATTAAAGTTCAGGGATGTTCTTCATCTGTGACTTGTTGTTGACTATACAGTTGGGTTGTAACGTTGTGCACATCAGTTGCCCTTCAGTTTGTTTGGTTGGTGATGTTTTGTTTCTTGACGATGATGATAATGACTGGACTTCCCTAAAGATGCCATTTCACCCGCATCCTGCCTCACATCCCTGAACATCACGTATTCATTCAATTCAGAACATGATAGCATGTAAGAAAATATGATTTGGAAAAAAAATAACTATACCTACTACACCTACATATAACTTATTTCTGTTTTATGACACACTTGTGATTATGAATATTAAAATCAGTATAAACATATAAATGTATAACATGTTTAGGCCTTTCATTCTAAACATTATATATGATATAATAAAGTCATTCCTCATATTTCTGGCAGCTGGTCCGAGCCCCTCTACTGTACCAGGACCAGTTGACCCTGCTGACCCTTCAGTTGGTGCCAGGACAAAGGTCATGACCAAAGCACATGACCTAAGGACAGACTGCTGCTGGTTTCTTTGTGTGCTTTCATCTTTGCTCTGGCCCTCATCAGCAGAGTGCTCTGTGAGTCCCAAATCAAAGATCTGTCACTAAAAATCTAATTATCTCCTCATTGTCCAAATGAATACTCAAAACAATTATTGCTATTGGTACCAGCCATGGGTTTTGCCTGTTTGTATATTTGTTTGTTAATATTTTGTCTATATATGTATTTGCTTGACACTGGATTATTTGCTTATGCTGAAATGACTTCTTATTGCACTTCTGATTATGGCAACTTGAGTTCTTTCTCCTCCACAGATTTTGTAGAAAATGTCGCGCATGAAGAGTGTATTCACAGTCTCACAGCTCAGTATTAGAATGGCCATGAATATAGTGCATAGTGCATAGACAGTGCATCAATGGACCATAATCAAAATCAATTCACATTTCTCTTGTTGAACGTGGATGACAAATACTGGATTTTTTTTGTGTGTTTCCACAAAGCTCAGAAGAGATAAGACAAGCTTCAGTTATGAATAGAGAGATGAAATAACAAACCAATCATTCAACATCAGCATCTATAAAATGACATCAAATCACTTGAATAACTGTTGCTCTCAAAGTTAAATTTGATCTTGTTTCTAGAACAACTACATCAGTACAATCTCATCTTGAGGAATTGTTCACTGAATGAACACAATTTGCAAGGTAAGTATGCTTTTTTATTGGTTGATCACAATACTATGGAATCCTAACGTGGTGTAATTTCAAGTTATTTTAACTGCTTTTGACTTAACTGCTTTCAGTCACAGGACTGAAGGTGAATATTGTAACAAACCTGCTAATAACAGGAAGGAAGTGCAAGTGATGAAACGTATTTATTACAGTAACAATGTTGTTTGGTCGAACAAGGCATTCAGAGGCCGGCAAAAGGCAAAGTCAAAAAATAGTCAAAAAAGGAAAAATTACAAACAGCAACTAACACTAGAGCAAAGCAGCTCAAACCCTGGTTAAAAGCACAAGAGACTTCATAACAATTCTTACCACAAAAGAGTTTTATAAAGGGAACAGGTAATGTCCTTCAGGTGTATGAGGAGGTGTGGCTTGTAATTAATAGACCAATGACACAGAAGGATGCAACCCACCAGAGGATGTAGTAGGGGGCGTGACAAATATGTCTTACTTGGAGAGGAAGAACAAGGATCTTTTTGTCTACTAATAAGACATACTAATGTCGTAGCCTGTCATCCTGTGTACTTTTGGAGTTTTTGAGGACTTGAGCTTGGACTTCTCATAGCAAAAGAATGTAAAAAACAAGAAGGATGACATGCTTACAAGAGAAACAAAACTTAGAGGAATTATTTTTATGAAAGATATTTTATATGTCTCTTAAAAGTAAAATTGTAACAATTATTTTAGAGGAAAAAAAGTTTTGGGTTTTTTTCGCATTTACCAACTGTCAGCGTGTGACAGGCACCCAGCCCAAATGACACACACACAGCACACCTGCACCACCTTTAATCTCCTGATAACTGACCACTTGCATTTGTGCCTCTTTTGCCCATTTTGTGTCTCCCTCTGATATCAGCCTATAGGAACATTTGTCCAGTGCTGCCACAGGATCAGTCATCCAGTGCTGTTATTCCTCACTCCTGTGTTGCTGATGTCCTGAGCATTTACTGCCAGCGATCTACTGTGCTTCCAAACTCTGCTGTGCCTACATGCCTTGAGCTTTACTGCCAGTGCTTTTTGCTTTAGTCTGTGTTTTCTTCTGTGTATTGTAGCAGCTCTGCACTGTGCTTTTTTCATTCTTTATGAAGAACTAAGAGACTCCAATTATACACTCTTGTCTCACTCCTTCCCTGCCACCATCACACCAATAATTTGATATACAGGAGCATCACAATGCACACACCCATACATGTACAGTCAGGGCCATAAGTTGAGACTAGCACAAATTTTGCTTTTCACAAAGTTTGCTGCTTTAGTTTTTATGGTGGCAGTTTGCATTAAATTTAGATTGTAAAGAGTGATCAGATAAACTGCAAATAATTGCAGTCATTCCTTGCCATGAAAATGAACTTAATCACAAAAATGACTGTATTCCAGCCATTGCATTTCAGCCCTGCCACAAAATGACCTGCTAACATAAATTCAGTGATCTTCTCATTAGCTCAGGAGAAAGTGTTAACAAGGACAAGGCAGCTGAAATTACTGTGTCATGCTGATTAGAAGAGCAGAATGATTGCTTTAAAAGGGTGGTGGTGCTTGAAGTTTTCTTCTGGTAACCATGGTTACCTCCAAGGGAACACGTGCAGTCATCATTGCATTGCATCAAGAGGACTTCACAGGCTAGGACATTGCTGCTTTTAAGATAGCACATAATTCAATCATTTATTGAATCATCAAGAACTTCAAGGAAAGAGTTTCGATTGCAATGAAGAAGGTTTTAGGGTGCCCAAGAAAGTCAAGCAAGTGCCAGGACTGTCTCCTAAAGAGGATGCAACTATGAGATCGGCTCACCACCAGTGCAGAGCTTGCTCAGGAATGGCAGTTGTGAGTGCATCTGCAGGCAAAGTGAGGCAAAGGCTTTTGGAGGATAGCTTGGTGTCAAGAAGGGCAGCAAAGAAGCCACTTCTTGCCAAAAAACATCAAGGACAGTTAGACTTTCTGCAGGAAGTATAGGGATTGGGCTGCAGAGGACTGGGGTAAAGCTTTTTTCTGAAGAAGCCCCCATCAGACTGTTTGTGACATATGGACATGAGGTGCTACCATGAGATGAGTGCGATCATTTACATTTATGGCATTTAGCAGACGCCCTTATCCAGAGCGACTTACAAAAGTGCTTTGTTATTTACTCATAGAATATCCTAGTACAGTGGGATAGGGTCCAACATACCAATGAAGTAGAATACTGTAGAATACTGGGATGAATGCTGATACCTAGAAGTACAAAATGCATAAGGTCCATCTTAAACAATGATAAGTGCAATAAACAATAAGTTCTAGAGTTTGTTAAACAGAAACAATACCCTACAATAAGTATTAAATTAGTCAGTCAACATGGGAGCAGTGTCAGTTGTCCTTTAAATATTCTGCAAATAGATGGGTCTTCAGTCTGCATTTGAAGACTGCAAGGGACTCTGCTGTCTGGACAGAAAGTGGGAGTTCATTCCACCATTTTGGAGCCAGGACAGAAAATGCTTGTTGTTTATGAGTCCTGAAGCAAGGTATTTCAAGCCGAGGCATACTTGAGGTTTGAAGTACTTGAGGTACGGATCGTGCTTTGAGCATTGAGCTCATGTATGAAGGGGCTGGTCCATTTTTAGCTTTGTAGGCAAGCATTAAGGTTGTAAATCTGATGCATGCAGCTACTTGGAACCAATGAAGGGAGTGCAGCAGTGGAGTAACGTGCAAACTTCAGAAGATTGAAGACCAGTAATGCTGCTGCATTCTGGACAAGTTGTAGAGGTTTGATGGCTCTTAGAGGAAGACCAGCAAGTTGCAGTAGTCTAGCTTTGAGATCACAAGAGACTGCACAAGCACCTGAGTAGCTTCCTGTGACAGAAAGGGCCGAATCCTTTATATGTCACAAAGGAGAAATCTGCAAGACCGGGTTAGATTAGAAACATTAGTTGAGAATGACAACTGGTTGTCCAAAGTTATGCCCAGGCTATGGAAAACTTCGGATGGTGATACCAGGGAATTCTTGAAGGAAACTAAGGTCATGGTAAGGGTTGAGAGTGCCTGGGATGAACAGAAGCTCAGTTTTACTGGTGTTGAGCTTCAAGTGGTGGGCTGTCATCCATGAAGTGATGTCAGTCAAGCATGCAGAGATACATCTCAAGACCTGCGTGTCAGAGTGTGGAAAAGAAAGAAGTAATTGAGTGTCATCAGCATAGCAGTGGTAGGAGAAACCATGAGAAGATATTACATCACCAAGAGAATGAATATACGAAGAGAAGGGGGCCTAATACTGAGCCCTGTGGAACACCAGTGGAGAGTCTACACCGTTTGGATGTGGATCTGGAAAGCATCTCCAAGCAGAGCCAGTCACACCCAGCCTGGAGAGAACAGAAAGAAGAATGTTGTGGTTCACTGTGTCAAAGGCTGCTGAAAGGTCTCGAAGAATCAAAACAGATGACAGTTTGGCAGCTTTAGCAGCATGAAATCTTTCACTGCTATGAGGGCTGTTTCTGTAGAATGTAGTTTGTAGCCAGACTGATTAGGATCATGCAGCTGGTTCTGAGTGAGGAAAAGGGACAATTGATTATAAACTGCTTGTTCAAGGGCTTTTGAGAGGAAAGATGGAAGTGATACCGGTCTGTAGTTGGTAACGTTGGAGCTGTCGTGTGTGTGGCCTTCTTGAGGATTGGTACCACCCTGGCAGTTTTGAATGCAGTTGGCATGTATCCAGAAAATAAGGAGTTGTTGAGGATGGCAGAGATAAAAGGTAGCAGATCTCTTGCGATTGTCTGGAATAGAGTGTCTGGAACAGAATTGGATCCAGTGGACATGTAGTTGGATTGCTGGAAGTCAGGAGTTGAAGAATTTCATCTGTGGAGACTAGAAAAAGAAGTCAGAGTTGGATGTTGGAGAATGCACATTGGTTGGAGGAGAGGAAACCAAGGAAAAGGACTGGTGGATTGCTGCAACCTTCTCCTCGAAGGTGATGAAATACTCTGGAGTAAGAGGTGAGGGGGAGGGGGGGATTCAGGAGATAAGAAAAAAGTGAAGAGATTATGTGGATCAGATGCTAATAGTTCGAATTTCTCTGTAGTAGGATGACTTTGCAGATGTTACTTCCAGTGAGAGCTTGGAAAGGAGAGACTGGTATGAGCTGAGGTCTGAATCTAGGTGAGATTTACTCCATTGCCCCTCTGCAATTCTTAGTTCTCTACTGTGGCTGCGAAGTGTTTGTTAGCCAGGAGGTAGATGGCGAGGATTTAGCAGGTCTAGAGGAGAGAGGGCACAGAAGATTCTTTGATGAGGAGAGTGTAGAAATGAAAGAATTAGTAACTGTATCCAAAGAGGGAGAAGAAAGTCAGGGTGAGGAAGGGTGGACAAAATAGTAGAAGTAAGAGAAGAGGGAGTTATGAAGTGCGACGGAAGGAGGAGGAACACATTGGGGAGGACTGGATGGAAAGAGACGGAAGGGAGAGAGAGAAGGATAAAAAGTGATGGTGCGAGAGGTGTCCAGAAGGCTGCGATGTCCGATGTGGTAGTGGTGCGGGTGAAGATCAGGTCTAGAACATTGTCTCATAAAGCAGGTAGAGGAGAGTGGTTGAGGGTGAGGTTGAATGCTGTCAACAGCAGAAGAATTCAGGGTGGGATGCAGAGGGAAGGTTGAAGTCCCCAAGGAGATTGAGTGGTTTTGCTTCAATGGGGAATTGACTCAAGAAGATGTCAAGCTCATCAATGAAGTGATCTAGAGAACCTGGAGGGGGGTAGATGACAATGATAAGAAGTTTGGTGGGGAAAGGGACTGTAATGGCATGAAATTCAAAAGAGGAGATGGAAAGAGTAGAGAAGGAAAGTGGAGTGGAACACCACTCTCGAGACAATAGTAAACCTGTGCCACCAACCCTGCTGAGACGCCTCAGAGAATGGGTGAATGGAAAAGCAGAGGACAGAGCAGCCGAAGTCGCAAGTTCTCAGGGGTGATCCATGTTTGTTAGAGCCAGGAAGTGCAGGGAGTGGAAGGATGCTAGTGCTGAGATGAAGTCAGCCTTCTGGACAGCAGATTGGCAATTTCAGAGCCCTCCTGCCACCATGACCTGTCATGGTGCTGAACGTTGCAAGTAAGTGAGGTTGCTGCAATTGCTACGTCTATGATGGCATTGAGGAGATCTGTAGGATATGTGGACAGGAATTGAGACACGTTTCAGATCCTTGATCTGTGGATGTATGAGATTGAGATAATATGAGAATATATTTAGATGATTTCATGAAGTCCAGCAGTTGAGATGTAGAACTGACTGAGAGCAAAAACAAAGCCTTCCCAGATGTTGATTACATATGTCTATAGCGGAGTCATCCAAATTTAGGTCAGTTCAATAAGTGCTGAGTCCACCCCTCAATTCATACCTACACCTGTAGTGAGAAATTACATCAGGAACAAGTAAGGATTGATATGCAAGAGGATAAAATACTTTGAGTATGCTATGGGAACTGGGAGGTTTTAAAAGAAACTGAAACAAAAGACAGGTGTAGTCAATTAGTATTGAGGTGAGGGTGATCTATGTCTGGGCAAGAAAAGGCTACTGGGCTGTACTGACACTGTCACAGCAAGAATGGGTTGTCAAGATTTTGCCCAGAATCTGATATTCAGCATGTCAAATTGCAGTAGTCTTAAGAGAGAAGGACCAACACAGTAAATATTAAGGCTTTGCTTAAACTTGATGTATTTGTCAAAAAGTTATGAAAAAACTTATGAAATGCTTATAATTGTACAATATACCATATAAACATCTGACAAAAGGATCTAAAAAAACTGAAGCAGTCGACTTTTGAAAACCAAAATGTCAGTCTCAACTTTTGGCGACGACTTTACTCCTATACAAACATTGAACCACAATGATACATATCCCAAAAATGTGAGATCTGCAGAGGCTTCATGATGCATATATATACAAACACACACACACACACATGCAGACATGGTGTAAGTTCTGGGTCAGCCTGTGTATAGTTGGTGAATAGCTTGACCTTTGAGAAAGAGGCCTGTATGCAGTTTTGCTGGAACAGAGGAGGTCCTGATACAATGAGATGTTAAACTGCTGATGTCATGTGTCGCTTATGCTTGTTTTACTGGTATACTTGTTAGTTTTACCTCATATCCCTTGCCCTTCAAATGTGTCATTCAACAAGTGCTTTAAGTATCTGTGTTGAAGAGTTAAATATACAAAGATTGGTTTTATTGATTAATACACAGCCGCAGGAAGCAAAGGAAAACCTGACCAGTAAATTTCAAAGTGAGATCTAGATTTACCTCTAGAAATATTAAACATCAAAAACAGAATAGGTGGCTGACTAATCTAAACCTTGAGACTAGTAGGTTGATAGTTTTGTTCTTGCATGTCAGCAACAAGGAACGGGATGAGGGAAAGAGAAACTACCAAACAGAGAAGGAAAAGTTAGCAAATGAAATGAAAGGTAAAAACAAATCATAGCTTTTGTATTTGTAAAATATTGTATCTGTTTATAGCTTATAGGCTCCCAGATAATGTACACTGGTTTAAAAATTGTTATGAACAAACCCAGATGTCATTCAAATGTCTGATTGGTTTCTCCATATGAGCACTCACAGAGCCACACTGAATCAAGGCAAGGGTCACGTCTTCAGCAAAAAGAGACTATGTGTGTGTCTGAGGAAAAAGGAAAGTGGTATAAAGAGAAATAAATGGATCAATTTGTTACTGACAGATATATTAAAGAATATTAAGAACATATCGAAAATGATAATCTTACAGGTTAACAAACTTCATGACAGGTATGGAAATGAGCGAGGTGCAATTCTTCCCCAAAGACAGCAAGTGCATTGGGCTTCATATAGTAGCTAAGGAAAGATACTTTACTTAATAGAATAACAATAGGGAATACTACTGAGGAGGAAATATATTACTTACCTTTTGTTATTTATATTGATATTCAGATGTACTGATATACTGCTGTCATCCTGATTTTCCAGAGATGAAGAGGAGTATTGAGCAGGTGAAGGAAGAAAAGGAAAATTTGATCAGTGAACTTCAAAGTGAGATCCAGATTTACCTCTAGAAATATTAGTCCTCAAATAAAGAATAAGAGGCTGAGTAATCTGGACCTCCACACTACTAGGTGGTTGATTAGTTTTGTTCTTACATGACAGGAACAAAGAACATTATGGATGAGGGAGAAAGAAACTACCAAACAGAGAAGGAAAAGTTAGCAAATGAACTGAAAGGTAAATACAAATCATCTTGAATCACAGCTCGATGTTTGTATTTGTAAAGTACAGTACCTGTGTTTATATATAGAGTCTCAAAGTGAGATCTATCTAGTTTCAGTCTGAACTAGAAAAAAAAAAAATTCAGTATAAACAATGGCCTTCATAAAAATGATTGTATACCAAGAAGAATCCTTCAATACTTGTGTTTTAATATATCACAACTTACAAACATGGAGAGGCAGTGTGAGCACACATACAAAGACAGTGAGTGAGTGCTTGGTCCATGTACGGTGGGTTAATACTCCAGTTTTCCTGTAGTAGAGCAGATAGGGCAGATGAGTCAGTGAGGGCTGTTAAACACACTTCAGATACAAGATCTTCCCTCTGAATTTATTCATCTTAAGTGATGCAGCCTACACAAGAACATCCACTGTAGTATAGCTATCATTTACATAGTCAACACTTAGGGCCACCTACTAATTTAGCAAAGAATATTTTCAGTTTCATTATTCTTTCAAATAGAATTCTACTGTGAATAGTGGCAGGCAAAATTTAAGGTTAATTTATTTTGGTTTGTATGCTTGTATGCCTGGCCTCAATGTCCTTTAGTTTATCACTATGTGATATTTTAAAGTAAACAGTATTTTGTTTATTTATCAGATTCTATATTGTGTATCATAACCTGATCTCTTCAGCATTGTCTCTGAGCAGTGTATTAATGTTTTGCAATCACAATACTGCAGCTCTGAAGATGAAATCAGACCACTGTGCTCGGGGTTGGAAGTTCTTTAGTGGGAAGTGTTACTACTTCTCTACTGATGAGGAGACCTGGACTGCCAGTCGCGATGCTTGTGTTGCTGTGGGACAACATTTGGTGATTGTCACCAGTTCAGGGGAGCAGGTATGATGATGTCTGAATGTGATAGCTCTGACACTAAAATACTCACTGAAAAACAGAAAGGTTATGTCCTTATTGTCCTGTTCATCTGAATGTCTTACAGATTATAATCACAATATTTTTCATTAAAGGATTTCTTAAAAAGATCAAAGCCTGGTTCTGGTGCGGAATTCTACTGGATTGGTCTGACTGATGCTATGGTGGAGGGAGAATGGCGCTGGTTAGATGGCACAAAACTCAGTGAGACATCGAGGTTGGTCCATGACAGACACCACTGTCCTGTTCATTTTGAGGTCACATGATCATATCATGGTAGATCTCCACACATTTAGTTTACATGATGTTAACAAAATGGCACACAGTTGTAATAGTGATTTGTTTATTTTGTTCCCTTGACCACCAGGTTCTGGGCTGGAAATGAACCTGATGACTGGAAAGGAGCTCAAAATGCTCACCGTGAAGGAGAAGACTGTGCTGTAATGGAGCTCAGCTCTGCCAGTTATGGTTTACAGGATGCATTCTGTAACGAAGATAACAGGAAACACAAGCGTGTCTGTGAAGCCAAAGCAGGAATGTAAAACATAGAGATAGTAGAGATGTTAATTATGGCAATAACATAAGATGTAGGGAATTGAAATCTCAGGATGAATTTTCATTGTATTCATTTGTGTCATGCTTATATATTTGTTTGTTTAAGTATTCAGGCATTGCTTCATGTTCATATCTGTGTTGAGAGAAACCATATGGTCATCAATGAGTTTGGGCTTATTGATGATGCAAGAAGGCATCTTTAGCTCATTAGTAGTTTCAGTCTCAAGATGAGAAGGATGCTTTAAGAAATACTGGGTAGTACTGAAATGCATTAGATTGCTACTGTAACACTTCATGTTATTGGTGCTAATGCGGAGATGCTGTGAAATTAGAGCACTGTAAAGTGAAACATTGATTTGTTCATTAGTTCTAGAGTTTGTTTGTATTTACTCACAACTTTGAGACAAAGTGGAGGTTTATTCAAGGTAAAGCTTCATCCAGAGTTTTTTATCTTACAGGTATCATACAGGTCTAATTTACTTTTGCTAAATTATAATTATTACAGTTGTAAATAATAAACATAATGATCTGCAGAGAGTGTATAAAAATATATTTTAGCATCCCATAATTATGAAATATTATGATAGATTAAATTCAGATAAACCCTTTTATAATTTAAACAGCACTGTATATGTTTACTACGTGTGTGTATGTCCTGAACAAAGGCAAATGTAAACAGTGATATCAGTGATGTCTTTGTAATTGAATAAAATCTTTCCTTTCCCTGTAAATCAATGTACTGTATTCAAGAATGTTATTGTAAGGGCAGTATTGTAGCTGGCACTGTTACATTATTTAACTGATGAGATGTTTTAAAAACAATTGTATTTTCAGGGTAGAGGTACTAAGAACACTTTTCTCTCACTCTTTTGAGGCCACTCTGACTGGATGAGGAGCAAGAGAACAGCTTGACAGAGCACTCTCCATCAAGCACTTTCTAACAATCTGCTTTTCTGAGAAAGATCTCACAAGGTAAATTGGGAATTGAGGGAGACCCTCCAAAGGCATATAAATGAAGACTCTAATTTTTCTACTTCTGCAACAAAAGCCTCGCAGTGTGTTAGACGATTGGAAATTTGCATAGTGTCACCTGGTGTCCTAAAATATGCCTGACGATACATTCAGCAGATTGTTTTCAAGAAATGGAAATAATCACATCAAACACTATTTTAAAGTGATGTGCTAAATGGTAAATTGTTTGGGAAGTGTAGAGCATGCTTTTGAACAAGTGTTAGTGATCCATTAGACTCTGTAGCCTAATATCAGAGAATTATGAAGACTGTTTCCCCTTCCTCAGTCATGTGAGCACACTGTGGTCTGGAGAAGCAAGCTGTGGGTCAGAAGATGTGTGAAATTTACTCAGGGTGGGTCTTGTTAAAAATGGGTGTGTTCTGAAAGCTTTGAACCGTTAAGATCATCCTGACTGTTAAAGACAGTCACTTCACTAATACAGTAATTATTAGAGACTTGATCATAATTTTTCTTTATACATGTGATGAGTGTCACTGATTTCTGTTCCTTTTTCACCTGCTTTTTTCTAAAATGGCACCATTTTAGCTAACTTACCTGTAACTCATTATGTCTTCATAGCATGTAAGTAAACATGTTCACTGTAGTTATTGTTACATCCCTGTACGTATTGCTTGTTCTCTCGCTCTCTCTCAGCACAGTGCCCTGTGAAAGCAGGCTTGCATCACACTGGCTATTTCAGGGAAGTAGATGGAAGTGCTGATTTGTAGGCCATACCGGTGACTTGCTATTTCATTGACTCTGGGAGATGTCATCAGCAGTGAAGGCCTTGGGCATCCTCGTACTGTGTACTGGTGTTCTGATCCTGTACCTCCGTAGACTGTGTGTAATTTGTACAGTCTCAGTCTGTTAAGTCATGGAGGTGTAATGAGCAGTTTCTTGGTTATTATACAAAGTTTGTGTGATTACAAAAGAGGACCCAGGTGCTAGAGGTGTAGTGGTGGATGCCATCCCCTTCATTGTTCTCTTGTTTCCTGGTTTGTGTGGAGGGTATGGAGGGAATAAAAGCAATGTGATTTTCTTTTCTTTACCAGGGAGGTTAGGCATAAAAATATCTAGATGATGTTTTGTTTATTATTTTGGCATTAGCCCACACTGATGATTGTGCCTAGGTTTTATTGTGTGTAAATGTTTGATGAAATAATGTGCCCTAACATCTCTGACACTTGCTTCTATTGTGTTCTTTTGTTCATTTACACTGAATAACATCTAAAATAGGAGTGTGTGGCAAGAGTGCCCTTACAAAGATGGAGAAATTCAGAAAGAGGCTTGGAGGTTATATCAGATTATTAAGTTATACCAGATGTAAAGAATGCCTGGAAACTGCAAAACAGGTGTCATTCAAACAGACTAATTTACTTCAGTTACCTTACCTTACTAATTTACTAACTCTTACTTTAATAATGATTCCACAAACATTAAATGAAGCATGTGGAGTAAAAATGCACAGTTTAACATGGGCTAAACAAGACATAGGTGAGGAACGTTAAGGACAGGGAGCACAGAGACCTCACAAGAAAATGGAACAAAAACTAAACCACATGGGACAGATGACAATTTAACCTTCAAATGTATAATTCTTACAAAGTTAAAAGTACTTAACTTAAAAATGTTTTTTTTATTATTATTTTATTTTATTATTATTATTATTTATCTTCTTCTATTGTCACAGTAGACCAAATAAACTAACCTTCAGACATCCAGGACATTCAGAGACAATGAAAGCCTAGAAAAAGAAAAGGAGGACCAGTTTGGTCAATCAGCTCTCTGGTGAGATCATCTTCCAGTAGTGAAGATATAACTTTATTTCTCAGATTTTCACTGCAGAATTAGAGAGAGACAAGGCTTGATTAATCTGTGCATCTTGCTTTCCACTTCCATTTCTGCATTGGGAAGAGTTTTACTGGAATAGACTGATCCAGCAAAAGCCAGACATTTCTCAGCTAGAAAACTACAAAAAATTACCTCACCAGAAAAGATGGCATTCATGAAAGTATTGATTGCATAAGAAGATGAATCCTTCATTATTTGTATTTTGATTTATTGCATCAACTTACAGACATGCATAGCACTGTTATTTAGCCACACATATAAATTCTGTGATTGAACCACAAATACAGAGACAGTGAGTGACGTCCTGGTCTAAGTAGACAAAGGCTACTTAGTGTTGCCAGTTCTACAGTAAAGCATGACTCAAGTAGGGGTCAGCACTTGTCGTGCTGCCTGACCCAGGACTCTTTGACGGTACAGGGCAGGTGGTCCTGGGCACAGGGTATGGTGAAACCTGTGACCAGAGCTCCATGTCGTCAGGCAGGTTCATCAAGAACTGGGTTCCCATGATCATCCCCTTTAGCGAGATTCACTGCATCCCTGAGTGGCTCAGTTATTCTGTGATGTGGCATGCAAAAGCAAGAAAATTAGGAAACAGTTCAAAGTTCAAAGTTTATTTGTCACATACATAGTCCTACACAGTATAACTGGCAGTGAAATGCCTCTGGTGGCTGCTCTGCCTGTAGGAGAGATACATAAAATATATACGGGTCAGGGAAACGGATGCGAATTAAATAATAAATATTGTCCAGATAAATGAGTGGAAAGGGAGTATATACTAGAAATGTATATATATTTATAATATTTATTTATATATAATATACTAGAAATTTGTAGATTATTTGGCTAAGCTACCATGGCAAATGTGGAGAAACACACTCTCACAGATTGCTATTGTAGGTTAGCGAGTGTTAGCCACATTAGAAAAGCAAATGTGGTCAGATGCCATACTTCTATGAAGTTCATATGTATTTTAAGAGTGATATATTTAAACCATGGTCAGAAACAATGCTTTGGGTGATACAGCTCTGAGCAGTACAGCAATCCCAAGGAACTCAGACTGCAATGACGTCATTAAATGAGAGGCTCCCTGTAACCAGTTTTTACTGTTTTAAGATAATGAAATTAACTCAATTTTAATAATTTTATTCTAGAATTTCAAATCAATTTTAATCATTTTAACAAAAGCAATGTAACACTTAACTTTAACAACTTTATAATGCTAACCCTGTTACACCAGTTGAAAAAAGTACAGAATGTTTTTACCATGTGAAAGTTAAATGACAATTTTGTCACTGCAGCTGCATTAAGCAATTTGCATATTTTACTTTCAGAGTTCACATTTCATGAGAATATAGGAAGTGAAATATCGCAGTGAGAAGATGTGCCATTCTTGTAGTATTCTGAGATGTAATTTTGAGTCTAAGGTTAGAGTTTCAGGAAATGCTAATGCTAATCATTGTATGGCAGAGCAAGAGAGTAAGCAGAGCTCCTCGGCTCTCCGGAATTGCTGGATGAATGAACACATTAATTCAATGAGAGTTTATTAATAGAGCACTTTCACAACAGGCAAGATCTCAAACAGCTTTACATTAATCAACTGTAGACACCTAGTGAAGCTGAAGGTGAGCGTCTCCATATTAGTGACCATGCCAGTCTAAGCACTGCACTGCAAACTCTCAGTAGAAAGCTAAGCGCCCCCTCAGAGGCCTGACCATGTTGGTCAACTGCACAGATGAAGAACGGAGGCTGAATGAACCAGATACTGAGAAATATTCAGAGCAACAGGCTGCAGCATAAAAAAAGGCTAAACCACTTGACAATATATGTAATATACATGATATGTAATATATGTAAGTCACTCTGGATTAGATTTAAGAAATTGAAATGTATTTGTTTTTCTTTTTGTCTTAGCAGTTATTTGTGAGAGAGGAACTAGAGATCATTAAAAAAGAACAAAAAAAGAAAGAATTGAAAAAAAATTTGCATGTGCATTTACAGGTCATATCTCTCACAAGATCTTATTCAGAAGTTAAGAATTACTAAGAAGTGTTGCTGTATCAGAACTGTGTGAGAGAAAGTGCTGCATACAGTACAGTCCTTCAACAGTCCATCTTTCTAAAGCAGGTTAACAGGTTATAAAATCAGAGAATCAATGGAGGCCATCTATTCCAACAAGAACATTAAGAACCATGTGACGAGGGCAACTGGAGATGGTGAATTTTCTGATGGTAAGACGCATATTTTATGTTTGTCTGTTACAGAACAGAAATGAGAACGTTGTATGGGTTGTGTAGTTACTGTAGTTTATTGAGTTTTGCTACTGATTGTATTTCTAAGGTGCTTATTCTGCAAATTTCTTTTCTTTTTTTTTTGGTATTGATAGTAATGGGACGCTCGAAAATAGGAGTTTATGAGGCGCATACGTTTTGAATCCCTTTACGCACCAGTGGTTTTAATTCAAATGTCATGTTATCGTAGATAACCGATACTTTAGAGTGTTAACGCGCCACTGAAATCTGCTGCTTCAACCTGTGATTCACACATTGTAATGTTTAGCAGGGACGAGGAGAGAGGCAGGATGCAAATGCAGTTCTGTATAAACAGCGAGAGAATTAATAAACAACACAGGAGGCTAAAATTACAACTAAAACAGATGCGTAGCATGAGGGACACACTAAGGCAAACCAAAACATGAATAAAACAAAAGGAAAGAAAAATATATCAACAGAGAAAAGGACAAAAGGCTGAATAACAAAACGTCATCTGCACAGAAATAGAATTGTGGCCAAAAGTTTTGCGATTTACACAAAGTTTGGTTTTACAACGTTTACTGCCTCAGTTTTTTTTAGATCCTTTTGTCAGATGTTTATATGGTGTAGTAAAGTACAACTATAAGCATTTCATTTATTTTTTTTTTACTTTTTATTGACAAATACATCCACTTTAAGCAAAGACATAATATTTACAGTGTTGACCCTTCTATTTTTAAGTCTTCTGCAATTCGCCTTGGCATGCTGGATATCAGCTTCTGGGCAAATCTTGATCAATGGCAATCCATTCTTGTCTAATCAGTGCTTGGATTTCGTCACAGTTTCTGTGTTTTTGTTTGTCCACCCTCTTTTTGAGGATTGACCATAGGTTCTCAATGGGATTGAGATCTGGGGAGTTTCCTGGCCATGGACCCAAAATTTCAATGTTTTGTTCACCAAGCCACTTGGTTAGCACTTTTGCCTTGTCACATGGTGCTCCATCATGCAGTAAAAAGCATTGTTCATCACCAAATTGCTCCTGGATCATTGAGAGGAGTTGGTCTTGGAGGATGTTTTGATACCATTCCTTGTTCATGGCAGTGTTTTTAGGATAAATTTGAACAAACCCACTCCAAACCAAAAGTGGGTTTGATTGTGAAAACTGATATTTGTGTCAGTCTCAAAACTTTTGGCCATAAGTGTAGGTTAGTTTCAGGAATTAAAAAAGTTCAAACATAGTTCTAACATGTCCCAATTCGAGAGTTGTGTGTGTGTGTGTGTGTGTGTGTGTGTGTGTGTGTGTGTGTGTGTGTGTGTGTGTGTGAGAGAGAGAGAGAGAGAGAGAGAGAGAGAGAGAGAGAGAGACAGACAGACAGAGACAGACAGACAGACAGAGAGAGAAGAAATAGAAGTAATTAATACAACTTTAAAAATTAAACAAATGTGACAGAATGGAAGGATTACACAGGTTAGGCTGTTCTGTGGCATGGAATCATTTCCACTGTCTATGCTTCGCCATTTGAGGTGATCATGCGATTTTAGAGGGAATAAAACCCCCACCGTAACAGCTTATCCTGGGCAGTTCTGACACAAAACAAATTGAGTGGTATCCTGTATACACTTGCAAAAAGTATCTGTGTTTGCAATATAATTTCCCTGTGAACATATTTCTATCTAATGCTGAGGACAGAGGGGCTTTCAGCAGCCTTTTAGCAGCCTTTCATCCTTAACAGTGCAGAATAAATAATCATTTTCTTAAACAAAAATAATTTGCTGTATTCCCAACTGAATTTGCATGACCACAATCACAGTGTCTATCATATTTAGCTTTTAAGTTGATCCTTTAAGTTGATCCCTAAGTTGAGCCACTCAACATACGGCCTTCTTGATAATAAATACCTTAATAATATCTGATTCTTCTCATCTTGAAACAATACACATTTTTTCCCATTCATTTTATTCACTTATATTTTTAATAATGAGTAAAATAATTATTATTAATAATAAAACATTATATTTGTATGATGCTTTTCAGTGACCCAAAGATGCTTACCATATTCAGTAAATAAAAGAAAACCTAGACATATAAAACATATAAAAAAAGGTTTGAGAAATATTATAAGCACAGGAAAAACAATTTTTAACCCTTGTTAAGGTTAGATTGAAATAAATGTGAATGTGATGGCAGCAGGTATGGAGAATCACCATAAAACAAAGGAACAATAAACACAGCAGCAGAAAAAGAAAATCAATCACATGGGCAGTAAAGGCTCTTGGAGCAGCAACGCAAATGAGCAGGCTTCACTTGGCACGTTTTCCAGGTGCTGTAATGACAAGCAATGCGCAGCACTGGAGGAGAGTATCCGTGGGCTTTAAATAAGGGGGAAGGTACAAGCAGTGTGTGTGTGTGTGTGTGTGTGTGTGTGTGTGTGTGTGTGGGTGGGTGGGTGGGTGGCTGTTTCACTCCGTCTTGGTGCCAGGCACACCGAGACAGTGGAATTGATGGAAAAAAATGTAAAAGCTCTGTTTGAACATATTTACTTTGTCTTTTCTGTCATAATCTGTTGATTAGTAATCAGGTAAAGCATAAGACAGTGTTATTGATATATCCTTTTTGTAAAGTGTTATTGACAAGTTGCATATGACACAATACAGCTAATACTAATACTGCTGGTAATAACTGTTGATGAATTCTGAAAAGGTTTGGGGGAGATGTTGTAATTCCAACACACTGTGGTCTGGGGAAATGAAATGAAGCATCATACAAGATGGACTTTGTTACAAATTCTCAGTACATTTCCAAAAGCCAATATTTTTTATAGAAACACTACACTGCTTTTTGCAGACTTGTTTATTTCACAAATGCCTTTAAATTCATTCATTCTCTCTTTTTCTCTGTTCTTTATATTGCTCTCATGTTCATGTGACAAGAGAGTTCCAAATCTGATGACATCATATACTCTGAAGTTCACATCATTGACTCAAATCAAAGTAGAAGTGAGTGCAATGACCATCTACAGCTTTTGTCCACTATAAACCAGCTTTAAGAAACACCTTAAGTGGTACTATCTAATGTAATGACTTGAGAATTAATCTAGGAATTAATCCATGACTCTCTTTGTCATTTGATGCAGCAAAGGAGGAGGAGTTCACCTACTCAAATGTGGCCTCCTCTAATCCAGGTGAGTCTGTATGAGAATTTGAATGGTTTATTAATACATCTCAGCTCATGTGTATTTTGTGTTTCACTTCTGTAATTAGTTTCATCTAAGGCTCATGTTGGTGTAAATACATGTATATGTACACTCTCACTGACCACTTTATTAGGAATACCAACCTTGCACCTGCATCCACTGGCCACTTTATTGGGCACTAGCCTGTGCCCTGTTGGTACCTTTTATACATGCACAGGTACAGACTGTAGCCCATCTATTGTTATATGTGATTGCCAACCCTCTGCACTACAGGTGGGGAACATTATCTGCACTTTTTCACTGGATATACATGTACCAGTGCAATGATCACAGCTATGACATGTTAGTGCTTTGTTGTTAATAGTTTGTGTTTACATTTACATTTACAGCATTTAGCAGACACTCTTATCCAGAGCGACTTACAAGAGTGACTTACATTATTTGTTGAGAATGATGTGCACCATTCTCAACAAAGCAAAATACTTAAACTACGCTGAGAGCAGCAGTCCATTAGACACACACTGACTGTTGATGATGACAAAGGGAATGAGCATCACACATTTTCACAGAACAAATATACACAGACTGTATTTTTTTTTTAATTAAGTACTATTTTGAATTGGTCCACCTAATGTGTAATGAAAGTCTAAATATGATTTATGAATATGAAATATGAGTATTGTTGTGGCATCTGAATTTGTTTTAATTGCATGAGAATATGATTTTAACTGGACTGTTTGATTCTGAAATTGTGAGCAGGTTTCTATGAATTAGTGTGAATCTTGGGGTTTGTGCTTATAGTGTTGAGGAAATGGTTTAGTTTTAGTTTTTCGAATTTGCAGTTACATGACCACAATCACAGTGTCTATCATATTTAGCTTTTAAGTTGATCCTTTAAGTTGATCTCTAAGTTGAGCCACTCAACACACGGCCTTCTTGATAATAAATACCTTAATAATAACCGATTCTTCCCATCCTGAAAAAATACACATTTTTCCCATTCATTTTATTCACTTATATTTTTAATAATGAGTAAAATAATTATTATTAATAATAAAACATTATATTTGTATGATGCTTTTCAGTGACCCAAAGATGCTTACCATATTCAGCAAATAAAAGAAAACCTAGACATATAAAACAAAACATATTCAGTATACAGAACATTTACAAATATCATTTACAGAACATAGACAAGAGCTGATGAAAGAGGAGTTTAGGTTTGAGAAATATTATAAGCACAGGAAAAACAATTTTTAACCCTTGTTAAGGTTAGATTGAAATAAATGTGAATGTGATGGCAGCAGGTATGGAGAATCACCATAAAACAAAGGAACAATAAACACAGCAGCAGAAAAAGAAAATCAATCACATGGGCAGTAAAGGCTCTTGGAGCAGCAACGCGAATGAGCAGGCTTCACTTGGCACGTTTTCCAGGTGCTGTAATGACAAGCAATGCGGAGGAGAGTACCTGTGGGATTTAAATAAGGGGGAAGGTACGAGCAGTGTGTGTGTGTGTGTGTGTGAGAGGCTGTTTCCCTCTGTCTTGGTGCCAGGCGCACCGAGACAGTGAAAGTGATGAATTGATGAAAAAAATGTAAAGGGTCCAATCCCAAAAGTTTCTCCCAAAGTTTATTCAACCCCCCCAAAAATGTAAACTATGAAACAAAAGCTTGAAGCTCTGTTTGAACATATTTACTTTGTCTTTTCTGTCATAATCTGTTGATTAGTAATCAGGTAAAGCATAAGACAGTGTTATTGATATATCCTTTTTGTACAGTGTGATTGACAAGTTGCATATGACACAATACAGCTAATACTAATACTGCTGGTAATAGCTGTTGATGAATTCTGAAAAGGTTTGGGGAAAATGTTGTAATTCCAACACACTGTGGTCTGGGGAAATGACATAAAGCATCATACAAGATGGACTTTGTTACAAATTTTCAGTACATTTCCAACAGCCAATATTTTTTATATAAACACTACACTGCTTTTTGCAGACTTGTTTATTTCACAAATACCTTTAAATTCATTCATTCTCTCTCTTTTTCTCTGTTCTTTATATTGCTCTCATGTTCATGTGACAAGAGAGTTCCAAATCTGATGACATCATATACTCTGAAGTTCGCATCATTGACTCAAATCAAAATAGAAGTGAGTGCAATGACCATCTACAGCTTTTGTCCACTATAAACCAGCTTTAAGAAACACCTTACGTACTATCTAATGTAATGACTTGAGAATTAATCTAGGAATTAATCCATGACTCTCTTTGTCATTTGGTGCAGCAAAGGAGGAGGAGGTCACCTACTCAAATGTGGCCTCCTCTAATCCAGGTGAGTCTGTATGAGAATTTGAATGGTTTATTAATACATCTCAGCTCATGTGTATTTTGTGTTTCACTTCTGTAATTAGTTTCATCTAAGGCTCATGTTGGTGTAAATACATGTATATGTACACTCTCACTGACCACTTTATTAGGAACATCTACCTTGCACCTGCATCCACTGGCCACTTTATTGGGCACTAGCCTGTGCCCTGTTGGTACCTTTTATACATGCACAGGTACAGACTGTAGCCCATCTAATGTTATATGTGATTGCCAACCCTCTACACTACAGGTGGGGAACATTATCTGCACTTTTTCACTGGATATACATGTACCAGTGCAATGATCACAGCTATGACATGTTAGTGCTTTGTTGTTAATAGTTTGTGTTTACATTTACATTTATATTTACAGCATTTAGCAGACGCTCTTATCCAGAGCGACTTACAAGAGTGACTTTCATTATTTTTTGAGAATGGTGTGCACCATTCTCAACAAAGCAAAATACTTAAACTACGCTGAGAGCAGCAGTCCATTAGACACACACTGACTGTTGATGATGACAAAGGGAATGAGCATCATACATTTTCACAGAACAAATATACGCAGACTGTATTAAAAAAAAATTAAGTGCTATTTTGAATTGGTCCTCCTAATATGTAATGAAAGTCTAAATATGATTTATGAATATGAAATATGAGTATTGTTGTGGCATCTGAGTTTGATTTAATTGCATGAGAATATGATTTTAACTGGACTGTGATTTTAACTGAAATTGTGGGCAGGTTTCTATGAATTAGTGTGAATCTTGGGGTTTGTGCTTATAGAGTTGAGGAAATGGTTTAGTTTTTAAGGAAATGCATCTTAGCATCTGGAAAAAACTAAGAAGAAGCAGCACAGTTGTCTTTCACTAATTAGGTTTCTGGAAGGTTTATATATATTTAGAGTACTGTACATATTTTAAACAATTTCTACTTGGGGAAATTACTGCTATTTTTCAAAAAGAGTAGACCTATTAGAGTCTACAGGTTCTAAATAGTATTCCATTTCCCCTTCTCCTGTAATCCCTGCAACCACAGTGTTTGTCATGCTGATCTGAGCTCGAGACCATGTAGAACTTTATTAAAAATTATTTAAAAACACCAGCAGACGCTTGGGTGGCAAATGCTTGTTGGATGTCTTTTTTGTTTATTCATATGGAGGAAAAGTCATTTTTAGTGACTAACAAGGGGAGGCAGAAGCTCAAAATCTTTAACTAACATTCAATGCCTTTTATTTGTTAAATAATTCACCAAAATTAATTTTGGTCCTGGCAGCTGGTCTTCAGCCTGGACCAAATGTCACTGATGACCCTTCATCAGAGGCAAGGTCAAAGGTCATTAACACTGCACAGGTTAAAGAGAGACTTATAGAGAGACTGTTGCTGGTTTCTCTGTGTGTTCTTCTCCTTTCTGTGGCCCTCGTCATTGGAGTGCTCTGTGAGTGACAAATCAAATGCTTATACATTAATAATAAAGTATGCCTTTTCACTGGCTAAATTATTATTGTTGTTGTTAATTGTTATAAATTGTTTTTATCATTATTTACTTGCTTAAGATCATGGTTGGGTTAACATGCTGGGCCATTACGAACTGATGTTGTTATTGTTTTTCCCTCCTTGTTGTTAATTAAGTAGACAGTAGATTTCTTTTCTTTCTCAGATGGTTTTGGAAAGCTGTCCCATGAAGAATCTGAGAAGCAGTTGAACTTTTTCAGAGGTCAGTGCAAGATGAAGTCAAAGTCAGTCCACTAATCAAAACTATTTCACACATGAAGTATGAAATAAGAGCTGGAAATGCAATCTTGTGTATATTATTAATTTAGTAATTTTGTCATTCCTTCATTGGTTCAAACAAAGCTCAGGAGTAATCAGGGGCTTCAGGTGGTGACAGGGATTACTGATTTTTAACACCAACACCAGCACGTATAATGAAACTAAATGACTAAAAGACTTGTCACTTTTCAAACTGATGTGAGTTTAGATAATTACAAGACGATCTTAAGGAGTTACAATTTAAGTGAAAAGATTCTCTCAGGTAAGATTTTTTTTAATAAGCAGACATGTATAGTGTGGAATTATACAGTGTTGACTGAGGAGTTAATTTAGTGTTAGTTGTCATTAATTTGACATTCATATTAACATGGTGACATCATCTTTATTTTCCAGAAAGAAACAGCAGTATTGAGCAGCTGCAGGCAGAAACGAAAAACCTGACCAGTGAACTTCAAAGTGAGATCCAGATTTACCTCTAGAAATATTAGTCCTCAAATAAAGTATAAGAGGCTGACTAATCTGGACCTCCACACTACTAGCTGGTTGATTAGTTTTGTTCTTACATGACAGGAACAAAGAACATTATGGATGTAGGAGAGAGAAACTACCAAACAGAGAAGGAAAAGTTAGTAAATGAACTGAAAGGTAAATACAAATCATAGCTTTTGTATTTATAAAATATTGTATCTGTTTATAGCTTATAGGCTCCCAGATAATGTACCCTGGTTTTAAAATTGTTATGAACGAACCCAGATATCATTCAAATGTCTGATTGGTTTCTCCATATGAGCACTCAGAGAGCCACACTGAATCAAGGCAAGGGTCACGTCTTCAGCAAAAAGAGACTGTGTGTGTGTGTGTGTGTGTGTGTGTGTGTGTGTGTGTGTGTCTATGAGGAAAAAGGAAAGTAGTATAAAGAGAAATAAATGTGTCAATTTGTCACTGACAGATATATTAAAGAACAGTAAGAACATATCGAAAATTATGATCTTACAGTTTAACAAACTTCATAACAGGTATGGAAATGAGCGAGGTGCAGTTCTTCCCCAAAGACAGCAAGTGCATTGGGCTTCATATATTAGCTAAGGAAAGATACTTTATCTAATAGAATAACAAAAGGGAATAGTACTGAGGAGGAAATATATTACTTACATTTTGTTATTGATATTGACATTCAGATGTACTGATATACTGCTGTCATCCTGATTTTCCAGAGATGAAGAGGAGTATTGAGCAGGTGAAGGAAGAAAAAGAAAATTTGACCAGTGAACTTCAAAGTGAGATCCAGATTTACCTCTAGAAATATTAGTCCTCAAATAAAGAATAAGAGGCTGACTAATCTGGACCTCCACACTAATAGGTGGTTGATTAGTTTTGTTCTTACATGACAGGAACAAAGAACATTATGGATGAGGGAGAGAGAAACTACCAAACAGAGAAGGAAAAGTTAGAAAATGAACTGAAAGGTAAATACAAATCATAGCTTTTGTATTTGTAAAATATTGTATCTGTTTATAGCTTATAGGCTCCCAGATAATGTACACTGGTTTTAAAATTGTTATGAACGAACCCAGACGTCATTCAAATGTCTGATTGGTTTCTCCATATGAGCACGCTCAGAGCCACACTGAATCAAGGCCAGGGTCACATCTTCAGCCAAAAGACACTTTGTGTGTGTGTGGAAAAAGGAAAGTGGTATAAAGATAAATAAATGGGTCAGTTTGTTACTGGCAGATATATTAAAGAACTTTAAGAACATATCAAAACTGATAATCTTACAGGTTAACAAACTTCACGACAGCTATGGAAATGAGCGAGGTGCAGTTCCTCCATAAAGACTGCAAGTGCAGAAGGCTTCATATACTAGCTAAGGAAAGATGCTTATTCTAATAGAATAACAATAGGGAATAGTACTGAAGGAGGAAATATATTACTTACCTTTGGTTATTTATATTAACATTCAGATGTACTGATATACTGCTGTCATCCTGATTTTCCAGATTTGAACAGGATTATTGAGCAGGTGAAGGAAGAAAAGGAAAATTTGACAAGTGAACTTCAAAGTGAGATGCAGTTTTACCTCTAGAAATATTAAACCTCAAATAAAGAATAAGAGGCTGACTAATCTGGACCTCCACACTAGTAGATTGATGATTGTTTTGTTCTTTCATTTCAGGAACAAAGAACACTATGGATGAGAGAGAGAGAAACTACCAAACAGAGAAGGAAAAGTTAGAAAATGAACTCAAAGGTAAGTAGAAATCTAAGTTTGAATCATAGCTTGACCTTTGTATTTGTAAAATATTTTACCAATCCTCATATCTTATAAATGTGCAGAGTCTCCCTGATAATGTACACTGTTGAGTTAAAATTGTTATGAATGAACCCAGCTGTCATTCAAATGTCTGGTTGGTTTTTCCATACAAATGCTCAGAGAGCCACACTGACTCAAGACATGGGGGGTTGAGTGTTCAACAGAAACCTCTGACTTTGTTTAGGAGAGACAAAGAATGTGTGTGCATTTGTGTCTGTGTCTGTGTGTATGTGTGTGTTTGAGAGAGAGGAAGAAGGGAATCCTCTAGAGAGGATAAGTAAATGGGTCGACATGTTACTGACAGATTAATTTGATACATAAAGGACATCAAATTGATAGTCTAACATATTAACAAACATGACTGACATGGAAATGAGGGGGGGAGCAGTTCCCCCCTAAGAGACAGCAAGTACATAGTGCTTCATATACTACCTAACAGAGATGTTTAGTCTAGGAGATTGTTGTACACTTATAGAAGAGGGTATTATTCTTACACATTCAATACTCATGCTAGTGACACAGAGAGAATGTCACAGATGGACTGTGAACACAGAGAATGTCATTTTAATGTAGCATCCACTCCACCTGATTGAGTGGCAGTAAGTTCCATAATCATGAGTTCGGATTCTACAACCCCAGCCATTAGTCATTCTCTGTTCACAAGGAGACTGAACAGGTGGACATGGGGCTGTAGCTGTGGGTCAGTGCTTTTATTCTGTTCAGAAAGAAGCACACCATCACAACAACATGCAGACATGGTGTGAATGCTCAATGTGCAGTTCAATAGTTTCGAATTCTACAAAGATGCCTGTATTCCGTAGAGTTGCGGGGGAACAGAGAATCGGACAGAACGTTACGTGAGGTTGATCAGTACACAAATGTGGTAATGAGTAATATTTATTAAGTGTATTACAAATGTCATGATCATAAAAACAGCCCAGTGTCATTATAACGGTAGAATTAATAGAGATTTAATAAATATTAAGGTAATTTTGTTAATTTTTATTATACACTTCACAAACATGAAATGAAATATGTGGAGTATAAATACACAGACTAACAAGGGCTAAACAAGGCACAGATGAGGAACATTAGGGGCGGGAAACACAGATGATATGTCACAGAGGTACCTGAGAAGAAACAAAACCTCATGGCATGGTCGCCTCGTGAACCAAAACGCCAGATGGAGAACTATAATAGTTGTTCTCATTTTGCCATATATTCCCATATTTAGAATTCTACAATATGCCTGGATTCTGGAGTATCAATGGAATAGCAGAAATCCTGAGTCAGTTAGACAGTTAGAACTATTAAACAGCTCACCATACATGTTCCATGACATTCAGATTTTAGAGAAAACATTGAAAACCTGGAAAAAGAAGAGGATCTTTCTGTTCGTGAGACTAGTTTGGTCAATCAGCTCTCTGGTGAGATTATAACAGTCAAGATGTAACTTTATTTCTAAGATTTTTACTGAGAATTAAAGACAGACAGACAAGCTATGTGTGCTGCATTAATCTGTGCATCTTGGTTTCACCTTCCATTTCTGTATTGGAATACACCACTAAAACTGATGCTGCCAAAGCCAGAAATGTCTGCTCTCTTATACAGACACAAAGATGTCACTTTGTGTAATGTAGAGCAATCACACGGCAGACGCAGATGCTGTGAGGAGAGATTTATTAAGGGCAAATCCATAATCAGAGTTGTTATTACAGTACAGGATCAGTGAGTCAATACAAAGAGAAGGGGAATACATAGTTAATACAAACACACAGAGACAAAAAAAGGGAACAGACTATAACTAAACAAGATAAATACAAGCAGTGAACAAGCAATTAACACAAGCTATAACGAACAAGGCATGGATTACAATAGCAGGCAGAACAAACACAACAGAGGCACGGAAACACGGCAAACCAGCAAACTAACACGGAAAAACACAGGGTAATGAGGCCTAACAATGCAGAGGTGATACAAATGAGGTGAAAACCAAAAGAAGCACTGGAAAAAGAATGGAAAAAATGAACCAATGACATGAGAGAGAGAAACCATGGAGACAGGGACACTAGGAAAGGCCAATCGTGACACTTTGACCTCCACTTCCTACTTTTACAGTCAAATGCTTTGCTAAATATCAGTACTCTCATATAGAATCAGTACTGTAGGAAAGAATATATATTTTGTTGTTGTATTCATCTTCACTATATAACTCATGATTATTAAACTGTTTTAATGTTAGCTGTCATAGACCTGATATTCACATGTGCTGATATATTGATGTTGTCCTGATTTTCCAGAGATAAACAGGAGCAATAAGCAGCTGCAGGAAGAAAAGAAAAACCTGAGCAGTGAACTTCAAAGTGAGATCCAGATTTACTTTTATAGTTTCTATAGCAATAATACTTCATTATCTCTGTTTTGATATATCGCAACAACATAACGACTTGCAGAACCGCTGTGAGCCACACAAACAGGAACTGTGATAGAGTCACATATAAATACTGTGATTGTGCCACACATACAGAGACAGTGAGTGAGTGCTTGGTCCATGTACGTGGGTTAATACTCCAGGTTCACTGTAGTAGAGCAGATATTGAGTAAGGCTGTTAAACACACACTTCAGATACGAGAGCTTCCCTCTGAATTTTCTCAGCTTACCAATTTATGCAGCATATACAAGAACGTCCACTGTAGTGTATCTTTCATTTACATAGTCAGCACTCTGTGGGCCATTTACTAATTTTGCAAAGGACATTTTCTGTCTCATTATTCTTTCAAAGAGTATTTTACTGTGAATAGTAGAGGGCAAAATGTGTTGAGGTGAATTTATTCTTGTTGGTATGCTTGATTGTCTATTTAATCTTGTCTGATTGGCCTGAGTGTCCTTTGGTTTATCACTATGTGATACTTGAAAGTAAATACATAATATTTTGTGTATTTATCAGACTTTATATTGTGTATAATAAGCTGATCTCTTCAGCATTGTCTCTGAACAGTGTATTAAGACTGTGCAATCACATTGCTGCAGCTCTGAAGATGAAATCAAACCACTGTGCTCGGGGTTGGAAGTTCTTCAGTGGGAAGTGTTACTACTTCTCTACTGATGAGGAGACCTGGACTGCCAGTCGGGATGCTTGTGTTGCTGTGGGAGGACATTTGGTGATTGTCACCAGTACAGAAGAGCAGGTATGATGACGTCTGAATGTGATAGCTGTGACACTAAAATACTCACTGAAAAACAGAAAGGTTATGCCCTTATTGTCCTGTTCATCTGAATGTTTTACAGATTATAATCACAATATTTTTCATTAAAGGATTTCTTAAAAAGATCAAAGCCTGGTTCTGGTGCGGAATCCTACTGGATTGGTCTGACTGATGCTATGGTGGAGGGAGAATGGCGCTGGTTAGATGGCACAAAACTCAGTCAGACATCGAGGTTGGTCCATGACAGACACCACTGTCCTGTTCATTTTGAGGTCACATGATCATATCATGGTAGATCTCTACACATTTAGTTTACATGATGTTAACAAAATGGCACACAGTTGTAATAGTGATTTGTTTATTTTGTTCCCTTGACCACCAGGTTCAGGGCTGGAAATGAGCCTGATGACTGGAAAGGAGCTCAAAATGCTCACCCTGAAGGAGAAGACTGTGCTGTAATGGAGCTCAGCTCTGCCAGTTATGGTTTACAGGATGTATTCTGTAATGAAGATAACAGGAAACACAAGCGTGTCTGTGAGGCCAAAGCAGGAATGTAAAACATAGAGATAGTAGAGATGTTAATTATGGCAATAACATAAGATGTAGGGAATTGAAATCTCAGGATGAATTTTCTTTGTATTCGTTTGTGTCCCGCTTATATATTTATTTGTTTGTTTAAGTATTCAGGCATTGCTTCATGTTCATATCTCTGTGTTGATACAAACCATATGGTCATCAATGAGTTTAAAATTGTTGATGATGCAAGATGGCATCTTTAGCTCATTAGCAGTTTCAGTCTCATATGATGAGCAGGATGCTTTAAGAAGCACTGTGTAGTACTGAAATGCATTAGATTGCTACTGTAACAATTTATCTTATTGATGTAAATGTGGAGATTAGAGCACTGTAAAGTGAAATGTTGATTTGTTCATTAGTTCTAGAGTTTGTTTGTATTTCTCACAGCTTTGAGACAAAGTGGGGAGTTATTCAAGGTAAAGCTTCATCCAGAGTGATTTTGGAAAGTGTATTTGATAAAATCACCATTATATAATTCAGGTATCATACAGGTGTGTGATGTTCCTTTTTTAAACTCATAATTATTACAGTTGTAAATAATAAACATCAAAATCTGCAGAGAGTGTTGTGCAACACATAAATTTTATTTTACCAGCCCATAGTCATGAAATATTCTGATAGATTAAATTCAGATGGATAAACCCTTTTATAATTGAAACAGCACTGTACGTGTTTACTACTTGTGTGTATGTCCCTGTAAGTCACTGCACTGGTAAGTAATGTACTGTATTCAGGAATGTTATTGTAAGTGCAGCACTGTAGATGTCACTGTTACATTATTTTACTGCTGAGTTTTTTGTTTGTTTGTTTGTTTTGTTTTTTTAAACAATTGTATTTTCAGAGCACTCTTTTGAAGCCTTTCTGAAATGATGAGTAGCAAGAGAACAGTCACATTATCGAGCACTCTCCATCAACCACATTCTAACAGTCAGCTTTTCTGAGAAAGGTCTCACATTGTAAACTGGGAATGGAGAGAGACCCTCCAAAGGCTTCTGAACAAGCCCAACCAGGTGGATCACACTAGCCCAGTGTTGCTGGAGATTGTTGGGCTGTTGAGGCTTCAGTTTTGAACAGCAGCATTAGTGGGGCACACAGAGAGAAAAATGGATGAAAAACAGGCTACTCAACCCTAGCTGCTTGGTCCTCGCTCTCCTGGAGGCGGTACTGGGCATGTTGGCCCCAGTGGACCACCAACATCCACTGGTCTACCCAGATCCAGTACACTCCCTCAGACAACCACCCCAACACCTCACACAGTCCATCCCAGTTTAACTGGAGTTTAGAATAAAGTTCCTACTAGTTTTTACTGGGCAACTGCCTTGACTTTCTACAGTTCAGTGGCCTCACCGCTGACTATGTGGCTGAAGAACTGGAGTAAAGCAACACCTGCCGCTCTTCTGTCTCACTGCCTGTCACAAAGTTGTCACCTCTGTGCTATAGTGGCTGGTGTTTAGTGAAATCACCATGAAATCAGCACCTTAAGAGCTTTCAAATTGTGTCCAGTTTTACTCAATCCATGGTAGGTGCCTAGGCAACACACAGTGGCTCACAGGTGGTTAGCCCCATTGGGAATGTCTGGGGAAGCACAGCACTTGGTACCCACCCACAGCAGGTTGGTGCCTATCCACTGTCACTTCACTTCATGCTGGAATTTACTGAATTTTGGCAGCAGTATCCAACTTCCCAATATCCCCCACTGTTGTGTTGTTTCTGAGGAAACATTCCATCATGTTAAATAAATAATTAGTGTTAGAAATTGGTTCAAAGTGACCAGTCCTTCAGGTTCGATCTTCTCCAAGTTACCCTATGCCCACTGTCCTCTGTAGCCGGATCCGGGGAAGTCAAGAGACACTGACACCAAGGTAGCGAATCCAGAGAGTTCCAGTTTATTGAGGAAAGCACAGAGTATATATGTGTCCTATATCTACCATCTAAATATAGAGGATGATGGGGAAAAGTGAGGCATGTTCTAAGGGTCTATGTAGAAAGGAAAGAGACAAAGTTAGTAAAGATTAGATGTTCTCTGCATGAACGAGCCACGAGCTGTTCCTGTGCCCACCATGAGCCACTCCTGTGCTTAAAGAGAGACAGGGAGAGAGAGAGAGAAAGGGAGGGGTAAAGGAGACAAGAACAGGGAGCGGATGACCTCGGGGACCAGCTCGCAGTCAAGCTGCCATGTCATGGCTGATAGGCAGAGACTTCGCATTGGGTGCCTGAAGACAGAAAGGCTCCAGTATCTAACAATTAGTAATGCTGTTAACTCAAAATTCATACTTTCAGGTAAGATTAAATAGCCATGTCTCATTGTATATGGATGTCATTTTTAATGGTTTGTTATAACTGCAGTCTTTTAAAACTAAAATATGTCTAACAAAACTACTCTGGCCTGACGAATGCTTCAATTAATTCACTTAGCAAGACAATGACAAAAAAAAAAAAAAACAAGCACCACAAACCCTACAAAAAGAGAAGAACAGTGGTGTACCATGGGAGCTGTGGTATCACTCACTGTTCCCCTTCTCTCTCTCTGCTCCCGTGCATGTGCTCAAACTCTACCATCCATAGCGCATGGGATGCCACAATGTGCAGTAATTTTTATTTATTTTTTTAAAAAAAGTTAAAAAGGGAAATTAATTACATTTTACATCATTTTTATCAGATAGATAGATAGATAGATAGATAGATAGATAGATAGATAGATAGATAGATAGATAGATAGATAGATAGATAGATAATATGTACATTATACAGTATAAACAAAAAATTATATGCAAATGGAAGTTCATATGTTTATCATCTTAAGGTTAGCCTACTGCAAGCTCCAGAGTGCAGCAGCTAAAGTACTGTCTACAATCCAAATACCATATTCTGTTGACACTGCACTGGTTACTAGTTACATGTTTCAACTGTTTTAACTTCAAAATATATAAAGCTTGAAATGATATTGTCCCTAAGTCCCTAGGCAATCATATTGTGCAGATCTACTGCAAATGCTACAATTCTAATAGTTCCAGGAACTATTAGAAAACTACAGCTGGGAACAGAGCCTTCTCCTATGAAGCCCCTCAGCTATGCAATAATCTCTGGAAATATGTGAGACTGAGATATACTTTCATTCTTTAAACCTAGCTGTTAGGCATTTGGTTAGATAAATGCATACTTAATGCATCTCTGCACACCAAGCAACAACTTCCATGTATCTCTTGAGCCATTCTGGACCTGTTGTCTGATTGGCTGGTAGTGCATGACTGCAGTATGCTATTTCTAGTCCAGTCCTTCTGTCTCTCCAGATGTCATGACTTTAGTGCATGAAGGGCTTCCCTTCAGCACCAGGGCATATCCTTGCTGGCAATACGACACACACCCTCTACGCATACTTAACAGTCTGTTATGTCCCTCTAGTACTGGATTCTACAAAGCTGCTTTGAGACAATCTCAGCTGTTAAAATATAAATAAAATTTAATTGAATTGAATTATGTATAATAAGCATTGTTTCTTTGTTTCTTAGTCGTGTGTGCTATTGCTTTTGGAGATATAAACTGTTCAAAGTTCAGAAATGCTTATTCAGCACTATGTAACCATGATGGTATTGTTTCATGGTTATAATTTCTGTCCCAGTGTCCAGTAAACTGTAAGATGTTTATCTTCTGCTTTCTCTTGTACTTCAGTGTTTGCAGTACTGGTTTGTTCCTCCAGAGAGTGCTCCCGATTGTCTGTCTGCATTTGCTCATTGGTACTTTGAAAAGCCTTGACCTGAAAAAAAGGAATAAAGTCTTTAGTTTCTTTCAAATGTACATAATATATTTTATTTTAGCATACATATTCTATTTTGGACATTACAATCATCTGTGCTTCTATCGCTAAGGCCCTATCTCAAAGGCCCAGGTTTCCACACATGACTTAGGCCTAGTCTCAGCCTAACCTGCAGCACCATCAGTGAATTCTCACTGGACATTGTACTCTAAGGTTAGACTTAATCTGGGTCTGGGAAATAGTGCTCTCCTAGCAGTTTTAACTCAAATGCTCCTAGCATTGCAGATGGGTGAATTCAGGAAATGAGCAACAGCAGGTTGCACAGCAGACCATAGCAAGAGTTATCGCCAAACATTGTAGGTTCAATGTCATCAGACTGATGCAGAGTAACCTCAGGCCTCTGCTTTCTTTTAGACATGACATCAAACCTTTCTCTAATCCATATGGCCTGCACAAGCTTTTGAAGCCCTCAATGAAGCCATGTCAAAACTTCATGGATCATTATAATTTCTTTTGCTGTGACACAAACAACAATACTCACAAATACCTAAATTTTCCTTTAACACATGCCTCTGGCATGAGGGATGTTGTCTAGGTTTGGTTCAATTATTTTGCTTATGTTTTTGTAGTGTGCATAGCCTATGTGTATTGTGAGTGTTATTAGCTTAATGCAAGTCACATGATCAACCATATTTTGCCAGCTTGATAGATATTTATACTTATTAAACTTTTTATCTCACATCTATGTAAACGGGTATCAATTGTATCAACAATGTAATAAATGGAAGACATGTCATTTCACGATTTTTTTTAAATGTCAAATGAACCAAACAGACTTTGTCAAATGCATATTTTATGGTCCTGATGCAGTGGGTGAGTTCCATCCTCACAGTGTTCCGTGAACGTAGGAGGGAAGTCATATTTCAGTGTTGATATGGAGGTGGGACTTTGTGTCATTTATTTGCATAACTGTAGCACCTAATACATGTGCATACCAGAGGAGATATTAGTTCTGAAGAATAAAAGAGATGCTGTTTTTTAAAATTTGTTCTGAAGGCACATAAAACACAAAGGCATGAAAACTGTATGTTTCCTGTTCTTTTAAAGGGGAGATTTGTTAGGGGTTTTTTGCCTGAAAATTGCCTGAAAAATTAAAATAGTATGATAAATTTTGCTATGTATGATTATAAGTAATCTCTCTAGCCAACTAAAAATGCCCCTATTTCATCTGTGTCCCCTTTTGGCCAATTGGCCAATAATAAAGAACATATGAATGAAATCACAATAGTCTTATAGAAAAATGGTATTGTCATGTCTACATAAGATGTATACAGATCACAGTTTGTTTAGAAATTTGTAAGCCTTATATACAGTCTACTGAGCAAGTGCTATATTGTGTATGCAGAAAAGAAGAAGAAAAAGTCACTCTAGTTTTCAGAAGAAAAGCCTCATCATCTTACATATTTTGAGGGAACGTCATAGACTGTGAGTGGTGGGCAGTTTGCAGCAGGGTTCTCCGTTGGAGTCCGTCGTTTGTGCACTACAGTATACACCGTGTTTATCTCCCTGTCTGAATGGATGTTCTCAACCTGCACACAGGAAAAAACAATGTAGCCAATGAACACTTTTGCACTGGGGTATGTAGGTTCACTTACATGCTTGCACTGAGATAGAAAGCCATGTATTTACCTGTGATTTCTTTTTGGAATAGTAACCTTTGATCAGAAAGAAGACCCCCAGTAGACAAACCATCATCAGGCAAGCCAACACAGGTATCCAAACCAAAATGAAATCAGGTGTTCTATCGGGGATTGCAGTGTTCATTTTGGCACCTATGATATGCCAAAGAAAAGACACACATTTATTTAAGGAAAATGTAGGTAATGGTAGATGGTAATTGTCTAATGCAAGATGGTAATTGTTATCTAGAATTGTTGTCTAGAGTTTATTTAATGTTCCTTTTTGAGACAACAAAGACAGATATAAATATAAATATAATTTTTTTTCTTTCTTTTTTTTATATTAAACTGGTCTATTTTCCTGCAGTAAGAGTTGTCTAAATCAATGTTCACTTACATGTGATATCCATGGGTGTTGATGTCTTCTTTTTGCTCACATGGTTGATGGCTTCACATTCCACAATTCCATTGCTGGTTACAGCAATGGTAATGTTGACCCCTGACAGTGAGAAATTTGTCCCAGGGCAGTTTTGGAGATCACAGTCATACATCACTGTGTCTCCATCAGCTGAACAGTTTATCAACACACGGCAAACATCGGCAGATGAGTTCAACTGGAGGAGGCCGGTGTTAATAATTGGATCAGAGACAGCCTCTGGGACAAGTGCAGACCAAATATGAGAAAAGTTCTCTCTGTCTCTCTCTCTCTCTCTCTCTCTCTATATATATATATATATATATATATATATATATATATATATATATATATATATATATATATATATTGCACACAGCTGATGAAGGACCTCTGTCCGAAACATTGTTTCTTTGAAAAATCTGTGTACTTTACTTCTATTTTAAATGTCTATCTATCTGTATACATTTCTGTATGTATGTATGTATATATATATATATATATATATATATAGAGTAATATTTTTTACACATCTTTTGTGAAGCTTACCCTGTACTTTCAGATGGTATTGGATGACATTTGTTTCCCATTGTCCATGTTGGGCTTTGTAAAGTCCACTGTCTTCCTCTGTCACATTTTTAATTGTCAAGGATCCGTTAGAGACTTCTAAACCATATTTGTTCCGAACCTTAATCTCTGTCTTTTGGTTTTCTAGAGTAGCAATTAGTTCTTCTTTTTTCCTCCACTTGAGTTGGGTCATGTTAAGCTGTTCACCCAGTGAGAGATGGACTGTTTTTCCTTTCATTTCATATAGAACCATAGGACTCTGCTCTGCACAGTCTGAGGACAGAACAGAAATGGTCATGTTCTGTGGCACACTAAAGCTGCATTGCACTGAGACTTTTCAGAATGAGATGGACTGCATTTGTTTGAGCTTCTGAACCCATCAATTAGCCAATGTGAATTTGTGCTCTAAAAGTTTTTAAAATCACCAATAATACATAGAGCAACAGACATTCTTAACATATTGTAATTCATGTTGGGTATCATTAGAGCCTTCACACTGTGAGTATGATGGACAGATGATCATCTAGTGACATTAATACATTACTGTAATAATAAGTTACAAACCTGCTATGAAGCTCATGATGATAAAGGTGAAGATGCAGAGTGGGCTTCTCATCACTAGAGGAAAGCTGTAAGGTTGAGAAATCAAACATTTAAACTGCATCAGCATATGCTCATAGTGTACACCTGCAGCTCTACAGAGATTTGTGGGTAAGAAGGCAGGAAAAAACAAGTGACAAGCGAAAGAGAGAAGAAGAGACATATTTCCATCTAGAGCTTTTGCAAAACATAATCAAAGGGACTTTTTCATGTTTCAAGAGTGATAACACATTATTCCCACTATAAGACACACACACACACACATACACATATGTGCACAAACACAAATTAGGAGAAGCACCATTATAGATAAAACATGTTGTTAAATCAACTTGTTGTTGCAAGATAACTACATGACTACATGAGTCCAATCACACTTTCCACCAAGTTCGATTCTTTGATCATGGTTCTGTTTCAAATTTCTGGCTATAATTGTCTCTGCCAGTGAACCCAACATTACAACATACATTTATTTGTCTGGACCTGGATTTCTATAAAAGTTGTTTTGTGATAGTGCCTGTGATATTAAACAAATTCTAGTAATGGTCTTATCTCATCTCATAGTATATATGAGTAAGTAAATACCCTGACTGAGGTTTTCCAAAACACTGTCAGTATTAGTTAGTCATATATGCCCTTCTTATTCTGTCATCAATTCATCCCTGTACCTCAGAAAGGAATTGAGGTTTTTTTCCCCTCATTCAGGGAGAAACATTACAGTAAAATCTATGACTCACCAGCCTACACTTGACCAACTGTACCATGTGTTTGCTGAGTGAGAGAAGGACAAGATGTGAACATATTTCGTGTCTAATTCAGAGGTTGAACTGTTGCCTGCCTCTTTAAGCTACTTCACACTCAAGTTTAAAAAAAAAAACAGTTACGTCACATTTTTATCACCAAGATACAAAAGCTGACCTGTCATGCAAGATCCAAATAACCAAAATTCTCTTTACCTTTCTGTCATTTGGAGAACAGTGTTGTCAGTGTTTTATCAGATCAGAGTTTAAACCAATACATCTGCAAATCCTTGTTTATATACACAAAGCTACAGTACAATAAATCATGACATATCATGAGAAACAATGGTAAGACTTAAACATGGAGATTTACCTTTCTTTGACTTGCTCTTAAAGTATGGCAGAGGTATTAGAAAATTCAGGCTTCCTTTCACTCTTGTCTGTCTTTCTGAAGGCTTCCGAGAAAGCAATACATTTCCTGTAATGTTTCAGCAAACATGCAAATTCTGTTGAACTTGCTGAGTGCAAGAAACCAGTGAAGTATGGTTTAATGTGTGGTATCCTGTAAAGTATGATTTCTTGTCATTTTTATAGTATGCACAGACATATTATTCCACTTTCTAAACTTCATGAACTGGAATAGTCCATGCCCAAAAGCTTAATGTGTGTTATTAAAAAAGAATAAAGTAATGTTATGAGAATGAGAAACACTCAACTACAGTGTGATGCAGCCATCCAATTTTAAATGAGTGTAGATTTTCAACAATAACAACAACAAAAAATGTCATTCACAAAGCAAAACATCAAATCATGTATTGTTTTGTATGTAGTGTTTTCAATATAGCACATGGTGAATAGAGTTCACAAGTCACTTTTGCACTTTATTACCATTTTGTATGTTTTCTCATCTTTTTGGAATTGGGGTTGTATATGGGAAATTTGAATTGTTGACTAACTTTACTTCTTGCAGATACCTTTTGTGGATGTAGGAACTTAAAAGACATTTAAAATTTTTAAGGTTAAATCAGGACTTAAGGTTAAATTAGTGATTTCCATGCCTGCGTTTAAGGTCTATCAGTAGTATTATATCAACAAGACACTACCAAAACAGGTAAAACCTTATCTAGGACTACACTGACTGTACATACTGTGTTAAGTCTACATCACACACTTTGTTCACCACAGATACACGCTGTAACCTCTTCAGAAGTGATAATTTATTAAAAGCAGTCATTTAAAGTCATTAGCAGTTAAGGTGCTGAACACTGGGCTTTTTAAAACTGAGACCTACTGGGCATGAAAGTCCAGTAAGCTTCTTTCTGATAGACAAGGACACATCACTTTTATTTGCTTATTAAACAATAATTAAAGCCTCATACAACAACAAAGGCAACAACAATAAAAATAAGAGTTCATTTATATCCTGTTGATATGCAATAGTGTCTATTAAAGTTCAGAAATGTATTTCCTATATTTATGAAATTTTATGTTGAAAAAATGCTTTTTGCCAGCCTACGTTTCTTCAAGTCATAGGCTTAAATGCCACAGAGACACAAGGGCATGGCTGCCCACAGACATTGAGAGAAGAGCTCTACACCAAAACTTAATCTCCTTTCAAACCAATGCACAGAAAGAGCTCTCACTGAGTTAAAGTGCTTTTAGTACTAATAACATACCTCATCAATAAGTTCCAGTGACTAAATACTCTAGACATTAAAAAACTAGAACTGTACTCAAATGAGTACTCAACTGGCACAGTTAAGTAAAAATATATACATGTCATATCATTTCAGTTCAGTCCATCAATAAGGAAAGCAAAGACAGTTGCTAACAATAGCTCTAATTCCTCTGATCTATTCTTACCCTCATAACAGTGGTTTGTTATTTTATGCTTTAGAATAAAATAGAGAATAACATACAGAAAATGAAAGCTATTTTCTATGACATAGCTGTACAGGTGTTCATCCTTTTGCGTTGTTTTCCTTTTTAGCTGATGGCACTATGTTTTTCTGTTGCAATGTGATGATACAATCTTTCCTGCTAGGCAGGCCCAGTGTATGTGTGTGTGCGCTACTATGTGTGTGTACATATATTCATCTTTAATCTCACTCCTCAAGCAGCTGATCTACAATGAAACCCTTTGATTCCTGTTGTTTTAGTAGTTTAGTATTAGTATATATTTCTCCTGTGTCCCCTTTCTGTCTTTTTCCATTTTATGTTTAGCTCTCTGTGCCTAAATGGTTGTCATACTTAACAAAAATATGTCTGCAGTCTCACTGCTGTGTTTACTAATTCCTGTCTCTAGCTCCACCCACTCTTTCCTTACACATTACTAATGCGAACACTGTGGGGGCTGCTATCCTGGATCCGCCCCCTGTCCCGCCCCCTCCCCTCTTGGTAGCTTTCTTCCAGTGTTGTCTTGTCCGCCATGACACTTCTACCTTCTCCACCTACGTTGCCTTGGAGAGAGGGTGAGTGGGGGCTGGCAGGTGAGGCTTGTTTAAAAAGGGGGGGTGTCTTGGTCTTGGCCACCTTGTCGAAGAAGGCGAAGTCTGCAACATATTTGCCTGATGGGGAGAGCGAGACGACAGGAGGAAACTCGTAGCCCCACAGGATCTCATCAGGCAAGTAGGAGGTGCGCACCTGACAAGTAGCTGAGGTGGGCTCAACCGTGGCACTCATTATCACCAGCAGCTCAAAATCAGCCAGTTCAGGGTCTGTCCAGCCCCCGCCTGGGGGAGAAACGAAGCCAAGAGTCATTACTCAACTAATGCACTCACACGCTGAAATACCAGTAACATACCAGTAAAACACCAGTGACATACCAGGTACCATACCTCCTGACTGGAATGTTTCTTTCAAAAAGCACCACATTCATTTTTAGTTCATCAGTCTGAGCTGATCGTTTGCATAAAATCCCTTGCTAAACACTATGTTGGCTAAGCCCAGAGTCTTGTGGGACCATTGCACAGCACATTGGATTTTCTTGCAAACCACCAGATGACTCAGCAATTTGGGCCATTATAAAGGACTTCTTGACTTATCAGGTGTGTGCAGGGAAAACACAAAAAAGCCCGAACATGTGGGAAAGTACACACTACTTGTGAAGGAATGTGGTGTTTCACTGCAATGGGTAAAGCAGATATCTTCCACTACACAATACTAACCAAACCTATGGGTTGGAAGCTCAACACACAGTGGTGGTGTATTTACAGCAATAAACAGTGGTTGTGTATAACCGTATTACAGTAGCTCTGTAAGTTCGCCATGAAAGAAACTTGCACTTCCTCATTATAAATATACTATTCACTCAAACGCACGCACACACACATGCACAAACACACCTGCATCAACATACTAGATGTGGCCTTTTTCATCTGTAAAAACAATCCTACGCAGATCTATTTTTATTTTCCATGAGGGAAAAATAGTGTTTCATAAGTCCCTCATTCAACCAAAAGAGTACCTATTTAACAAAAAAAACAGTGATGGGGCTTGAACTGATAACCTTCCAAGTACAAGTCTATTACCTCAACCACTGAGCTACCACTACCCACATCCTATTGCTCGCATTCATAGACAACAGTGTATTATTTAAACCAGTACTCAAATCATATCTAGTAGAGTAAGGACAGCATGATCTTATGGTGAGTAGATGAGGATGAACACATGTAACAGAGGATGCTGTTCAGTGATGGCAGTATGCAGCTGAGTTACCAAACCTCAGCTGCTCGCTCCTGTAGCAAAAATAATGTTGCATTCAGCAGTAAAGCTGGTCCTTTTCTACCACACACCCACACACTTTTATACAGAGAGCGCAGATGAATATATACACACAGTCACAGGCTTGGACGAATAAATAATTATTTCAAGAAAGATCATGGCTAAAAGTAGACATGCACACACATGCACACACACACACACACACACACACACACACACACACACACATACGCACGCAGTGATACATGCAAACACCTAACCACACATTCACAGGCTAATACAAATAAAAAAAATATGTGCACACACACACACACACACATACACACACACACACACAGGAAGTTGCATTCATACCATTCTTGAACAAATAACCAGAAATTAGAAATGAGAAAAACAACATTTTAATGAAAAACATTCTAATGATGGTTTGTACCATTGTTTCTTGAAAATCATTTGTCCACCATGTCTATACCCTTAGGAAGGACAACTGGAAACATGCAGAGTTGTTAAGAAACAGCTGATATTGGCGCAATCAAAAGGAACCAAAACCAAAATACACAGTCAGCCAGAATGGAAATGCTGCTGCCACTCGCAGTAGAAGCAAATGCATGAAGTTGAAAGCATGTGTGGTTTTCTCTATGGGAGAGAGGTAAAGAGAAGGTGTGTCTCTGTGTGTCTTAGCAACATGAATGTCTCTATGTGTGTCTCAACAGATCAAACAGATAATGAAAATTATGAAATATGCTGCTGTGAATTAATAAAAACACACACACAAACACACACCTAACAGAATAAACACAGAAATAGCGTCTTTGGCATCACCTAGTGGCCATTTGTAGTGAAAACAAGTAGCCAAAAATTGACAGGCAGAAGGAGCTTACCCAGAATGTATGCTCTCACCAGAGTAGATGTCAGCCAAAGCAAAGCAAGGCAAGGCACGTTTATAGCACTTTTCATACACAGCGGCTATTCAAAGTTCTTCACAGAAGAATAATAAAGCTTATTATACCCTGAAGTCTATCACCTTGATAATGTCTCTGCCAAAAAATACAAATTCAATTTATTAAAATAAAGTTCAATTAAAAAAAATGAAAGATTAAAAATATAAAGATATAAAGTAAAAGAATAAATTAAGAATTAAAACAAATAAAAATACGTCATAGTGCTTAAAAGTGAAGTGCAGCATTACCCACATGAAACAGTTCCAAGAGAAGACTGCACCCAGAAAAGGTCATGGCTAAAAGTAGACATGCACACACATGCACACACACACACACACACACACACACACACACACACACACACACAGTGATATATGCAAACACCTAACCACACGTTCACAGGCTAATACAAATAAAGACACACAAAACCAAAGTTTAAAAAGAGATCATGGCTACACACACATGCACTTATATGTGGCCCCATCACACATACACAGTCAGCCAGAATGGAAATGCTGCTGCCACTCGCAGTAGAAGCAAATGCATGAAGTTGATTTTAAAGCATGGTACAACAGAGTGAAACAGAGAAAAGGAAGGAGCAAGACAGCATGAGAGAGTGAGTGTGTGTGTGTGTGCTTGTTTTTGTGAAAGCATGTGTGGTTTTCTCTCTGGGAGAGAGGTAAAGAGAAGGTGTGTCTCTGTGTGTCTTAGCAACATGAATGTCTCTATGTGTGTCTCAATTAAGAAGGGACACAGGGGAAGGGACACAGATGGCATGTACGCTATTGATTTTGAGTGACTAATTGATCGATACATTGGTTGATTGGTCAACTGATAGATTGGACTATAGATTGATAGAAAGGACTGCACAGTAAAACGACACTGAATTTAACTGAGCTGAAGTGGTGAGTAGTAAATGGTGAGCAGGGTAGAGGAAGGGGTTGGAATGGCCCCTGCCTGTTGCTGAAGCCATACTTCAGTAACCAGATCCACCACCAGCATGTCAGCAGACTGAGCTGCCTTATACCCTTAATGAAACACTCTAATGTTCACACACACACACACACACCAAACACAGAAACAGAAAAAGAATGAGAATAAGACACGCAGACAGGAAGGAAGAGGGACAGCGAGGGAGAGGAACTAGAAGAGAGGAACAGAGACAGGGAGAGGGAGTAAAGGTCAGACAGTGATGGAGTGAAGAACAGATGATGAGATGGAGTGAAGGGAGAGAGTAAAGGACAGAGAGCGAGGGAGTAATGGACAGAGAGGGAGATGGAGTAAAGGACAGAGGCAGGGAGTGAAGGACAGAGGCAGGGATTGAAGGACAGAGACAGGGAGTGAAGGATAGAGGCAGGGAGTGAAGGACAGAGGCAGGGAGTGAAGGACAGAGACAGGGAGTGAAGGACAGAGACAGGGAGTGAAGGATAGAGGCAGGGAGTGAAGGACAGAGACAGGGAGTGAAGGACAGAGACAGGGAGTGAAGGACAGAGACAGGGAGTGAAGGATAGAGGCAGGGAGTGAAGGACAGAGACAGGGAGTGAAGGATAGAGGCAGGGATTGAAGGACAGAGGCAGGGAGTGAAGGATAGAGGCAGGGAGCAGGAATAAAGGACAGGGGATGAGACAGAGGGATGGAGAGAGAGGGATGGATAGAGTGCTGAGTGATTTATACATGTGTGCCAATTCCCAAACCCTCTCCCATTATAGAGAGCCCATACTCACATAAACACCGAACCTTTCATGGCCACAGTTGCGTCCTAAGCCTTCACAAACACATAAACCCCATTGTGTAACAGTAATTGTGTGAGAAGAATAAAAAATGTCCCAATCACCCAGTCATGATACCAAATTCTGTCTTTCGATATCTTCAAATCAAGTTAACATTGTTCCTTACACAGAAGACCAGCCCTTTGCAAAAAGCTCTTTTTTTTTGGGTGCTAACATCCCTTTGCTCTCTAACCTCAGATCAAATCGCTCTTCACACATTCAAGCTCTATTCTATGCCCTCTCCTCAAATAATTCTCACTCACATTTATTAAAGATATCTGCTGGAAATAAATGCACCCCAGGATACATGCTTGAACATCTCAATAGCAGTGCTTGCAAACACAAAATGTTAACAGCACATATTAAGAACTTTGTGACACACAAATCTTGAATTCCAGTTATGAATCCAGCAGTAAAATAAGTAGTTACATCCAGCAGTAAATTACAGCTTGGCAGTGAGCTGTTCCTTGCTACACCCATTGGTGTGGTGTGTTTGGTTGTGCAGCCCTGGGCCACAGACTACCCCCAGCTTCCCAGTTTGTCTCCTCACAGGTGCAGCTAAAAGGGCCCGGGGCCTGGAGCCTGGGGCCTCAGCTCTGCTGACTCACCCCAGCACTGGCCTCAGTTCTGGACTTTTCCACTGTTTGGAAACAGAGGTGACCATGGCCGAGCTACACTGGCCTCCGCATCTTTTTTAGCCTGTTGTTCGCTAGACCACCTCACACTCATCACATTACCACTGGCATTACATTATGTATCACTGACTGTCCTGTCCACTGCAGTGCACCTGCACCGCACAGCTGCTCCTCATTAGATAGATAGATAGATAGATAGATAGATAGATAGATAGATAGATAGATAGATAGATAGATAGATAGATAGATAGATAGATAGATAGATAGATAGATAGATAGATAGATAGATAGATAGAGAGTCTGTCTGAAATGAGATCATTTGCTGCTGTCTCATAGTTTTCTGTTATGGGAATTGGTGTTTGCAAAGGAATGCTCATGCATCTGTTTACAAATGAAGAGTCCAGTATCTCCAATTCTAATCCAAAACAACTGAGTTGTGTGAGTAGTGTTTTATAGCTATAGAGTATACTGGCATTTCCAATGTATAGAGTATACTGGTGTTTTCTAAGTATAGAGTATATTAGTGTTTTATAGCTATAGAGCATATCAGTGTTCTATAGTTAAAGAGCATACCAGTGTTTCATATCTATAATGTCAGTTATTACCTTCTATCCTCTGCAAAGCAAATGCATGAAGAAAACACTGCTATAGATGCATGCATAGATACCTTGTGCTAAAGCTGTTGTTCTTTGCTCAGGTCTGATATGTTCAATCAAAGACAGAAACTGTTCTGAGTTAGTATTAACAGTCAGGCAGCAATGTGATCTGATTCCTATGGGCCCTTCATAGCTCAGCTGTGCTTGATTCTGGCCCAGGCATAAAATGTCAGTGGAAAGGCAGTAGTAGTCTATCCCCAAAAAGCCAAAACACTTCCAACCTGATCTCTGGTCCTCTGCTCTGACATTGTAACAGAGCACCTCTCCCCACACTACCGGTCACGTTTCCCCAGTCACACAGCCCTGTCCTCAGAGCGACTCTGTGCAGGGCTTGCATCCAGCCCTGTTCTCCTTGGCCTAGAGCGTTCCGTGCTGCTGATCTCTCCTGGCAGATCACTATCATGTACTTTGGAATGGGTGTTTGGAGTATCATTGTTGTGATAGGGTCTCAGAACAGAAATGTTCTTATTCTAAATAGGAAGCTGGTCCTACCTACCCTTAGCGGCCCAGGCCCGGAGGGGGCTGCTGTTGTCGATGATGTGATAGAAGGTGAGGGGGAGGATGAGGAAGGGGCTGTCGCTGGACGTGTCCACCTGGAAAGACACGTTTCTCTGGTCCAGACGTACTGTCTCACCCTCTTTGGTCAGTGACGTCTGTAGCAGCTTACCTGTTACCTGGGCAACACATGGAAAGACTAAGTTGAGGTGTAAGCCACATGCAGTTCACACCCACTCACCACATCAAAATCACTTAATACCACTCTACACATAAACCCATTAATACCCAGTACACATAAAACCATGTATTTCATGCCCTTGAAACTTGTGAGACTCCATATTATCATTTTCTATCAACTTTTCATCATACAAGAAATCCTTTCTATTTAAGACATTTTTTATTTCCATAATTATCAGCTATCTATGAACAGCAAAAAGAAAATAAAACTAATAAATCATCCAGATTTCAGTAGGATAAAAACACAAAAACATCAATAGAGAAGCACATTAGAAAAAGTTGAGTATTAATTAGCAACTTAATACATTTGAATAGTTCAAGACTAATACTTATATCAACCAACACATCCAATCACAAAGACACCGACATTTACCTGACAGCCTAAAAGAAGGCTCTTTCGCATGTTGGCTACACGGATCATGAGACAAGGATGGCCTTCGTGATTGGCCACGACAGCATGCTGACTGAACTTTACAGTCCCACCTCGCTTCTTTGGCCGAGCCACCTGCATACACCAGAGCACAGAGACCATAGGCTCACAATGAACTATACACATTACAGAGACCATAGACCCAGAAGGAACTATACATATTACAGAGACTATAGACACAAAATGAACTATACACTTTGCAGAGACTATAGACACAAAATGAACTATACACATTACAGAGACAACATGTCCAGAATGACCTGTACACATTACAGAGACTACAAACACAGAATAATTTATACACAACATAGAAATAATACACATGGCAGTGAAACCTCTGGCACAGAATCTAATAAATAGGCCATTGTATTGATAATGTACACAGAATGACTCGTATATAGCACAGAATATATAGACTCAGAATGACCTATATATAGTGCAGTGACTATAGACACAGAATGACCTAAACACAGCATAAACACTGTAGACACATAAGCATAAATTTACCTATTGACAAAAGAGACTAAGCATGACCTATACATATTAATGACAATATAGGCACAGAGTCACCAGTACATCACCAAATCATTAATGACACAGAATGACACTATAGGCACAGAATGATGTATATATAGCATACACATTATAGATAGGTCTACAACCCGTGCATAGATAATATACATACAAAACCACAAAATCCCAATTACGGCATAGATATTTTAGCATAAAAGCCAAAATCAAAATCACAGAAAATATACTGCATAGGCATCATACCAAAGATGCTTGATGGTATACTCACAATTTTAGCTCTCAGTTGACTTATAATGTGTTTAATGGTATATAAACAGTTTTTTTCTTTACCTTAGCGAGGAACGTCCCTGTAATAAAGATCTCCATCACCATGGTGATGACCAGCTGCACAATGAGGAGGATGATGGCGACTGGACACTCCTCAGTGATGCAACGGAAGCCATAGCCAATTGTAGTCTGCGACTCCAGTGAGAAGAGGAAGGCGGCCGTCAGTGTGTGGACCTGCATCACGCAGGGGGTGTGGTTGGAGGGTGGGTCAAACTCTACAAGACGGTAGGACGTAAAGGACACAGAAGTAGGTGATCTTTCAAATTATTCAACTTTGTGGAGCTTCTGAAACTTTTATTCATGATCATTTGAACCAAAATGATCAATGTTGTGCAGGTTTTAATTTTGGGGGGATGCTTTATTGTTTTACAGCGCACAAACTACTTTCCTGGACACCTAAAGATGATATATCATATATGCAATGTTTAAGCACAGGGAAAAGCCAACATGTTCACTAGAGCTCTCCCTGCCATTCATCTTGTAGGTGCCACCCCCGGTGTCATCTGCTCACCCAGTAGGTCTCCATGTACCAGTGCCACCAGGTACCACAGCACACCGAATATGAACCAGGTGCCTGCAAAGGTGGCTGAGAACAGGAAGAGCTTGTAGCGCCACTGCATATCCAGAAAGGTCGTCCACAGGTCACGCAGGTAGAGAGCACCCCAGCCGCTGACGTGTTCGATGCGCACGTTGCTCCGCCCATCCTTGGAAAGCACACGCCGCCTTCTCCTCAACATTGCAGGACCACCCCCCGTTGTAGCCCCACCCCCTCCTCCCAGCAGCGGTTTTAGAACATCTGTTTGTGTCTGGGAGTGGCACACCTTCTGGGGGGAGGAGCTACGGGAGGAGGGGGGAGTTGCTGAAGTCATGGCTGTAAAGAGAAACTCTAACAGGTAAATCTTTGTAAAGCATTTATAATGCTCAAATGACCGCACCAAGAATTAAAATGCACCCAACATTACTAGGATTTAAAATCCACTTTCCATATGCGTCCCAACTGATTCTAGACCACCAACAGCATTTCTACACCAACAATGTCTATCATACACTGGCAGAACTTCTCTCTAAGGCTTCCTGTTCAAAACAGGATTTGTTAAAAGCTACGCAAGGTGCCAGTTACAGTTCCCCTCGTCCTAATACAAAAAAAGAAGCAGAGTGCAGGAGCGCACACTAGACAGAGCAAAGCAGAAGCAGTGAAGAGCCACAGCTGTCTGTCTGGACTGTGAGAAACTCATCACCCCTGCAGGGGTGATATGATAGCATCTGGGACAAAGTGGCGCCCTTTAAACAACCATACGGCACTAATCACTTCCCCTCTAAAGGACTACACATTAAGTACTCTTAGCAGCAGACTGCTTGTGAGATAGTATCTCCCAGTGTCACAAAAGGGGAATCTGGTGTGGGCACGGCTGATGTTATCTGGGGCAGGTAAGAGCAGACTTTCCCTTTGAGGCTTGTAGATGCCAAAGGTGCCCAGGTCCAGAGAGATGGTTCTGGGGCCCAGGTCCAAGCCGGGCGGGGCCCTTGTCTGGAGTGTTCCATTCAGATAGCTCAGCTGTGCTGGCACGGAAAGCACGTCTGACTGAGACGAAAGAGGCAGCTGGTCTCTGACCCTTCCAGCTCTCTTTTAGCAGGGGTCTACTCACGTGTTGCAGAGCTGGGTGGGTGGACAAGGGGCAGATTATTCAGCATGCAAACACAGAGAGAAGGAGTGAATTGGACAGAGACTGAGAAAGAGGGAGACTGGGAAACAGTCCGAGCTTAAAGAACTTTGTGGATGGATGGATCTGGGATGAAAAAATGTATATATGCACCAACTTGCAGATCTCCTCTGCCTCTCCTCTTCTCTTTCTCCTCTTCCTTCTCTTCTCCCTCTCCTAATTTCCTCTCTTCCTTCTGCCAACTCTTTCAATGTGCTTCTGCAAAGCATTTTAAGCTGAAAGGACATGCTAAGCTTTCTGTGCCTATAGTCTCATTTTATGCTACATGGATCTTTGCTCATAGTGCCTGAGAGGCTACTTCTCCAGTGACTGGCCTCATGAGGGACCTCCATCTTTACATTCAGCCTGTCCCAGATACACGGTTCCCTACATTTACAGACCCGCGACAGAGCGCCTCCATCCACTAGCTTTAGCACAGCTTATAAAGTTTCAGTGTAAGAGAAGCCTGTACACATTAGGTCTAGAGCAGTGAGCAGGAACAGTGAGGCCATGGCCTCACAGCTGGGCTAGATAGAGAGGGAGCACCTGAGTCCAAGCTGACTGGAGATCACTTGAAAACGTGAATCCCTTCCTTTAAGACCATGCATTACTCTCTCTCTCTCTCTCTCTCTCTCTCTCTCTCTCTCTCTCTCTCTCTCTCTCTCCAATTCAATTCAAGGTGCTTCATTGCCATTAACAAATAATGGTTTGCTTATATTGCCAAAAGCTTGGCTTACAGAGTTTAGGAGTATTAAACAATAATGCAACAAGAAACTGAACATTATATACCTTGTGAAAAAGAAAATAAGATTAAACTCAGTGGGAGAAAAATGTCAGTAATAAATAAAGTAGCATGTTTGTGTTTAAAGTATGTAGTTTACATTTATCTGACACTTTTATCCAAAGCAACTTAAAATTATGACTGAGTACAATTTGAGCAATTGAGAGTTAAGGGCCTTGCTCAGGAGCCCAAAAGTGGCAACTTGGCCTTCCAATTACAAGTCTAGTATCTTAAATATTGAGCTACCACTGCCATGTGTGTGTGTGTGTGTGTGTGTGTGTGTGTGTGTGTGTGTGTGTGTGTGTGTGTGTGTGTGCGCGTGCGCGTGTGTGTGTGCGTGTGTGTGTGTCCTGACATTGTCTCACTCACTGTCCATTTTACGGTGGCAGATGAGGACGTATTGTGCTGCTAATCTATAGCACTCCTTGTGCTCCCAGAGCAGCTGCGGTCATTTCTGCATAGCTGAGAGGCTGTTAAATCTGGGACATTTAGCATTAATGTTTTAGAAAGAATTCTTCACAAATCTCCTCAAACTGAGTATTCTGAAATGCAGAAAATTCAGCTCTGCATTGGTTTTATTTTCATCCCATTGTTGCAAAGTCTTTGTTCTTTTCGCAGCCAGTATATGTCTGATTGTCTCTATAGCCAGGCAGTGCTCACTGAGTTTGTACTTCACCAAAGTTCATCAAGGTGGTCACCAGGGACAGGTACCCTGTCTTTTTAGAACTAGATATCATTTCATTTTATTTTGTGATTTTGATTGAGATTCACAATAAGTGAGTGTGAGAAAGTGTAGCTCAGGACCAGCTGAGTGAGGGGACAGTTTTCTTTGCTCAACTCTTGGTATTAAAGAGCTTTGTAATGGTATGAGTGAGGGTCACTGTTTTTTTAAATGCTTCCATAACTTTATAGCCCTTTTCTGTAACTTTATAATTAATGAATATTGGTCTAATTCTGACCCACATGCAGTGGTTGTGTTGTTTCTTTGAACGTTTAGTATTTGTTTACAAAACTCAACATGCAAGAACTCAGTTGAGTGGTGAAAACCACACTTCACTGCCATACAGGGCAATGAGATCAATAATTGATTAAAATACTTTTTATTCCTTGTTTTTTCTCTGAGTTCATTCTATTCCTGAAGGAACTGATACCTAAATAATTATTGGCTGATTCAGTTCATAACAGTTTGTAATATAAATGTGCGTTCTGGTCCCTCAGATCTGGATACTTTTGAAATATAATAACCTTTGTGTTGTTTAAGTTCACTGCCTGGGTCCAGGTCTGCTCCAGCAGGTCCAGGGCCCAGATCTGGTAGTACTGCTCCAGCAGGTCCAGGTTCTGCTGTAGACCCTCTTCAATGGGAGACAGGAGAGCTAGATTGTCCCCATAGAGCAGGAATTTGATCTCTCAGTTGTGCAGAGTGTGGCCAGGAATTGTAGACCTGCTACCATTTTTGCCAGTTCGTTTATGTAAATGTAAACAGTCAAATTTAAGGAGCAGCCCTGTCTCACTCTGTGCTCCTGAGGAAGGAAATCTGTTCGCTTATTGACAATTTTTAAGCCATGTTTATTTTCTGTATTTTCTGTATACATTGTTTTGGTCCTTTTCAAGGACCACTTTTCAAGTCATCTTAGAAGCAAATTTCTATTGGGCCAAATAGAAGCAAAAGTGTTTTAAAATCACTGAAGCATGCAAATATTTTGTTTTATGATGGGTAACATATTTTTCAGTTAGGATGTATAGCATGCAAATATGATCAGTGGTGCTGTAGTTTGGTAAAAATCCAATTTGACTTTGATTCCAGTTTTAAAATTCTGAAATTTAAAGATACTGCACAGATTCCTCTTCAGATTACTGTTAATACAAATGCCTCTGTAATTGATAGTGTCAAATTTATCTCCAGTCTTAAAAACTGGAATTATAAATCCATAAGTCTAGAATTGGGGGAAGTACCCAACACTCAAATTCAAATTTAAGAAATGTAATATCTCTCTCTCTCTGTGTCTCTCTTTCCCTCCCTCTCTCTCTCTCTCTGTGTTTCTCTTGCTCTCTCTCTCTGACTCTCTCTCTCTGTCTGTGTCTCTCTTCCTCTATCTGTCTGGGTGTCTCTCGCTCCCTCTCTCTCTCTCTCTCTCTCTCTCTCTCTCTCTCTCTGTGTCTCTCTTTCCCTCCCTCTCTCTGTCTGTGTCTCTCTTCCTCTATCTGTCAGGGTGTGTCTCACTCCCTCCCTCTCTCTGTGTCTCTCTTTCCCTCCCTCTCTCTGTCTGTGTCTCTCTCCCTCTCTCTCTGTGTGTGTCTCTCTTTCCCTCCCTCTCTCTGTGTCTCTCTTCCTCTATCTGTCTGTGTCTCTCTTCCTCTCTCTCTCTGACTCTCTCTCTCAGTCTGTGTCTCTCTTCCTCTATCTGTCTGGGTGTCTCTCGCTCCCTCTCTCTGTTTCTCTCTTTCCCTCCCTCTCTCTGTCTGTGTCTCTCTTCCTCTATCTGTCAGGGTGTGTCTCACTCCCTCCCTCTCTCTGTGTGTCTCTCTTTCCCTCCCTCTCTCTGTCTGTGTCTCTCTCCCTCTCTCTCTGTGTGTGTCTCTCTTTCTCTCCCTCTCTCTGTGTCTCTCTTCCTCTATCTGTGTGTGTCTCTCTTCCTCTCTCTCCCTGACTCTCTCTCTCAGTCTGTGTCTCTCTTCCTCTATCTGTCTGGGTGTCTCTCGCTCCCTCTCTCTGTTTCTCTCTTTCCCTCCCTCTCTCTGTCTGTGTCTCACTCCCTCTCTCTCTATGTTTCTCTTTCCCTCCCTCTCTCTGTCTGTGTCTCCCTCCCTCTCTCTCTCTCTATGTCTCTCTCTCTCTCTGTCTATGCCTTTCTCCCTCTCTCTCTCCCATTCAGCTTTCGCCACACTTAGCTTCTGCTTTCTGGAACCAGTGAAATAACTAAGAGAGGAGAACAAGGACCACAGTGATCTGACACTTTCTGACCTTAAGCTCTCCTTTCTTCCTTCTTTCTCCCTTTTCTCTCATTCTTTGCTGCTTTCATTTTACAAACATCTACGATACACGTCTCCCTCTCTTCCTGTCTTCTGCTCTCTCCTCTTTTCTCTCTCTCTGTCCCTTCCCTGTTTAATTACACTCTCCCCAGCACTATTACACAGTTTCTCTCTCCCTCTCTCTGCTGAACTCACACTGAGGATATGAATAGGTATCTGTCTGCCACTCTGTGCTCTGAATACTAACACTGGGAAGGGGGCAGCAGATCTCAGAAAGCCACGTGTGATAGGATGAGTGTACTCACTGCTGACCTCTGAACCCAGGCGAGTTCACACCCACATGCAAACACATACATGCGGTTACTGAACAGGCACTCACATTTATAATACACACATAAGTACGCTTTGGCATATGATGATACAATCTTGGGGAAGTGTCACAAGCAACACCTCAACACTTAATGTTTTTGTGAGAAAGATCTTTGGAGCTTCTGTTATAGGTTTACAAATTGTTCTCTTTTTCTCAAACTTTCACTCTCACTCACTTTCTCTTCGAACGCAACCTCTCTCTCCATCCCTCGCCCTCTGAACTGTATGCACAAGAATCCTTTGTTTGGAAAGGAGATGAAAGGGACAAAAGCCACCATTGACAAATACGACACTGTGTGTGTGTGTGTGTGTGTGTGTGTGTGTGTGTGTGTGTGTGTGTGTGTGTGTGTGTGTGTGTGGCAAAGAGAGAGAGAAAGAGAGAAGATGTATCTGAATTTGTGAAGTTAAGTAGTGTGTGTGTGTGTGTGTGTGTGTGTGTGTGGCAAAGAGAGAGAGAAAGAGAGAAGATGTATCTGAATTTGTGAAGTTAAGTAGTGTGTGTGTGTGTGTGTGTGTGTGTGTGTGTGGTATGCATATGTGTATGTGCATGCATGTGTGTGTGAGAGAAATAGACAGAAGGAGAAAGAGAAGCAAAAGAGATCAAAGGATATTGAAAAATGGATTGAAAACAGATCAGTTGCAAAACATGCTCATCAGTATTCAACAGTTGTGCATTCCACCACCCTTCTCATTCTTGTTGACCCCAACAAAAACTGCCATCAACCTTCTCACATCCTCCACTCAGCCTCCACACAACCTTTAGACAACCTCTCCTTCCTCTGCGCTTTCTGAAAGAAATACCATCCATGAGCCTTTCTGGTGCAAAAGGCAAGAAAACTGTTAACACTGAAGTCATTTTGTTCTTTTGACAACAAAGTGCTACAACAAACACTTTTGACTTTTTTAGATTTCATGAGGTAATTTCTATGTAAATTCAGCTCACCGCAAAATTTTCTATGAAACAGTTTAACTTACAAATATCAGTGGTGTCTGCAGTAGCCTTCATTATCTTATTAGATGGTTCTCTCCACGTGCTCTCTTTCATTGGATGGTTCTCTCCACATGCTCTCTTTCATTGGATAGTTCTCTCCACGTGCTCTCTTTCATTGGATGGTTCTCTGCACATGCTTTCTTTCATTGGATAGTTCGTTGCAGAGGCAAACAGCATCATGTTTTATTACTACTACATAATCAAGGCAAAGTTTATACATTTCAAAAGAACCCAGATTAGCCTAATTTAACAAAGAGCCATACAAGGAATCTGAGTTTTTTCACTCACTTTGCCAGTTCCATATAGAGCCAAGAAGAGTCAATTGGATTTGCATCTGAAAGCATTTGATGCATTTGAAAACTATATTATAATGTCTTACTGGCTGTACTGTACAGTAACTGAATATCCTTGAAAACACAGTCATTAGTAGGTTTATTTGTGCTCTACATTACATTTAACATATGGCAAATATTAGCAACTGCACTTTTAATAGTGTCAAAAATTATAAGAATATCCTTTCTTATTTGCTGAATTGCTAAATATTTGTTTTTAAAATATACAAAATTGTGTGTGGAAACAGTAGCTGAGGTACTAAACTTCTTGCTTGTCTATTTAATGAGTTACAAAAGAATAAAATAAAATGTAGTTGAGAAAAAAATGCCCATAGCAGATGGGCAGTTACAATCTGTCTGTTTAATTAGTTCATGTGAATTGCATTTTTGTGAGGATGGAAATGTCTTGGTGGGGACTTTTGAAAAAGCTGCTTTAGAAACAAGAAGAGCTTCAATTAAAAAATGTAAATAAACGCAGGTCCATCACTCCCATTAAATCTCTACAGTGATGCACTCCTGCTAATATTGCATATGAATCCAACTGATGTACAACATCGGCAATACTTTTTTCACTATCACAGGCCTAGGGTTTAAATCCCTGTAACACTACTCTTTAGAACAAATCGTCTGCATTAATAACACTAATAATATAATTATAGCCAAGCAATGCAGAACAACATCATATTTACAGCATATATGGCTCGATTTGGAAATCCACGTGCAAATGCACCTGTTTGCGAGGAGGCACCCCTCACATCTCAATTGAGCAGCACAGTGCATCACATACCACATGTGCACAGCTCTGCTTCCTGTTTGCCTTTGGGTTTAATACATAAAACATCAATCAATTGTTTGTGTCCAATATTGTTATGGCACTCATTAAAACTAAAGTTAAAGTTAGCATAGAGTCACTTCAGAGGCTATAGATTAACCGAGTCATTAAACATGACTTGATCTCAGAAACAATCACAATTTACTGCTATAGCTACGTGTATTGAGTCAATATGTATACTGATTACAATTATTATTATTTTTCACTTACCTTGTGATTAGAACTTGACTCTTGCTTTGTGAATGTGTAATTTTGACAAAAATCTACTTCAATTTTTCAGACCAAGGAAACATCAGAGGGGAACTTGAGACCAATAAGAGTCCCCTTTCACAAGCTCAGAGTGGAATGCACTGTTGACAACTATGTCAACATGTCCACACCACGGGTGTCAACAATCTCTCGATTTAGTCTTTGACGCCCCATCTACATTTTTCCTCACCAAATTACTAATTGTGTACCAAATAAATATATTGCGAATAAAGTTTACAGAAGTTTAATCATTTGCTCATCCTAGAGTCGAGTGTCAGTCGGTACCGGTCCTGCTTGGACGTAATCGGTTTATTATGTAATGATATTGGCTGTCCGGTCCTCTCTCTCTCCCCTCCCTCAGGTGCTAGAACTTTTTGTTAAAGTTTGTCACAAGTTCTAAGCAAACTGTTTTCCCTCTCGCTTTAACTCTGCCTCCCACCGTAGATGAAAATGAGTATTCGGCCGCTCGAGTTCTGCATCTCAGCACCTTTTAATTCATTAATTCCGTTGTCGTTGCTCCTCCTTCCACCCCCAGGATTTTCTCTGTCCTCTCGCGTTCTCCCTCCTCTCTATTCATTATAAATGGACTCGTTGTTGAGTTTCTCAACTATGCAGCTTTCGTAAACATGTCATGTATATTTAGATAAGTTGATATGCAATGATTGTGAGTCGCCACTGTTTAAATTCCCTGCATGCACTGATGTAAAGCCGACCTCGTATGCTGAACCCGTCCCCTTTTTACTTTTTTAACTTTAAATCCCCTTAAAATTTTTAAAGGAATTTTCTATTGCATTCCAATGAGCAAGTAATGGAGACAACAACAACAACAACAACAACAATAATAATAATAATAATAATAATAATAATAATAATAATAATAATAATAATAATAAGATGATGATGATGATGATGATGTCAGAGTAAATTTTGCATTTAAACTGAGAGTATAAGGCCTGAAACTATATACAACACAATGGGAGATGTTTCCCTTTAACCAAAAGGTTTAATATCTCTTATACATTTAACCTATAATGTATAAGCCAAATTCTTTTTGTCCAACATTTAAACATATTTTAGAGATATTATGCCATGCACCCCGTTGGCGAGAATTTGACGCATTCGATTAAAGGGTACTTTACGCATACCATAAAGGAAAGTCGTGGAAGAGGACAGACACACGGGTTTCCGTGAGGACTCTCATACTATAACGTCTGCGCGGCGTTGGCCCGTTTTCACAGGCGCATTCATGTCCAGTACCCTCCCATCTGGCAGGCCGCCTGTTGTTACCGGCGCAGCGTCCGGACCTGTTGTTCGCGAGGTTCCCTCCTTCCCCTGGTACGGGGCCCCGGAAGTGTCACTATGCCGTTAAGTTTTATTCGCTTCTTTGTTTGTTTCGTCTTTACATTATATTAGCGTGAGGGTGTAGCATGAAAACACAAAAAAAAACTGAATGCGATGATCTTCTATTAGTTAATTATTAGCGTTTTAGCCGTTTTTTAGACGTTTAACTTCCAAAACTTGAATAGGAATCCATTCTGTCTGCTGTGCGAGTGACTGTGCAACAACACGGTTCTTGGGTGGCGAACTACAAGACACTCGTGTCAGCAGAGGATGCCGGCTTGGAGAGAGAGGATGTAGTCTTTGGCACAGTCACAGAGGTGGCAGTGAGAAAGCATGTTAGAGCAATTCTTGGCTTGACGCAGCTCGGTCGGAAGAGGTCTTCCCCCTCTCCTTCCCTCTCTTTGTTGACCCTTTTCTCTGGCTTTGCACATCGTTTGTTTTTCCGTCACATGGTCCCCCCCTCTGTTTCTTTCTCTCAGGCATTCCCTCAAGCTGTTGATATTCCGGATAAATTACATCCCTTTAGCAACCCTCCTCCTCTTCTACAAGTCTAGACACACGCACGTTGTTCCCAGTTTCCCCGATACAAAGGATATAGGATATTACACACACACGCAATCATTCATGCACACTCGGCAAAACACGTTTTTTTTATGTGTGAATTAAAAATGCACTTATTTTTCTATTGACTAAAGCAGACAAATTATCTCTAAAAATATGGTGTGTGTGTGTGTGTGTGTGTGTGTGTGTGTGTGTGTGTGTGTGTGTGTGTGTGTGTGTGTGTGTGTGCGTGCGTGCGTGCGTGCGTGCGTGAACTTGTTTCACATCAAATGACAGTGCCCACTTTCTGTCTGTGGGAGTATCTATTCCAAGATTCAAGTAGTTCTCCTTCAGTAATTTGGTTTATTGGTGTAATCAGAGCCTTAATGATGTTTTCTGCTCAGTATTATCAGTGCTGTGCACTCCCTTCTGAATACCCACATTTCAAATTCAGAGAGTTTAGGAGGGAAGGACCGCCTTTGCTGCAGTGTCTTTTAGTGTTGTACCACAGGTCAGGTAGAAATGTCCTTTCTTGTAATGTTGATAGTTCTGTTTGTTATGATAGTTATATTGTCTGATTTCACTTACTTTTTTTTTATCATCCTAACTCTCTTGTGTGATCTTATTTACTGAAGAAAATTAAGAGTAGTGTTAGAAAAAGAGAAATTGAAGAGGTAATTTAGCCTTCAATCGTTAATTAGACTAATGAGTTAAGTCCGGATGTGGTGGTTTTGTTGGACTGTGTCTCACTACTTTCTTAGGAAGGGTCTTTGGAAAGCTTCTTTTTGACAAGGTTGCTTCCACTGGAGGACAGTAGAGAGTCACTGTTGTTATTGGGGAAATGAAGCTACCGTTTCATTTTGAATTTTCACAATGACTTTCTCCGTAGAATGACTGAATACGATTCAACAATCTATTTATTTATGTATTTACTCATTTATGTTTCTCTGTTTTGAGCACAGCTGGCTGCCTTGTGGATGGTTTAATTATGATTATCTGTGGGGTTTACAAAGGTGAGTGTAAGCAAACTTCTCTTAGTGGACTTCTCTGTTAGTGGACTTCCTAATTTGTTCATTCTTAATTCTGTGCCTTCACGGAGAAGAGATATATAAGAGATATTAGTATTAGTAGAGATTAGATATTAGTAAAACAGTATTATCTCATCCACTGTTTCTGTTCACATTTGTTATTCGCATAACTACAGTTCACCACAGTTAGAATTCTCCACTTTTACCCATCCATCACTCCACTTTGTGTGTTACTTTTTTCAAAGGTACTGCTACTGGTTGATGTGAAAAGCAGCTGCTCAGCAAAATGTTTAAAGGTTTCTTGTGAAACTCTATTGCATTTGCCAGTGCTTTTCATAATATTTTTATCATACATGTCTAAAATTTGATAGTAGGCTACCATTTATTTATATATATATATATATATATATATATATATATATATATATATATATATATATATATATATATATATATATATATATATATATATATATATATAAATGTAGCATGAGGGCCATCCAGGAAGTGTATGTGGCTACCAGCACTAGTCTCTGACATGCCTTGCAACTAGTAGGTTTGTGTTCACATTTCTGTCCATGTCTGGTGAAAAGAGAGCAGAGTACAATGAAGAATGTGTTTTTATAGTGTGCATTTCCCCTCACTCTCGTTTATTTTAATTTGTCTGATGTGATGACACAATTGTTTATTTTGCATTTCATTTAACGGAATAACAGCCTAACAACAGCATAACAACTTAACGCAATAACAGCCTAACAACAGCATAACAACCTTACAGAGTAACAGCCTAACAACAGCTAATGGAATAACTTATCTTAACAACAACTTAACAACTTTATGGAATAACAACTTAACAACAGCCTAACAACCTAAAGGAATAACAGCCTAACAACAGCCTAATAACTGTATGGGATAACAGCCTAACAACAGTTTAACAATCTAATGGAATAATAGCCTAACAACAGCTAACAGAATAACAGCCTAACAGAACTGTCATGATGATGTTCACCATCATGGCAAATAAGTGACATTACATTATGTGTTTCACAGAATTTACAGCTACAGTCTAAAATTATTTTATGAAACTACATTTCTTATTGTAATCTCTGTATCTAATCTTTGTATATTGAATATTTAGAAACTGCCTTCAGCATATCATATACAGGCCAAAACACTAATAATAATAATATAACTGGCTTTAATAAAAGTATCCATATGCGAAATAACAAGCCATTAAGTCAATATCCTGCCTCTAGTGCATAATGACATGCAGAAAGTACAGTAGCTTGAGCAACAGAGGAATTAGTAAATGAGTGATTTATTAACCATGATGAAGAACACAGGGTGGGAGGTAGTGTCATATTTGTGTCAATTTAGCAGATTATTTAAAAGGTCTAGAACGCATCTGTCTTCACATCAGCACTGTCCCCTCCATGCACCAATCATCAGAAAGCTGCTGTTGGTGATGGCTCCTCTCAGGCTCTGCCCCTCACATTCTGTGATTGTGTTTCTGCCTCATTAACTGTTGACTGTGCAGAAACTGGGTCAAGTTTCAGTTTCCACAAACCTATTGTATATTCCGCAAATGCAGCAGTCAGCATTGTCACCTTCACTGTCAACACATATTTTGTACAGACTAGTTGGAAAGTTTTTCTTCTTTTCCATTTTGTTTAATCAAAACCAAACTCTTGATTGAGAGCAGGGTCAAGCTGCATTTATGAAAGCAGGCTATATCAAGGGTTTCCTACTAAAGATTTTAGCTGATAAATTCTAAGATTCGAAGGTTTGTTCCATTATAAATATTAAACAAGAGACTGGGAGTGGAGATGACAAAGTAAGACCATTCTGCCCAGACTGCATACACCATGGTGATTCACGAGAGGATCCGTGCTCAGTAGGTCTTTGGCAATGCCATATCCTGCCTCATAAAGGTGTAGAGCTTTTATAAAGCATTAAAGGTCCTGAGACTTTACAGCACAAACATATTATAAACATTTATCATGAAAGATCTAGAAGAAGAATCTTCCAAGGAAATCATATATGAAAGCATGCCATATTAGGTGATTAGGATTTATATGTTTTAATATTTAAAGGACAACTTATATTAAGAAAATTTACATAAAATGGTTACTCTTTGTAGAATAATAATCAGAATATGATTTTTTCCATTTTCCTTTTAACTGCAAGTAAATAAATGTACACAAAATAAAAAATTGTATGTTATTAACATTTAAAGTCATTACAAACTAAAGATTTAAACTCATTACCAATTAGAGTTGTGAATTTAATTCAGATACCAGCTGGCACCATTTTTGAAACAGTCTGGGACATTAATTATCCTACTTATAAAATGTCATCAGAAATCCAGTTTGATTTTTCATGTATTAATTTATTTTTGCCTTTTTCGCTCACTGTTGGATAAAGCACATCACTACAAAGGGTGTAGGACATATTTGACTTCTGTTTACACTTGCTCTAATCCAACTGCTGCCATTACTGTGTGAGCAAACATGACCAGAGTATATCAATATATCACCTATTACCACATCAAACATGTGCACACATGTCCACAACAACAGAAACCCTCTGTCGGTCGTTCTCTCAAACACAGAAACATACACACACAAGCACGTGGCATAATATTATGTAATAATGATCAAGCACTTTGAGGCAGAATAGACACACATATGCAAATACACACTGCCCTTCCTACAAAGCCACTCCCTTTGGTTATATACTTATATTGATATGTATACAACACACACACACACACACACACACACACACACACACTTGACTTACATTATGTAGTCTAGAATGTTTTTAATAATGAATCATGAATCATTCATTTGTATTTTTTCTATTCTAATAAAAAAAGTCACATACATCCTGGTTTCTTTTATTTACAATCACTGGTACACTGTGTAATTATTCCAATCAATGTTATACAGTCACTGAGCTCCTGACTTTTGATATGATGTGTTGCTCTGCACATACAGTTTATGTTTATATGTTTATATAACAAATATTAGGTGAACTCAAAGATAGCCCTTAAATCTTTTGCTGTTTGGTTCACTGGTACATAAATGGTCACCGAGCAGTCAAAGCTTCCCCTGAGGATTGAGTGGTGCTTCCAGCATAAATAGCTTTAAGTAGCTAATGTCAGAAAGTTCTTTATGCAATACTGTATGTTCCACGGTTTATTTGCCTACTGATAAGCTGAGCTTATGATCCGCAGAGGTCGAACATGGTGAAGGGGTAAAGTCACACTGGAGTGACGGGGTGCAGGTTCACCCAACTGCTGCATGAGAGCTCAGTGACAACACTTGTGATTGAACATGTAATCTCATTCGATGGTTATGCTTTTCCAAGCACTTAATAAGAGCTGATAAACAGGTTTGATGCTTAAACAATATAAGATTTGGCACATGGTACTCCGTGTGTGTGTGTGCATGTGTGTGTCTAACAAAGAAAGGGAGACAGAGAGAAGGGTGAGATATAGTCACTGTGAAGGTTTTACCACCTCAATATCAGTAATGTGTTACTGTACATTTTTTCAGAGTAAAGTAGATTCTATTACACATCTACAGGAAACTGGCCTTCAAGCTATGTCACTCTGGGAACATTTTTATTCCTTTTCTCCAAAGGAAAAAGTCGGTCTCGCTTGCTTTGTTACATCATGGCTAATTGACTCATTCCATTGGCCAGGCTATAGGCGGGTGACCGGCTCCACGGGAACACAGGGACCACCTACTTGGCCTTGCACAACGAAAACATTCCAGGATGATTTATAAAACCTGTCACAACTATGACACAAAAACACCTGCTAATAAGGGCGGCTCCAAACCATGCAGCAATGCTTGTAATGATTATGCTGATCATGTCCAGGAATATAAGCATAATATGGCCATTAGCTTTATAGCTTTATAGTGAATACTGTAGCTTTATAGTGAATACTGAAATGCAATATGTTTGTTCATGTGTTTGGTAAATATATTTTATAATACTCATCTTATAAAAGTGGTTTTGACTGACAGAACAGGCTGTGATGTGGGTCATGTGACCTGATTCAATCAGTCAATTCCGGACTGTTGAAATTAAATAAACAATTGATACATGGGTACTGGAATAGACCTGTAAATATTACATTATTTATGGATATGCATTATATAAATTGACCATACACTGACTGGTTTGGTTTTAGTCATTCAAATACTTTTTTGCATACTGTGAAGATAAATCTGTAGCTGTTTTTAAGATTCAGAGAATGTTTAGAATTTCACAGTTTAGTTCAAAAGGTCACAGAAACTTGTATCAGCTGGTTTTGAGAAGCAAATTAATATTTCGGCTGTGAGTGTGTAGTTTGTAGTGTGTGTGTGTGTGTGTGTGTGTGTGTGTGTGTGTGTGTGTGTGTGTGTGTGTGTGTGTGTGTGTTTGTGTGTGTGTGTATGTGTGTGTGTCCTACTGTAAGTATGCATTCCTTATGGCTTTATTTCTTTCTACCTTTCCCTAATTATAAATTCTTGTTCTTTATTGCTGAAAAAATAATAATAAAAAGGGCCATTATGCGCCGTGCCAGGGCTTAACCAAGTTACAATTTTATACAATTAAGGAATTCTAGTCACATGTGCAGTTCTTATTAACTATATTTGTCAGTAACTATAATCCAAATGTCGTCCTCATGAGAAATGTTCGACCAGGAAAAATGTTATGTCTAGCTGATAACAGAATTCCCAGCCTTGAAGGTTAAGGACGGTCAGCAACTCTGGGATTAAGTCACTTTAACCCACTAGGACCAGGACCAGTTCTAGGACCAGTTCATCCTCTTCAAATGTCAACGAGATTATTACAAAACATATAGTACAAAAAAATAGCAAAGTGGTCCTAAACCCGTGAGAAAAGTGCAGCTCAGAGTGCACCTTTAAGGCACGCCGACATTTCCACGGCAATTTACATCAGGCGGTGCAACACGTCGATTGAATTTGCATCAAATAATGAGGAGGGGCAGAGGAAGCGGAGCATATATAAATTTACCGGCCATACTCTTGCTGGGTGAGTCAAGATTTCAGTAGGCATTAGGTGTGATCTGTGCCAAGAAAGAACATCCGCTTACCATATTTATTTTTTATTTAGTTAATGTAGACTTAGTCATTTAATTTTATCATTTGCTTGGTGAACTCAGTTTCACTGAAGGTAATTTTTCTAATATTTATATTCACGTAACGTTTCTGTGAACATGTTCCCTGAGGGCAGTATCGGGTAAGAAGCTGGTCTCTCTTTATTCCCTGGCTGTCTCTAAGTCCCGTTGCTTTTGTGTGTGTTTTAGTGTTTTGTCACTCATTCATTTAAGCACATGAGGAAAGCTCACTTGTGTGGGTTCTGCAAATGACAGGGGTGTGTGTGTGTGTGCACCATTAGCTGGTGCATAGCCAATATGCTATGCTGGTTTTATGAAACTGGGCACTGGTGGAGTTCTCTGTCGTTATATTTAAGATTAAGTTTAACCTAGTTCGCTGGCTATCCCCAGTATTGAAACAATATTTTTGTGTATTTTGTGTAGCACATTTGTCTGGTGCCCATATGACTGACATTTTGCTCCTTGCAAAATAATTTCTTTTTATATCTTCTGTAAGTCAGTAATGACGTACAAGATTATTTTAAGAATGCTGTAATTTAACGTTTAATTCGCAATCACGTTAAGCAGTAAATCTTGTCACATCACACGCACAAACCACTCAAATCACCATTCACTACATCGTTATAGTATTGAAACTTTAAAATTACTGTTATGGGTAAAATCGTTGGTATATTAAAGCTATCATATGTGGTAGTGGTATAGGGTATCGCATTCCTACTAGGCTACAGGCAGTTTATTTTGGTCACTCAGTGCTTGAGTTTATAGGCTGGCTCAGTTTTCAGAATGGCTGCATGTAGCCAGGATATATTTGGTTTATGTCTGTATAAAGGTGATGGAGTGACACAGGTTCTATTACAGGTGTAGTGAAGACCCACGTGGGCTAGATTCAGTCAGACAAAGAAGAATGATGGCTGCTAAGTTCTGGTCATGTGAGGTATATTTAGTGGGTGGTGAGAGTGTGTAAGTGTACATGTGCACACAGGAGAATATGTGTATACACTTGGATCTGGGCAAGTGTCTCTGTGACCTTTTATGATTCAGATGAGGTTCATTTGTGACTCAAGAAATATGGGAAATATGACTACACGCATACCTGTGTGCAAGAGTGAGTGTGTGAATGAGAGAGAATGTGTCTGTGTGTGTGTGTGTGTGTGTGTGTGTGTGTGTGTGTGTGTGTGTGTGTGTGTGTGTAAGAGAGAAGAGAGAAGAGAGAGAGAGAGAGAGAGAGAGAGAGAGAGAGAGAGAGAGAGAGAGAGAGAGAGAGAGATCTTATCATATGTACTTTTATCCATGCTGGCATTTCATAGGAAATGTCTGTCTGGACAAGTCGGACTGTTACGTGAGCTCTTGGTCAGTGACCAAACATTTCTGTCTCTCCCTCGCTGTCCTTCTCTGCAGGTACAGCTATGAGGAATGCAGGGCTATAGCTGACTGGCTGCTGACTCAGACTGCTGTGCGCCCCCTGGTGGGTATTGTGTGTGGCTCAGGGCTGGGTGGACTAGCTGACCTTCTAAAAGACCAAGTGGCTTTCAACTACAGAGACATCCCCAACTTCCCCCAGAGCACAGGTTAATGTGTGTGCATGAATATGCATATCTGTTTTAAAGCACTGTGTTAGCCTGAACACCCTGAGCTTTACTTGAGCAGGTCTTATTGCATTATTGTGCGTGGTGTGTTGAGTGAAATTGTTTTGCTAGAATTCCTGCTCCCCGTTTGTGATCTCATCACTGGCCTAGGCTCTTTCCTTTGCTCTTGCTGCGTGCATTTATCAGCTGGTTTGTTTCAACCAGTGCACGGCCACGCTGGGCGGCTGGTGTTTGGGACTCTGAAAGGGAGGCCATGCGTCTGCATGCAGGGTCGCTTCCATCTCTATGAGGGATACCCCATTCAGAAGGTATAGAAATCTCATCACATCCCATCATTTTTAGTCTTATTTCCACTACAAGTTCTCTTTTCTTAAGACCTCTTCAAAGTGTTCATGTTTCTCAGGTTATGTGGCTAAGGGTACACTGAAAGAGTATTTTATTCAGGACACACTGCAATATTGCACTTTGTTACATTTCTTTGTCATGAGTTCCGGGTGCACTAAAACCCAATTTTGAAGGTTCCTAACATCTTTATTATTTTGCATATTTTGATTCCATATTTTTTAATGTCTTTCAAAAGGCTAAGTGCAAACATACAGCAGCCAGTGGGTTTTGTCACCATCCATAACAAAACTGTGGATTAATTCAAGCAATGGGACAATGACGCTGTGTGGGTTTGCGGACTCCTGAGGCTGAGGAACACTGCTCTAACCCACCCTACTCATCTACAGAATAATTCAATAATCTGGTTTGTTGTAGATTACTCTGCCCATGCGCATATTTAAGATGCTGGGTGTGAAGACCGTGATCCTAACGAATGCTGCAGGGGGCCTGAATCAGGACTTCAAGGTGGGAGACATCATGATCATCAAAGACCACTTAAACATGCCTGGATTTGCTGGCAACAACCCCTTAACAGGACCCAACGATGAACGGTGAGGGGAGTGTGGGGATGTGTCTTCAGAGTTCAAAAGAAAAGCCTTAATATGGCAGTTCAAGGTTTACTGTAAACACACTGTATTGTGCAAAACTTCACATGCACTCACTTCAGCTGACCTCTGCACCTCCGCACTGTCTCCACTCTCCAGGTTTGGTGTGCGGTTCCCCTGCATGTCTGATGCATACGACCGCGAGCTACTCCAGATGGCCATGGACGTGGGCAGCGAGCTCGGCTACAGCGACTTCCTCCGCGAGGGCGTGTACTGCGCGCTGGGCGGCCCCTCGTTCGAGACCATCGCAGAGTGCCGCATGCTGCACAAGCTGGGCGTCGACGCTGTCGGTGAGGGTCCCGCCCGGCTTCGTTAAGGGCCATTATTGTTCGCTGCCCCACTAAAACTGTTTGCATTTCATGTCGGGTGCCAATCTACACACTATATCTACACAGTACAGTCCTTAAGAGCATGTAGATTTCAAGTGTTGGAGTAGCTTTGATTTAAATACAGTGTTAGAGTGGAATAGGCTTTTGGAATAGGCATTTCCATTATGAACATAAACTTTAAATAATGTGTACAGGTGTTATGAATATTTTATAATCCATATTTTTCACAATAAGGGTGTAACGTTGTCTATCTCTGTCAGGGATGAGCACAGTCCACGAAGTGATTGTGGCTCGTCACTGTGGCATGCGGGTCTTCGCCCTGTCTCTCATAACCAATCAGGCAGTGATGGACTACGACAGTGAGGAGAAGGCCAATCACAACGAAGTTCTGCAAACAGCCAAACAGAGGGCGCAGCAGCTGGAGAAGCTGGTGTCCACCATGGTCATTCGCATGAAGCACAACAACAACTACTCCTAAATGAAACACGGGGCAAACGAACACCAAAGCAAAGCGTTGGAAAATTATCCAAAACCAAGACACACATTTTCCACACGGGGTTGCTTACAGCAGGCTACAGAGCTGTGGAACATTCAGATAGTCACTACAGAGTCATTATTGGTAGCAAGTAGCACAAAACTTTGTTCTATTCCTCTTAATCCTTCATAGCATGTTTTAGTATACTCCAAAATAGGCAGCATCGTGTGTTGTAGATTCTTTGGTGAATTCTGTCTGCTCTATATCACCTTCTCCTGATAACAGAAGAGATCTGATGTACATTCCCTTAGTAGGCAATATAAAATGCCATACTGCAGATAATCATGTAAATGCAATTTAATAATTTAATACTGAGACATTTATTTTTATTAATCTTATGTTTAAACTAATTTAACAGAATCCTTTGTAAACTATTAATTGCTTTGAGTTCAGTGTGCTATGATGTACAGATGTCATGCCTGTCTATTTGTCTTTTGTAATGTTGTTATGAAATGTATCTATTTATTATCAATGCCTAAGTCCTTGTATTGTGATTGTGTTCAGTCTCATCACAAAGCATTGTCAGTAAAGATTAACCATGACCCATAGTGACTGATGTAATTGTATTTATGAAAAAACAGTACAACTGGATAAGCAAAGAAATTTAATCAACTGGTGTAAATAAGTATATAAAACAAGAACTTTGTATTACATCGTTGGGGTGGCTAAAGTAGTGGCATGACATTTGCAGTGATGATATTGCAGGTAGCTTTTGCTCACAGATTAGGGTGAATAGACGTCCGTTTTTCCTCGTTTTTGGTGGCCTGACCCAGCTGGAGCTGTCCCTGGTCATGTCCGCATTTTACCTGTGAATTAAAAACACCCGGATGGTCCTAAGACAAACCTGGCAGCAAAGCAGACAGGCAGACGTCTCCCGTTGTGATGGTTTTGGCCAGCAGAGGGCGCTTGCTGCTGTTATCTACTAACTACCTCCTCCACTTGCAAACTCAGTTACAGAGAATACTGTTCTGTAAAACTCCACCAGTAGCTAGCAAATGTCAAATGAGTCCACATCACCAAAACATCTTTTAAATGCTTGAATGCAGGCTACCATGTGATCTACAAATAGTGCATCATGTTTTAAAACTGCATAACCTTTCAGCCATCCATATATGAGCTGACATGTTGATAGCAACCGTCTCATAAGTCCATTTTATTTATCAAATGTTTCATAGTGTACCTTGCTTCACTCACCATGGTACTACTGTATGATCGCACAACAGTCTACAAACTTACTTACTTAGTAGTACACAATTTTATCAGTAGGCCTTCAGCATAGTTTATTACAGTACAAGTTACCATATGGTCAAAATACACAAAACTGTAAGTGCCCCCCTCCCTTTTTATTTCATAGATAGAAACATTTTTTTTAATTATATATTAATTTATATATTATATATTAACTGTTGAACTGAAATCTTCAGAAATCTGGTCACAGATGTGCTTTGGCACAACCTCATTCATCCATCCACAACCACATCTGGGCACCTCTGTCCCTCCATTAACTAAAGTGCTGGTTTGATAGAAGGTTTCCAGGAATCTTTCTGTAAATTCACTGACAATTTTCTTTTTTCAGGATGATGCCATTACTCAAATAAGAAGTGTCAAGTCCTTGGATCCTCAGCACCAAAGTGTTTGAAAATTCAGCAGTGAAGAGTCAGGAGACTCATCAGATTCTCATGGTTTTATTTGTGCATGTGGAGAAACTTCAGATCAGTTTTCCTTAGCCAGAAAATAACATCAGGCAGTCGGTCCAACTACACAGGAGAGTGATCAAACTTAAGAACTGGGGGACAGACAGGTCTCACAGGCCTGAGCGGAGGGCATGTTGTCTCCTCCTGACCTGCCTGCCCTACAAACCTCTCTATCTTCTTTATTATATTTTTAATACTTAATGTAACATCTTAAAAAAATGCAACAAGTACTTTAAAATGGTGTAACCTTATAGACATTTTTTTGCTTGATGATAAACGTATAAAATGATATCTATTACAAACTACACAAAATGCCACAATGCTCTTTCAGGGGTGATACTCTTTAAGCTGATTTAGGAAGCCAGGGTTCGGCCTAATTGCCGGCCTGGTCAATTTGACTCTATTGAAGGCTTCTTCAAATGACATCTTCTGCTCTGCCATCAAGTAACCAATGGCAACTGAGGCAGACCGGGACACGCCGGCATTACAGTGGAGCAACACAACACCACCCTGTGTAAGAGACAACAGAGAGCTAACACAACGTGTGTGCGTGCATGCAGAATGTGCCATTACATTGACATGCCATGCAGAGTTTTAATAAACTTTCTTTAAAATATGCAAATAATTTTATCATCTGTATTAGCATCCTGCCCAAGAAGAGTGTGTGTGTGTATATATATATATATATATATATATATATATATATATATATATATATATATATATATATATATTATATATATATATATATATATATAAAAACAAACACACACCTGCTGTCTAGCTTGATCTATGAACTGAAAGCACAGGGGGAAGTAGGTGGTGAGCTCTGTGTCTGGCAGGTCCAGCATGGTGACAGTCTTATAAGTAAAGAGCTCTGGGAACGCATTCTCCACCCCATAGGCTACGTTGAGCACGTGAGTCACCTGCAACACAAGGCGTGAACTAAAATAACTAACAAATGATAAACTACATTATTCTAAATATTCCTCCTCCTGTGCTGGACATACGCACGTTAATGTCCAAAATGTACTAGCTGCTGTGATGCTATCTGAAATAAATAGTGGGTTATAGTAAAATAAACACTGTACAGTTGATCGAACACAGTGAGGGGAACAGGTTAAAATGATCGAACTTTGTTCTACCTTCAATCTCCGCAAAGTTTCGATGTCATTGGCAACATCTTGTGATGCTACGAAGAAATCAGTCGACAGTGAACATTTTAATAAATTAAGACTTCTAAGTAATTCACGGCAACGCTTGTCACGAGATATCTAGTTTATTCGGAAGTATTGTGTAACTCTAGCAGAAAACTCTCTTACACAGTAGCAGAAAGGGCGTTACAACGCCAACTTGCAGGTCCAAACTCAGATCTTGGACAAAGCCATACGACCCGCTCGTGCCCGCCTCCACAGCTAGTGAGACACGAGCGTCATCGCCGCTTCGCGTTTCAACAAGTACCTTCCCGGTAAGCGTAGTCACTCGCGTGCTCTGCTTCTTCAGACGCGCTTTGGAGAATCCCTGGATCTCTTGTCCGAGAGATTTCATGACAAAATATTTAACAATCTCATATTAAGCTTATAATGACTCTTCTGGTTAGGCCTGCCACTAAACTAGGAACTATTACAGAAGCGTGAAACTACACATTGCAATTAAGGTTGGAGCAAATGTCAAAATTAAAGTCCTGTAACCACACGGGCTTTATAGCGTTCATTAAACAAGGTCCTCGAGCAGCAATACACTTTTACCTTTAATGGTGACCAGGAATTGAACAAGAAATGTATTTCCAAAATGCATTTATTCAAAACATATACTGCATATGTAACATTTTAAAATCTAGAAATTGCCCATTGATAAGAACATGTAAATAAATGTATAAAGAACACACCACCTTACAAGCTCTGGCACCAAAAGAATAGAAAGGAGTACATATCTGCATGTCAACATACTACTACCCATTTTGCAAGATACATGGTGAAAAGCTGAATATAAACTTCTGCTTGCTCTCGTATATCTCTGCATCGTTTTAATTTATTCACCTTGGACATTTGTTTTACATAACAATAATTGTTGAAGTAACCCAAACTTCAAAGGAATGTACATGTATTCCAGAGTAGTCTATATGAATTGCAGCATGGCCCACTGTCAAGATTTCAGAGCTGCAAAATAACATCAAATCACATGAATTCCTTTCTAACCACGTTTTCAACACGCTGTTCCCAGAGTTGACATCATGCCATAGGATACTGCAGAAACAGGTGCATTCTCCTTCACAAAATTATACACTTGAAGGAAGTGTTTCTTAAGATTCAAATCTTAGCACCAACAGATGACTTTATGATTCAGTATTTCATTTATGGCAAAAGATTGCAGCTATATCGTCCATATTTTAAAAAAAAAAAAAAAAAGTACTTTTGTTAAAAAGAACACCAATTAAAAAAAAAAAAGAAGCAATTCCTCAGTACTCAAAGGGTCACTGCTCTTGCTGATTGCAGAGTTTCTAGAAATGTGGCCTGAAAAACTACAAGAAATTATTTATTTACTACATTTGTAGAAGGATCTAAGCCCAAAACGACTTAAATCAGTCTGCACACACAGACAAAAAAAAATCCTCGAAATTCCTAATCTACAACGCATAGTACAGAATGCTGGTATTGGTTAGTAGATCTTACTGGTAAGAGTGAGAAGTGAAAATAGAAAATTACAAAGACTTTGGAAGATTAGGATTGGAAGGAAGTGATACATTTGGCACAAGAAGCGTAAACAGACCAGTATGTTTGGCGATAAAGCACATGCTCAGTCTTTGTCTCACTGTGTGGAAGAGCAAGTATGATTGCTAGAGAGTCTTCTGCCACATGCCTGGTCAGAGAGTTTGTAATCAAACTAACATTTTTCTGACATTTGTTAATAACTTCAGCTCAGACTGAAGAGTGCAAGTGCTGTGACCTGGGAGTTCCTGTTATGATGCTTACCAGCATGCTAAACAGCCTTTTGATTGGATCCTGAAGTCACCCAACCATCAGACAAAAAAAAAAATAACTGTAAGAAGTCGGCACTTCTGGACCACTGGGAAGGCCGGGTCTCAGTCCAAGAGCACAGGCTTTTATGTCTGTCTGTTTATGCAAACATAGTCATAGATATCCACTGCAAAGGCAAGGAGAAATATTAGTCTGATACAAAATCATATAGCAGTAATATATAAAATTTTATAGGAGCTGGCTGATATCCCTACATTTGTTACAATCTATTTAATGGCAATCTAGTATTATCTACAAGATATGAACAGAGAGCTCAGGATCTAACCTGCGTGAAGTTTAGGGATATGAGTCCATCAGTATCTGTGTCCAAGGTCTTAAACGTCTCTGCAGAACCAAAATGGTATGTGTCAGTAACATCAAATCATTACCCAATTTATTCCCCACTATAGATGTTCCAATAACCTTCCTAGATAACCCGCCCCACATATCAGAATTCAACAAAGGTGGCAACAATCAACGTTGAATCTGAGCCCACACTCACTGAACATAGTCTCGAGGCGCACGAGACAGGTGACAAAGTTGTCGAAGTCAATGCTCAGGTCCTGCTCTGCATAACGCAAGATGACCAGTTGGAATAAGTGGTTGGTCAGCTTAAAGCCTGGCAGAAAGCAAGAGGAATCATGTTTACATGCAGGTACAGAACCCCAACCATGTTTACAACCACTTATGGGCCATGCACCGAATGGTAAAAGACAACAGAGAGGGAGAAGTTTGAGAATGTATAATAGTAGGTGGATGGATGGACACATGATTCACCTGCTCCTTCGAGGGCCAGACGCATCTCATATGAGCTCATTGTGCCAGATTTGTCCATATCAAACTGTCTGAACACGGTCTGAGAGAGACAGAGACATGAAGCCACTTTGGTTTCATAATTCATGAAAGAGCTGAGCAATGACTTTGCCACCTTTTAAAAACATTTTTCAACCACCAAAAATCTGACAATGTAATATCACAAAAGGTACTACCAAATTACTTAAGGAGGTCACTTGCATTTAAATTTTTTTTTTTTTTTTTGGTCATGTGTGCTGGAACATTACTTCACATGTCCTCAAAATGCAGTTTCACATGTGTTAGAAATAAGGAATAACCATAAAGTAAATAGTACATTAGATAATAAGTAGGTACATATATAAGTAGATAATAAACAAACAAATCTCACCAGATATTGTTTGATTTTCTCCCACAGCACATGGAACTCTGTGAGACCAAGTTTACCACTGCCGTCTGTCTGAACATGGTCATCATGGAGAATAAGAGACAAGTAAACTTACAGCAACTTGAACAAGCATTCAGACTGAACCAAAAGAGGACAGATGAAGTGATTACAGACAGACCAACACCAATAAAAGACAAAACAGCCAATTAAGACATGCATGCACATGTGAATGATATGATATAAGGATACGTCCATGAGGTTTATCATACTGCGACAGGCCTCTAAGCTAAAGCCATCCGTCTTCAGATCTTTATCTGTAAGAGAGTACGACAGCTTTCATTCAGCAAAATCACTGGCACAGGACACAGTGTCTAATAAAAAGTTACATATTCAGCTATGTTAACGCATAGGGGCAGTAGCAGCTCAGTGGCTAAGTTTCTTTACTAGTAATCAGAAGACTGTGGGTTCAAGCCCCACCACTACTAAGTTGCTCCTGTTGGGCCCCTGAGCAAGGCCCTTAACCCTCAATTGCTCAAGTTATACTCAGTCATAACTGAAAGTCTCTGGATAAAAGCGTCAGCTAAATGCCATACATGTAAATGCATAAGGTTTCCTAAATGGTTAATGAAGCACTTCACCTGGATTTGTGAATATCATTTTCAAGTACAGACTCATTAGTTACAAGACTCACGTTTGCCAATGATTCTGTTAAGAATGGTCTGAAGCTCTGTAGTGCTGATCTCCATGTCCTATAAAAAACAAACACACACACAGGATTGGTGCACCAATACATCTTCCCTCTCTTAAGGCACAACTTCTTGTCCTCACCGCTCCAGCCAGCTGTCGGAAGAGACTCTTGAATCCTGCATCAATCTGGCTCTCATCCAAATGATTCTGAGAGAAAGAATCATTGATAACGGAGAGTCAAATGACAACACATCTAGACCCATCGAAGTAAATTTAGCCAGACTAAAAACAGTTGGCTCATCTATGTTTATGTTAAATATCAATATGTTCCCCGGAAAAGTGCATCTGTACTTTCCACAACTCACCTCTGGGGGGAGTTTAGCTGTGACATCATCATCCAGTTCTCTAGGGAAGAGGAAAAGTACGTCTGGTTAGCACTGAACCTTCAAAACATCTCCCAACTACAAATTTCCTGAGTTATGCATAGCCACACAGCCTTATACACCATAAATCAATCTCTCTCGCCCCCCCCCTTACATGGAGGCAGCAGGGTTTTCAGAGAAGACGCGGAGCACGAAGTTGCCCTCCTTCTGTGGCTCAAATGTGGAAGGTACGATGATGTACTCTCCGGCGGGCAGGCGGAAGCGTGAGCTCACCTCGCGCAGGTTGATGAAGAGCTCGGAGCGAGCTCGGGACCCATGCGTCAGGAAGAAGTCCCGCTTCAGGTGCACGCCCGACTGGCCTACAAACTGCCCAAAAAAAAAAAAGAGACACCCAGGACAAGAGGCATGACATTACACTGGACCAGTTGTGTATTGGTCTGACATACCTGATGGTCATGCACATGTTCACGGCATGGTTTCATATAGTGTAACATGATGCTAATTTTCTAAAGCACCTTTCCGTTGTGTTTTTAATGATCTTTGCATACATACAGCAAGTCAAAAAGCTTCACCAGCTGCCATCATACCTCACTGGGAACCTGCCAATGGAGAAAAACTAGATCAGGACATAACCGTAGGCATAATAAAGTGGTCCATATGGACTCCAGGGCTTTGTCAAACCATGCGGCTGCCCTCAGACCTCGTAGATGGCGAAGCCAATGGTCTCCATGTCTTTGCCCTCACGACGCTCCTTCCTGCGGTCCTTCTGCATTAACGCAACCAAGAAGCTGCAGTCGGACTTGCCCACGGTGTCCGGGTGCTGCAGGTTGATCTTGAACTGTGGGTTGAGCCAGAATGTGGCTAGGGATCATGGGAAGAGGGGGTTCAGGGGGTTGGGACACCAACTACAGGCTCTACAATGTTGAATTTACTTCAAGCACACACACACACACACACACACACACCTGGGTAGTTCCTGCAGCCACCTGCAGTGCTGCCTCTCCTCCACTCGCCCTGATAGAGAGACGTGCTCCACTTCTTCATCTGGCCGGCGTCCAGAGCGTCTGCTGTCAGGTTACAGATCTCCAGCCTGCTGAACTCCTGCAGGAAGTCCCGGAAAGACATCCTGAACAAGGGAACAAAGATAGAGAGAGAAAAAAATGCTTGAGGTCAGACTTCAATATCTTAAAAATGAAGTCATCATCTTCATAAATAACTAATTACAACACATTTACCAGAACTCTCCATCCTCACTACGATAGTTCAGCTTGCTTCTGACAAAGGCATCCACGCCATCCCACTCTCTGGAACTGAGAAGAGTACATGAGTATTTAGCAGCTGCCATCAGCACTCTGGACCCAGTGCTGCTAGAGGCTACTGCTGCTCTTACTTATCACTCCAGGCTCCGGTCCACTCAATCTCCCCCCAGGGGTTTCGGATGCGTACCAGCTTGGTGGGGCTTGCTCTGTAAACCACCTAGCAGGCAGACACACACACACACACACACACACACACACACACACACACACACACACAGAATTACACCGACATGTTTCAGCATTTGGCACACTCATATGTAGAGCAAGATAAATATTTTAATCAGTAAGACACTGTGTTCTCCCTGTACTTTACAATGTATAAGTACAATACATTAATATCTGTTATGTATACCAGATATAGTATTCTATTATTACTCTGTTCTATTATTACATCTGGCACCAAGCTATTTATTTACCTGTTAACAGTGCCCAAAGTAAATTAGACAGCTTCAAGTCCGGCTGGTACCCAGTCAGCCCTCACAGAACACATCCAGCACACATACAATTCCCCCATTCACAATCACCTGTTTACTGAATAATCACCTACACCTGTCTCTCGTTTCTCTCCACAGGTGCCAGAGTTCAATACTCTGCAGTGTGTAGGTGCCAGTTAGAGACTTTGCAAAGCCTGCCACAGTCTTCATGGAAGTCTTACTTTTTCATTTCTTTAAAAAAAAACCCAAAAAAAAAAAACCCACACCTTACTCAACCCTTGCTACTGACAACACAAATCTATGCCAAGTCCAGCTGCAGCATGACTGCTTTGGTTTGCCTGTATAGGAGTAGACTTTCTTTTCTGAGAGCTGAGGTGCCCACCTCCTCTACGCCAGTCACAGAGTACGCATGGCCTTTGACCAGTTTCTTAAAGGTGACAGCCTCCATGTCCCGACTACTGGAGATCTACAAAACAAGAGGAGATGTTTCTTTTTTTTTTTGCATAAATGAGATTATACAAGAACATGTCATGTATAGTCAATGACAAGAGATAAGAAGTAAAGACAACCCTTCCTTGATGAGTAAATACTTACATGTGCTAGTATTATTTATACAAGGCCTAACAGGCTTCTGTGTTGACACTGGTCAGTTAAAATGCACTGCAGTATAAATAAACAAATTGACTGCAGCATTAAGCCTCACTGTGAGCTAGGCTCAGGGTACTGAGCACAGAGGACTGCTTTGATCTCTCCTTCTCTGTCAGGCATGTACAGGAACTGCTACACCTGTGCTGCTATCCTGGAACAGGTGGTAGACTCCAGTGCTGGAAGTCCACAACACTGCAAAGTTCAGGGGGTTTTGACACACCTGATTCTAGCTTCATGTGAGCTGAGGAAAACTCTAAACTCTGCAGTGCAGGTCACCCGTGTTCTGGAACATTCCGTGAGTGGATGGAGCAGGCAGGTGTTGCTTACGTCTATGGAGCAACCCAGCAGAGAGCCTCTCTCCACAGCCCTGTGGATGATGCTGTAGAGGTCGGCCGGGGCATTCCGTAGCTCATACTGCTCCGTCACTCCGCCTGTGAAATCCTCGAAGCCCTCCGACGTACTGCCACCCGACAGTGCCTCGTAGCAGCCATTCAGTCTAATGTGCACATAGTTCAATTTAGCATTTATCATGTAAAATTAAGTGTAAGGAAAAATACGTTTTTCCTGATACATGATCAATGACTTAAATAACTGAAAATAAGCTAAACTTGTGGACTCTGAACCTGGGCACCAGTGTGTAATGTTCCTGCCTTGGCTCTGGTCTTACTTAGCGTACGCCTTCTCCACCAGAGCACTCCAGAACTCCTTGCCCTCTGATGAATGCACAAACAGCAGTTTCCCATCCTTAACAGGCAGTCGGTCGTCAATCACCACATCCACCCACTCACCAAACTGCCAAAACTAGAGCGAGAGAGACACACAGACACACACAGACACACACAACAACCAGCAGGTGGCAGTATGACAACATACATCAACATAAATACAGACCATGTGCATTCACATACAGGCATTCCATGTCAGTCCTCCCCTCCCCCATTAGCAGACATGCTTACATCAGCACGGGGTGAGAGCCAGTGAACAAGACTGTACCTGCTCTCGCCATACCAACGGGAACTGTTTAACACACAAAACTAGCCCTAGTGCACTTGTGACCTCACATGACCCCTTCCAAAACTCAAAGCACAGCTTAGAGCTCCTCCATCATTTACTCCAGGACGGCCTGGAGCCTTGAGACACTGCTGTATGCCAGTAGAGGGCGCTCCTCTCCCACATTCCAAGGCATTAGCGCAATCTCACTGCTACAGGGAGGTGGCAGAGAGAGGCAGCCAAGCCCCAACACCCTTACGCTGATCACTCATGGGGGCAGACAAGTGCGTCTTGCTCCAGCATGGTTTGTGAACACCGGGGTCACACCCACCCTAAGCTCAAGGCAACCTAGGTGAACTCAGGCTGGTTGAAGCAGGCAATATATAGTAATGTGGAGGACAGGATTAGGGAAACTTTTTTGCACTGCAGATCTTCTCAGGTCCATAGATGTGCTGAGGTAAAGAGAGTAACAACCACGTGATGATTCCCCTCCCCAAACACACAACATATCCTGCTTCTAATGACAGCCATGTAGATCAGTCCAAACAGCCCAATATGGGGAATCTCATAAGAGTTTCTCATTGACAGCAGAAGCAGAGATCCCTGCAGGATGGCTCATGATGTCTCATTGATGCTGGTGCTAAAGGCCTGCTTAGGTTTCCAGGGGAAACAGGAGCTCCAGGAAAAAGAAAGCTAAAAGTGCATATTTGGATCCTGTCAACCACAAAGCCTCATAGTATTTCCCTCTTAAACGCCTCTTTGACAGCTTTCGTACATGCGCCTGTGTGTGTGTCGGTGTGTGTAAACAAACAGATGGCTATACGTATATTCTCATTCTAGTGCGTGTTGGTGCGTGCATACACCTGTAAGCATGCAGATGAGTGAGTAAATATGTTTGCACAGGCACCTAATTAACTATTAGGAAGAGCTTCCTGTGGACAACCCTGATCAAAAGATCTTAAGTGTCTGTATTTTTTTCCCCTTTCTTTCCCTCTTCCAATCTTTTAACATTCTGTTGGAATCAGTGCTTAAAGTTGGGGAAAAAAAACTGCCGGCACTCCCCTTATTTACATGTTATTGTGTTTAGCGGCTAGTATCAGCAGAACGTTAATTACTTTATTCTGAACTTCTATAGTGAATAAAACATACTACATGAGATATCACTGATGTTCACAACATTTTATTTTTTACTCAAAATTGACAAAATTAATAGTCTGGCAAACTTCTCATATTTAATATGAATGTAATATCTGTATGACACTATATATTATTTATATACGTGTGTGCTGCTAACGTCATAGTTGGTTGCGGTAGTGGTAGCTAGGTGTTTTTGCTGATGCGACATTAACGGGCTTCTTGCTTCTAGCTAGATTGCTGCTCCAATCCTGCGTTTAGTTCTGGTTGAAGCTCTGGTGTGTCATTGTCTGGCTCACCCATTCTCTTAGTGCCTTTTGTGGCCAAGCCAACATTATTGTGTAGCATTAACATTATTCGTCTAGTACTAGAGAGAACAGAAACTGGTGAGCTTCACTTAGTGCCCCCGAGGTAATGTCATTTATATTGGGTCAGAACTTGATACGGAGAGGACACAAAAAGAGTACACAAGAAAAAATGGGCCAATACTGCGTACCAGTCAGCGCCAGCCCTCTTCAAGCACTGGTTGGAGTGACCCAAGAACACGACTGCTAGACTAGGAAAGCCAGGAGAGGCCAGTACAGTCACAAAGCTAATCTACCTGCACCATATCAGACCAGAGACGGTCAGATGGTTTTGGTTCACACCTCTGAGTAGAGGGACACTGCATGTAGTCCTGTTAGACTGCCAGAGGTGGAGAGCTGATAGTTTTGCTTCGGGCTGTGGTACTCACATGATCCTACAAAGCGTACAGTGAGAAAATCCCAGTGGAACGTAAATGCATTACTGTACATTGTGTTATAAAAGTTCAATTTTTTCATGCTGTGTGTAAAGTCACAAAACTTGTTTAGTCACCTCTGCCCCCTTAGTTAATCTCATGCTACAGCAGCACACACCCAGCTTCCCACCACACACACACACACACACACACACACACACACACACACACAGAGCTAAAAGAGCAACCCAACACCTACATTCACACACACGCTACACTGAGCAAATCTCACTGGAATATTCGTGTGTCATAAAAGACTAATTTTTTATGATGTGTGAGCATTGCTGTTTAGACACACCCACAAAAATCTGAGTTAAAAACTCACAAAACTTACGTTGCAATTGCCCCTTTGGCTGTAAGAGATGCTAGGACAGCCCACAGCCAGTTTCCCAACACACATGCACACACAGCTAAACCAAGCAACCTTTAACACAGAATTACACACCACACTGTTCCCACCTTTTTCTCATGCTGAATGTGTGTGTATGAGCATGTGTGAGAGCTTGTAGCCAGTCTGTTCCTGTAGGTTTTAATATAGTGAGGTATTTCATTTAGCGTGGGATTTAGTATACAGCAAGTGCCCCTGGTATGAACACAAAGACTTTAACACCCACACATGCACACACATGTTCAAACAAGCTAATCAGGTTTCCATGAAGACCACACACTTGCCAAATGCACTAATGGGTTAAGAGAGATGCTGGAGGTATGAAACCTGCGATATACGAGATAATAAAAATCTGTAAGATGATTAATAGTCCTGATTAATATTGAGTATAATACACCCCTGTTTTTTTCTCCTCAGTTTGGACAGAGCACTCTCAAACCATTTCACTGCGAGTTATATTGTGTATGACTATGTATGTGACAAATAAACCAAACTTGAACTTGAAACTTGATTAAACAACTCCAGTCTTAGAGACTGATACAAGACCTACAAGAGCAACACTGCATTAAATCTGTTCAAAAATGTTGTTTTCACATCAGCAGGGTTTATCTTTCACAGCCCACCTATTCTTAGTGAAAGGTTCCATTGCATTCCATAAACCCGGCTTATGAGTCCCAGGCAAAGCTCAGCGAAGCTGAGTGAGAGAGTGAACCTACCTGGAAATGGAAGATACCAACGTAGCCGTGGCCAAAGCTCTGTCCATGTGGTACCACACGGTGCAGCAGGTTATCATTCAGAGTCAAAGACGCTATAGCAGCCAGGAGCCAGCAATCGCCTGTATACATACACGCAGTCATTTTCATGTTTTCTCTGTTCATACTTCATTCACATTATTAAATTACTTCATCTGAAAGACTTAATAAATTCCTACAATAATTCATAATAATACGCCTACAATATTAACAACATTAACCTAATATCAGTGTAGTCCATAAGGCCAAAGAAGTGTGCGCATGAGTGTCTGATGGTCATGAGTGTCTAATTAACTACTGCCTACATACCACAGTGTCTGGCTCATCCAGATGGGATGATCTTTTAAAAATAAAAAAACTCTTCCATATAATGAAGTGATTAAACATTATAGCCCCCCAAAAAGCTTGTCTAGTGTGAATAACATTAGATTACAAAGTCAGGCAATTTGACATTCAACACCAAAATGAGACTAATTACATGACACACTTAGCAAGCATCAACATGGGAATTTTGCTCAAGACAAAGACAAACAGTGAGACAGTGTTTTGTCCCTGACCAATCACTGCCGCTTTTGTAATGTCTGTACAGGTTGAGGGCTCTCCAGGAGCAGAAGCACTAAGTGACCATGCGCCCTGAGAAAGAACGCCCGAGCAAACTGTGGGTTTTAGCGTCAGTGTTAACATGGTAGTGGCCCAGAGGTGCAGAGAACTCATGCCAAACAAGGCCATGTGTTTGGAAAGAACTTTAGCATGCCTCTATGGAAGCCTACAGCCTAATGCATTCACTGAGGTTTACCCATCAGGCCACTGCTGATGTGAAGAGCAATTTTATAGGCACGTTTAAAGCTGTGTCTCACTACTGTACATGCAACATCTGAAATGTACAAATAGTTGAATAAGCAAGGAAAATGTTTGTGCATTCAACCCCTTTCCCCACCAGCCCATTAACCTTCACCATGTTTTGCTGAGAAGACATCTACTTCCTGTTTGTCTGTGACAAACTATAAACAGTAGCGCATGCATCGATCACACAGGAGTTCTTTATGGCATTTGTGTGCCAATGGAACTAAAGTCTTCTTCCTCAGGACACTGTCACCATGGTAGCAGGAAGGTCTCCCCCAATAGGAGGCGGGGCAAAGCTGCACTCACCCAATGACCCCTGGCAGATGTCTGTGCGAGTGGCGCCATCCATGATAAACTCGGGGCGTGAGCATATCTCCTGTGAACGCACACGCAGACAGTTTCATATTAAGCCACACAGGGAAGAACTGGTGTAAACAAAGCCATGTTGCAGTTTCATGCATTAATGCACAAAAAATGAAGCGGTTAACCATTTTATTTATACACACCCACCCCCACACACACTCACACACACCCACACACACCCTATCGCATTTCCTTAGCCCAAGCCAAAGTGCTCCATTAAGGCCACAGTGTCAGGTCACAGCTTTCCTGCTGGATCTGGGCCCACGCTGGTGTGTACTGCCGCAGCCTCTGCTGTGTACTACTGCGAGCAATCCACTGGATCAGTCCATAGCTCACGGCACACTAATCATCACTTAGTCAGCACAAAACATTTCAGGCATGGCACAGTCCTCTACAGCACCACCCACTACATTCGCTCTTTCCCACACCCACCCAGAGCCCACCCGCAAGCTAGCTCTAAGCGAGCTGCAGCTGTGTGCCGATGGCAGGGGTGCCATAAAAGGGTAAGTCACTGAGTGGTCCAAGATTTCCAGCCTCCAGCTTTCCAAGTGAGACGGTGACCATGCAGGGACCAATCAGGACCCAGTGACCTTCTGCCCTCACCCAAGCCACAGGCGGAGAGACATATGCACATTACACTGGACTATTAAAGGTTCCCTCTCTGTGTGAAAGTGCACTGGCACCAGGCAAACACAGAAGTGCAAATTCAGGCCTGTAAGACCTTAAGGGGTGCCTGGGACATATGGGACGCATGTTAAAGATGCATTTCAGGTGACACGTGATGTATGGTGCGCTGTGTCTCACCGTCGGCCTCATCCATCGCACGCCTTGGGTTTTGGAGGAGCGTGGCCCCAACTCATTAAAGCCCAGGGAGGATGCGGCGGCTGGGAAGTACATATCTTCAAACAGGGTCCGCCTCTGGAAGCACTGCGCCTTCAGCGACTCATAATCCTGCCCCAGAAACTTGAGGGCATTGTGGTTCTGGCCCAGACCACCGTCCCGGTCCCACTGACTGCGTAGCTTGGCTGCCATTCCCATAGCTACAATCGGCTCCATGTTTCCCACCACTGTGATCCACCCAGCAACAGAGAGTTAACAGGCCACAGAAAATGGAGGCAGGGCAAGGATCAGCCAATAGGGATTCAGAAGGCTCAGTGTCTAATTAGGGTGTGTAAATGCACAAGTGCATTTAGTGAGGCAAGGGAAGAGGGAGGAGCTGACTCTACAAGGCCTGGGTTCAGACTGTAGTCTTGATGTGGTAGAAGTTGTCTGGTCCCAAATTGCCTAAAACAGAAAGAGAGAAAGCTTATTTGCATGACACCTTTTTATTAAGTGTAAACAGCATTTTAAAAATCTACAATGGACCCTAAATTTTCTAGGAAAAAAAAAAAAAAAAGATTTCTTTGATTAGAAATAGCAAGCTGTATTTATTACTTATTAAGCTATTTAACTATGTGCAACTGTTTAGTTGAAGTTAAAACCAATGTGAGCTGTATGAATGCAGCTTCTTCCCTGGTCTGCCAGGGAAAATATATATTTGCAGCATGCATATGATATTTCCAAATGCTGACTTTTCTTACACATATGCAAAGCACAATATGATTTTCTGATATTCACCTACACAGAAATAGGTGTTTGTTGTATTATTTGTTATTGCAAAATGTGACAATATAACAATATAAAGATACAGAAAACCAAACCATAAGAAACAAAAGTTGTCAAACAAATGACTCAGATCAGAGTAGGCCCAGCCCTAGCTAGTTGAATTGGGTCAAATTCTTCCATATGTCCCAGGCCACACAGTGCCTCCCTGTGTGCCACAGTCCTACCCTTTTCTCGCCAATCAGTCTGTACACACTGGAAGGGACTGTCTGGTTAGTTACCAGGTGGTGTATGTTTCCCTTTTGCCTGGTGCTCAAATAAGCAGGCACTTTCTCAGCTGCTACAGTCAATAAAACTTTGCGCTGGCTCTTCCTCCTTCTACTGTCCGTGTCCAGATGCGTGCAAAGCCGCATGCACACCCTGGTCCTACCCCAGTCACGGCCTCGATAAGCTGGTGCTGTTTATTCAAGCTACAGGACAAAAGAGGGGCGCTTCAGTCTGTGAAAACTTTTGTGCTCTCAAGACAAACTCGATTTCATCATCTCAGCCAAGGACGTGCACTGAGCAACCAGTCCCTGGTCAGCCCTCTGCTTTTCAGCACGGCCTCCTGAGCATGGGAAACATCTACAGCAGCTGACAGGGTGCGGTGCTCTGCTGCTCGCATGGAAATTAGTCTAGTGGCCAGCTGCCAAAGGTTGCAGCAGTATGTGAGAGAGGGAGGGACTGAGTGAGAAACAAACAGCAGGTTTGACTACCACCTCGCTATGGCTAGAACTGAGGCTTTCGATCTCGTACTCTTTTTCTCAACCAAACAATCCCCTCCCACCACCACCACCACCACCACCACTCTGGCTCTCCTACTTCCTGACATGCTCCATTTTCAGTCTGGGTTCCTATTGGTCAAAGCCAAACAGAAGGTTTCACGTACAGCCCCCAACTTTACTCAAAGACTAGCATTAGCATCTGGATATCTTCCTACGTGTTACATAACATCATGTTTGATGGAACATTGTATTCTGCCATGAAACAGAAAATGCCCTTCTTTGAGACAAGCTACTAAGAGGCAATTCACATTTAATCTACCATTATATTCAAGGCATCTTTAGTGGACATTCGTTATTTTGCCATCAGCCTGCTAATACTCTGAAAAGTGACAAGGATATGAGAGCAAGTTCAGGCACATTGCACAAGCTCCACACACACACAAAGGCACAATGCAAGAGCAAAGCAGCCTGTTACACAAATGCCTGGCAAAAAAAGATCAAGAGAAGTGCGAATCAACCGGAAATACATGGCTACGGGTACCTGAATGTGCACTAGAGCTTAGTGATCAAACCAGATGTCAGAGAACCACAATACAGAAAGTGTGATGATATTTTGTTTATGCATGTTTATCCTTTATGAAGAGGCAGATATGTAAAAATATGTCTTAATTGTGGTAATGAGAAACTGATACATTATTTTATAATGCAACATTAGAAGTGACACTTGCAAAAAAAAAAAAAGTCACCCAATGCTGTAACATATCTTTGCCTTCTCTAAAAATACATAAGGATTTTCACATTGTAATAACTGCTCTCCAAATATGCCACCCACAGAGTTCATAGGCATACATATAGAACATGTGCACATACAACAGCAATCAGTGCCTTGATGGGGTCATACGGTATTACCTGAACTGCAGGTACGTGGTTCAAGTTTACTTCTGGGCATGGCCGTGATGTCACTGAGTCTGCAAACTAAAATTCTGCAGTCCGCTTCAGATTCAAACGAATGGGACCCCGTGCAGGGTATCAAGGCACATGTTTCTGAGTGCAACCTAATGTTGCTTTACACACTTGTCACTGTCTGTTTCAATGAGTTACAAGTAAGCGTTACTGCAGAATTGCGCTTAATTTATTCAAAAGTTACCTTAAAAATAGATAGAATACCCCAAGTGAAACATCTGGAGACTAGGAGAATTAAAGATAGTTTTATTTATTTTTAATCAAAATAAATCTGCGATATTGTTGCTAGGCCTAAAGTACCGGAGACGCCACAACTAATGTGTTGTAAATGCTGAAACAGCAGGCCACCGAGTGATATGTTCAGCGATGAAATTGCCTAGAGTCTCAGACATTTAATATCAATTACAGTCAAGCGTGTGGAACAGAGATAAGCGTGGCTGTTATAACATCTAATGTCAAGTCAACACGCGTTGAAAATGTTTTCTACACTTCTATAGGGTTCTCTGAAAGATCAGTTGTCTGATCAAGCATTCACACTGCCAACAGCTGGCCATAACACTTATTTAAATCTCTAGAAATAGCCTAACTTGCACATAGTGTCCAATCACTATGGGACCACTCAAAGTGAACTGAAGAAGTGGCAAAAATATATTCTGACTGAAGAATAGCTTTTCTAAACGTTAGTTGGCCGTTCACATATAAAGGAAATGGAGAAAAAATAACGTTAACGTACGTCACGTTAAGCGATGTGGCCTAAACAAGCACAAAAAGCCGTTACTTACTAGTCAACTATCAGCCTGCACGCCATCTGAAAACAGAATGAACTTTGCTGCCTACTTGTTTTAGAAACAATTACACAAAGAGACAGTAAATGAGCTACTTACGCGTTTCTCCCTGGGAACTTTGTTGAACAAAGGGTTATTATAAAGCTTTTTGTACTATTTCATGGTCCCATCTGGTTTCGGTACAGCGCTCCTTTCCAGAGATTCTCCACCATCAAAAAGCTTCCAGAACCGCCCCTAATAGAAGCCCCAGCGCCTAAACGCGTCTGCGCACTTAATGCTTTCAGCCCAGTTTTACTGAGTCCTACGGTAGATTTGCTTTTTGAAAACAGATCATCTTAAACTGACTGCATTGTCTTTTTTAAGAACACGACCATGTCCATTTCCTGCTAGATTTCCCTGTGGTATTTGGTTTTGTCTGTTATCTGGTCACATCAATTATCTAATCTAAATGCCAAATTTTGTGACAGATTATTTATTAGTTCTAATTATGATAGATTCGACGTAAAATGCTGCCATCTTATGGTTTAATGTCGCCAATGCATAGTCATGCATTTGAGTCACGTTATTGAATGTGTCTATCTCCAAGCCTAACATAACGAAAATAATGCTGGTATTTGGTCATGCTTAGAATCCTAATACAAGAAACTACCAATGGACATAATAGTGCTCACAAATCCCATCGGTTTCAAACGATTCTGTATAGATGAGCTAATGTCCAACTCATCGTATTCCGATAGCTTTGCGTGGATATGACATGCAGATCAGAGAATCTTTGCCGGAAATATATTATTTGGACGCATGCGTAATCCCATGAGTCCGCGCGTTACGCCGCTCGTGGCTGTTGTCGCTGTGCTGCTGAACGCGAGTGAAAATGGCGAGCGACGGACCCCCGGGCACCGAGTCTAACCCGGATTTGGGTGCCGCAGTGGCGGCTTTGAACGCATGGAGCATTCCGGAGTTGCAAGCCAAACTGGCGGAGATCGGGGCTCCTGTGATGGGTGGGTAAAGCGGCAACGAAAGGCGTTTTGGCAGTAGTAATTAACTTGGTTAATAAGGCTAGCGGCTAGGCTGTCTAGGCCGCGAGTGTCTCTGAATCCGCGGCATCTAGTCCTGATACGCGCAGTACTGCCGATTATTGCACAGACGCTTTTATACGGTGTGTAAATACGGTGTTGCTAATCTCACGACTAATTAGTACTGTAGGTTAGATATCTAGCTGCGAATGAATATAGGTCTCAGTGTCCCCGCCATGTTTGTGTTGTATGAATTTGCTGGCTAACAGCTAAACCATGCTAACGCTAGCTAGCCGCATTTAATGTTAGCCAGGAATAGCTATTTAGCAACCCGGGTCATCGCTGAATCTTGGCTCTTTAACTCAATTTTATTTGTTGTTTTACGCAAATGTGTGGAAACCACTGGCGTCAGATTAAAGGGCCATTCACTGAAACGCAATAACTCATTTAGATTGTCCAGCTATGGTGTTAACAGGACGTTTGTTGGTGCATTTTTATGAATGGTACGAGATTTCTCTTGTTTACGTTTTCTCTTTATTTAGGCCCAAGAGAAGAGTTAATTGACCGGCTGAAAACGTATATGATGCAGGTAAAACAATCTATTAAAAATCACTCTTTCTGCATTCTGAATGCTTGTTTTGCTTCCACTGAACTCGAACTTTGACTTTTTCTCTCGCCTAGACTGGAATGATCGTGAGTAAATCCAGCATGGCAAGTGGAGATGACAAGGCCATGACCACGGTAAGACAAAGAGAACCAATGTTCTGTGAGCTACCTCCAGTAATTAAGGTGCAAAACAAATTCTGTAGTATTGCTCTATTTGAGCTTAAAATAAAGTTGTTTAATTTCCACTTTCCTACTAAATTACTGCATTTTTACTATGCATTGTCATGATCAATGAAAGCATAAAGTTTATGGCAAGACTGTACCTTTTTTTTCTGTGTATGTTAAAGCAGTCATTCTTTCTGATGCATGAACGCCTTGATTCCCTCCCTCTCACAGATGCCGGGTCTGCCTCCCATGCCCCCAATGCCCTCCATGCCTCTGCCCCCAGGCATGGGTATGCTTCAGGCTATGGGCATGATGGGAGGCCCCCCTCCGGCCAGCATGCATATGGGCATGGAACCTCCCGGGCTGGCACCAGACGACCCGCTGAAGATGGTCCAGCAGAGGGCTGCCATGATGATGCAGCAGGAGGACAGAGCGGGTCAGGTACGCGTGACACACGATGGTTCATCAGCTTGGATGAAAAAGAATGATCATTTTATTTATTAACAAAATGTATTAATAGAGTTTCATGGTTCACATGCAATACAGCAGCAATTAAACTGGTTTATAAAAGCAAACACTATTTAAGAGATCTAAAAATGGCTTAAGTATGACAAAGCAATGGATGCAGATAGTAATGGAAGAGAATGCAGCTAAGAATAACGAACATAGATGAGGGAAAACGGCTCAAAAAATAAAATGCAACAAAAAAGACAGGGCAGACATTTAAAATATTAGTAATCAAGAGGATTGGGATTGTGTCAACTATTAAGAATAATTTTAAAATGTCTTTAGTTTTCAAGGATAAGTGTGCCCTTTTCCTAATCTCACGAGGTCCTAGTTTAAATGAATTCCTAATCTCATGAGGCTATAGAGCTAACAAATGACAGGCTTACAATTTAAAACAGATTGCAATCCAGAAGCTGCACTTTTCAAGATGCTAATATGTAGTCTCGTACGTCTGCTGTGTTTTTGTGTATGTGTGTGTTTATCAGAGTGACTCCAGAGTGATGGAGGAGCAGCTGAAAGAACAGGAGCTTCTTGAGCAGCAGAAGAGGGTGAGACCTGGAGCACAGTGCGAGGGCTCTGTTCTGCCATCACACAAACACATACACAATCTTTATTTTAAGCTTTGTTCTCTCTATAGTGCTGCCAGTTCAGTTAATGACAGCTGATCTGTGAGTTTCCTCAGGTGTGTGTTTCCTAAAGGCGCTACCTTGGTGGAAATCTCCCTGTGAAATGAAGTGTGGCGCGTCTCATTGCGTTCCTTCACCTCAAATGAACCTCCGCTTTTGTCCACTTCCAGGCCGCACAGCTGCTGGAGCACGAGAGGCAGCAGGAGCTGGCTAAGATGCAGCAGGGCCCACCGGGCACCCGGGGTCCAGAGCCTAGCCCCGGACCCGGACCCGGCCCTGGCCCCAACCTGCTGCCCCCCATACCTCCACTAAGAAGTTAGTGCCCATCTCACTGTCGCATAGTGTAGAGGTCGTTAACCAGACACTGCTCGATGACGAGCCAAGTTACTGCCCCTCCAGTCCTACCTAAGTACTAGCGGGTATATTTTTTTACCCCTCTACCACCTCTGGTGGTGAGTGCTTTGTATGTCACCATACCCTCAGTCCCCAATAACCACCTTTTTAGGGATGAATGTGTAAATTATAGTCGCTCTACAATTACTTTAAATCCATCTTTCATTGGCCCACTTCTCTGCCAATCCCATGTAAACTCACCATAGTCTAAGGTCAAAGGTTGTACTTCCTTTGTCCTACTTTCAAAGTTCAGTGAATGTGCTATTTAATTTAGCAGTGATTTATTTAAATTCCTTCTCACTTTCGGGTGTTTCTTGCTCTAAGAATTATGGAGGCTGTATGTTTAGTGCTTTTGTGAAGGCTGTGGGGAATTAGTGTGGGATTTTATATATTTTCATTATTTATATATATTATAGCACCTTTGACTACAGCTGTCACTTCACCCACTGCATCTCAGCATTTCACTTTTGTCCTGTAGCCTTGACAACTAGTGGCCCACCCCCTCCCGGTGTTTCCATGGTACCACAGGCTAGTCAGAGGCAGAGAGTACCGCCTCCACCTGGAGAGGATGCTAGAGAGGTAAGAGTTGCTGGGAAGTGGTTGCTACGGGCACAACCAGCCCTCCTTACCCAAGTACTTACCTGAACCATTGCAAAAAAACAGCCCAACAGTTCCTAGATCAGTGATTAAATTTTATTTATTTAACAACTTTACAAGCTGAATAGACACGCATTGCAGTCCTACTCTGAGCTATTGACTCAACATGAATTACAACTAATTCCTCTCTATTGCAGAAATATGTTCTGTCGCTGTTTTTCATTAAAATGTTCATTCTTGTGTAGTCACATGGCGTATTATTGGACGTGAGTTTATCACTTGGCCACATGGGTGCTGACTCTGCGTATGTGTGTTGTGCGGGGCAGATGTGGCAGAGTGAGGAGGTTGGCATTGGGCCAAAGATCCCCCAGGCTTTGGAGAAGATCCTGCAGCTGAAAGAGATCAGGCAGGAGCAGCTCATTACTACAGGTCAGAATGAGGACCTGCAACACCAAGATTGTTTGGGGCTTCTGGCACATTGACCAGAGTGTGGTTGGAGGAAGTCCTAAAACATTTATATCGACTGTATTTATTTATTAATTTTTTTTAGATGAGGAAGATGACGAGACCCTAGATGCAGACATGAACTCCACTCGTATGTACTCGGATGAGGAAGATGAAGGCGGTCTGTCTAAAAAAGATGTGAGGTTTTTTTACTAAATATTCTCACCTTTATCACAGTACACTGACACAAGCTTAGCTCGTCTTTGCTCTTCTGAGTAGTCGGCCTTCCCAGAGTGATCCCTCTCCTGCTCCCCCTCCCCATCTCTAACGTGACCCGCAGAAAAGCAAAAGACGCAGAAACAGGAAGAAGAAGAACAAGAAGAAGAGGAGTCAAGAGCAAAAAGATCAAGAGGAGGAGCGAAAGAACATGGCAGCGAAAGAAAAAGACATTGAGATCGAGTACGTCACGGAGGAGCCTGAGATATACGACCCCAACTTCATATTCTTTAAGAGGATCTTCGAAGCCTTCAAGGTGAGGGGAGCTTGGGGCTTTGTGGAAAAGACATCTATAAAGGCTTTGGAGATTATTCATTACTTTTTTTGTGTTGAACACTGGTATATAATTTCAGTTATATATACTTGTGTAGAATTCTGTAAGAACATTGTCATGTCTTTTACCAAAAACTTTGAAGTGATGAGTCTTCACACTGACGTTAGTTGAGATGCCAGTTCAGCTTTGCTATCTGTCAATGGTTAACTTTTCTTTGCATTGTGGGTAATGAGTTCCTCACGTGTCTGTGTCCTAGCTGACGGATGAGGTGAAGAAGGAGAAGGAAAAGGAGCCTGAGAAAGCAGAAAAGCAGGAAGTGATGTCACTGAAAAAGAAAGGATTTTTAGAAGAAAAGAAAGACAGCGATGACAGTGATGAGGTAATCAGCATATCTGAAACCATTAGGTGATTCTATTGAGCAGAGTGTCACGTGCCTGTGTGCACTAACCCCTCCTCATTCTCCTCCAACAGGAAGCCAAGAAAGACACTCCCAAACTGTCCAAGAAGAAGCTAAGGCGGATGAACCGATTGACTGTAGCCGAACTCAAACAGGTTTCACATGCGCACAGTAACACTCGCCAGCACGTACACGCCTCCTAGAACTCCTCCTGAACAAAGCGTTTCGTTTGCATCCATATGCAGATTACATTTTTGTAGTTCCAAGGCAGTAGCCGCCTTGACTGTGTTAACTCTGAACCCTTTTGACCCTCGACCCTTAACCCCACTCTGACAGCTGGTGGCTCGGCCGGATGTGGTGGAGATGCACGACGTGACGGCGCAGGAGCCCAAGCTGCTGGTGCACCTGAAGGCCACGAGGAACACGGTGCCCGTGCCTCGTCACTGGTGCTTCAAGCGCAAGTACCTGCAGGGCAAGAGGGGCATAGAGAAGCCACCTTTCGAGCTGCCCGAGTTCATCAAGCGCACCGGCATCCAGGAGATGAGGGAAGCCCTGCAAGAGAAGGTGAGGCTCATGCTCCGGCTGCGTAGGGAAGGGCAGCGGTTGGAGGCTTGTGCTGGATGCTGATGGAGCCTCACCCCGGGGGCTTGGATGACAGGCGCTCAGTGAGGGATCTCCTCTCCAGGCTGCTCAGTGCCTGCTAACTGACTATAGGTTCCGTTTAGTTGTTGACAGTATTTGTTATAGCTGAGGTGATGTTATGTTACCCCCTTTTCATGGTAAGTTCACTATAACTTCAGTAAGCTCTTAGAGGTGATAGGAAGGCATTTCTTCCTCACTGTGCATCCTAACCAGAGAGCAAAAGACCTACTGACATGAGAAAAGCCCGAGATCGAAGCCTCTAACTTCCTATTATAAGATGAGAACTGGCAGGTAGTTTGAGGCTGACCCCGTCTTGACCTGCAGGAGGATGCCAAAACGATGAAGACTAAAATGCGAGAGAAGGTTCGGCCAAAGATGGGCAAGATCGACATCGACTACCAGAAGCTCCACGATGCCTTCTTCAAGTGGCAGATCAAGCCCAAGCTCACCATTCACGGGGACCTGTACTACGAGGTCAGAGTTCATCCTTGAGCTTCAGTGTTGCACTTGCAGGGCACAGAGGCATGAAGCACTGGCACCTGATGGGTTCTTTCATGCTCTCTGAGGTCTTGTGGAGACCAGCTGTGGCGTGACGCTTTGCTCTGACTGTGCCTCTAGGGGAAGGAGTTTGAGACGCGACTGAAGGAGAAAAAGCCTGGAGATTTGTCTGATGAGCTGAGGATAGCTCTGGGCATGCCCACTGGCCCCGTGAGTCCTTCATCACACCCCCTCCTTTTCATCACATCCTACTCTAGGGTTTAATTTCCTCCATGTTTAGTCATTTTGGATTGTACGGAATCCAATTTTAAAGTAGCAGATTTTGTGTTTTTCTTTGTCATGAAGCTTTTTGTCCAGCAGATGGCAGTGTATATTTGAGCCAGCATTTTTCAAGTGGGACATGAAGCAGTTTAGTTTGGAGTGATTTGCTGGCAAAGTCATAATTTTATTGTACATAATTAACACTTTGCTACATAGTAGATTTCTTTATCTGGTGCACAGAAGCAGACAACTGAAGAGTTTGGATAATTATTTTGAAGTGCTGAAACATCATCTCTCTCCCTCCCTCCACCTCTCCACCCCTGCAGAACTCCCATAAGGTTCCTCCTCCCTGGCTTATTGCCATGCAGAGGTACGGTCCTCCCCCCTCCTACCCCAATCTGAAGATCCCTGGGCTCAACGCCCCCATTCCTGAGGTGAGTGTGGGCCAACGGAGCCTCCAGCGCCTTCAGAATTCCACTTTTACTTCCGTCTTGCAAGTCTGTAATCATGGAGAAAAATCAGAATGCAGTTCCTTTTCTGATTTAGTAGAATCTTTAATTTTCAAAAATCCTGAATGAATGTACATTTGAGTAGAATAAGTTTGGTTAATATACTTGGAAGGCCAAAAAAATCCAGCTTGCAACACTAACACAAGCAATGGTATTGTATGCTGTATCTTAAGTGGAAGACAGAATCCAAACTTGTTTTGATGTGTGCCAAATCTCTCTCTCGCATACACGCACCTCTCCAGAACTGCTCGTTTGGCTACCATGCCGGAGGCTGGGGGAAGCCTCCTGTGGACGAGACTGGAAAGCCCCTCTATGGAGATGTGTTTGGGACCAATGCTGTTGATTTCCAGGTGAGATACACACTCTTCATTCAGCAAGTCTGTATACTAACTAGGATGTTTTAGAAAGCTGAAGTGGGATTTCAAACCTTCATGTGTGCGTGGTTTGTGAAACCAGGCCAAAGCAGAAGAGGAAGAGGTGGACCGCACACCATGGGGTGAGCTGGAGCCGTCGGATGAAGAGTCCTCAGAAGAAGATGAGGAGGAGGAGAGTGATGAGGACAAACCGGATGAAACCGGATTCTTCACACCTGCGGACAGGTATGACTTGCGGTCTGCCTATGTGTCTACATTATCCTACATATTAGAAGTAAGGAGATGAATGCGCCTTTGACACAAATGTGAGGACTAATCCATCTCTCTCTCAGTGGTCTAATCACTCCTGGTGGGTTCTCCTCTGTTCCTGCGGGTATGGAGACGCCCGAGCTGATTGAACTCAGGAAGAAAAAGATTGAAGAGGCCATGGACGGGTGAGTGTGTGTGTGTGAATATGGGCGAGGAACACGGCATGGCAGGGGGTGAAATCAAAACAAGATATTTCAAGAATGTTGTTTATATTTGAAAATATGTGTTGGAGATTCTGGATAAGGATGTTTGTATGAATATTTCAGCTGTTTGTTGGTGAGTTGATCTTGTCTTGACTGACCCATGGATTTTTCTGAGAACAGGAACGAGACTCCTCAGCTGTACACGGTTCTGCCTGTGAGACCAACGGGCCCGGTGGGGGCGGCCATGATGGCCTCCACACACATCTACGACATGTCTGCGGTGAGCATCTGCGTGTGTGTGCATGCGTCTGTATGCGATAGGTGTGAAAAGGATGTCGAATGATGTGCACCCTCTACTTTACTCTGTGTGTGGGCATGGCCCAAATCCTCAGCTAATGCGGCTTGTAGACCTGGAACAGGAGTGATAAGCCTGTCTGCGTGATTGATGCCGGTATCTGTGTTCCTGCCAGCCGCCTCGTTCATCGGCGAGGCCACTGGTCCTCCATTACATGCAGATCCATCTTCCAGATGGGCCTCATTTGCATTTTAAATGACGAAAAAGATCAGCGTGTCATGGCGCGCATACTGACACAGGCTTATTTTTAAACATTCCTCTCTGTTTGTCACACTCTTGTTCTTTCTGGTTTTCATGTGCATGCTCTCTCGCTCTTTCTCTCCCACCCTCCATCTCCCTCGTTCTGTCTGTGTCTTTGTCCCGCTGTCTCTCCTCTCCAGGCGGGAGCGGGCCGTAAGGCGGGCGGAGCAGTAGGCGGCGCGGGTGACTCCCAGGGTGTGGAGGTTGCCCTGGCTCCGGAGGAGCTGGAGCTGGACCCCATGGCCATGACGCAGAAGTACGAGGAGCACGTGCGTGAGCAGCAGGCCCAGGTGGAGAAGGAGGATTTCAGTGACATGGTGGCTGAGCACGCTGCCAAGCAGAAGGTACCGCCATGCACCCTCAAGCAGTCGATATTTGTTTAAATCATACCGTCCCTCCCATGGCCTTGTAGAGCTCTGAGAGTCGAGTTGAGCTTTCTTCTGAAGTTCCGTTTCTACCAACACTAGCATCAGCAACAGAGCTGTTTTAATATGGACGGCAGGGTCCATTAGTATTAAAATGCCTTGCCACCAGAACTGACAGTTTGGCCATTCTCTCTTAATTCTGATGGACCGAAGGGTGTTGGTTTCTCCGATTACAAATCTTGTAAAAGCTCCTACAGATAACTCCTGCAGTGATGAAGGAGCCGCTGTCCTCACCCAGTCCTCCTTGTGCATCACTGCCAGGGGCGCTTTATCGTGAGAAACACTGTTTTCACTGATGAAGGACCTCGGTCTGAAATGTCCTGTTCCCTTGTAAACCTTGTGTACTATACTGACACTTTTAGTATCTTTACATCTTTAACAGGTAATTCAGATATATGTACGTACATGTTACTTTTCTAAATCGGTCAACATATTGCCATTTTTGTTTCCCCCTTAGAAAAATATTCCTGGCTTTCAGATTGCAAACACCAGTAGGAGGAGGTGTGGTTCAGGACTGTAATTCTGTAATTCTGGCTTAGACTGTAGTTCTAAGCCATGTAGCCAAAGTAGCCTGCAGTAAAACTTTAAAAATCAAACTTGTTTGTATGTGTTTGTTTAAAAATGTAACAGCCAGTCCTGTAGAGTACGATTAAATTCCTCCCACTTTCCTGAGTTGGTGTGAGTCATAATGACTTGTTTGAGTGGTAGGCAACTCTTGCTCTCTAACTGCTTTTTGTGTGTGTGTGTCTGGCAGCAAAAGAAGAGGAAGGGACAACCCCAGGACACTCGCGCAGGAGCCAAGAAATACAAAGAGTTCAAGTTTTAACGTGGAGTCAGGCAGCAGGCCAGCGACATTCACACCGTCTGAAGTTCTTTTTAATCTGAGTTCTATAGAAACCACAGCCCCTATGTGTAGGCTGATTTAGATGTGACATGTTTATTTTTCAGTCTCTTTTGTAAATAAAATACAAATCCCATGCCATTTTACACATGTCTATTTATTGAGCAGATATCCTCAGGGCATCGTAAACAGACTTCTGTTTGAGCAACTTCCTTTTTAGAGCTTCTAAATAGCAGTTGATTGTAAATATCGGCAGGTCTTGCTTTGGACTTTTCCTGTAACTTGCAATGCAAAGCTACTTCCTTTCTTCAATGTTGTATAGGCAAGCTTGTAGTTTGTTTGGCCTGGTGAAAACCTGTTGTGGTCCTGGTATTAAGTTGTAGCCTAATGACCCAATCCAAGGGTGCAACGACATAGTGGTTCCATCAGGGGGGTGCAAGGAGTCGCTGGTAGCCTACCGATCACCTGATGTCTGAGAGACAGCTAGACCTACTTAATTGCTTTCACTGGCTCTGATTGTCACCCATGCCCACACACTCCCTCAGCTAAAAGCACATTGTCTTTAAAGCGCACACACATTTATGTGTATCTAACTTTTCTTCTTCTTTTTTTACAGCAGTAAACAATGCGTAGGAAATGAGTTGCTTTGGGCAGATTTGACGTGTGTTCTGCGTGCCCCAATGTGACCACTTTTTATTGTTGAGCATACCTTTCTTGTCTTGGCGGTAGTTCCATCTCGGTAACAGCAGGGATGCCATCTTCAGGGTCTCTGAACTGTGCAGCTGAGTGTGTCTTCTGGTGTAGCACCCCCAGTTACATGTAGAAAGAGTTGGTAGAAGTGTGAATTGAAAGGATGCACTAAACTACGCTGCACCGCAACGCCTGCTTTTGACGTCGTTGGTTTACGTAAGACAGCTGAAACGGCAAGGTGTTGACTGCAATGCCCTGGTCTTTTCAGGCAGCCTGCAATGTGTTCCTTTTAAGGGAAATGCCACAGCAGAGGAAAACCCCTGCATGTCTCGGCCGAGGACTTCTGCTTCCTCCCCTATGGCAGGGCCTAACCCTGCATGTCGGGATCAGGCACTTTTTTGAGGTCTGTGCTTGTGCTCGCAATAGCAGCCAGGTGGTGTTTCCATGCACGGTGATCATCAGAAAGAAAACGCATAGCATGCTTGCCCTGCTCTGTCACCTTGCTGAGTTTACACAGGGAGCGAGGTGTTTATTCAGGCAACTCGCGCATTGAGTTTACTGCTCGCGGTGGAGGTGAGAGTGGGCTCTGGCTGGCTGAATTGCTGTTATCGAGCTGCCTGCTTTTTCTCAAGAACAAACCTTGCAGCTGTAGCAAGTGTCTCACTCTTTCTGCATCCACCATGTTACTGTTTATTATATACCTCTTCAAAATCTAGCAGCTATCCAGCAGACACCAGAACCATTTCTGTGAAACACTCACTAAGTGTGAGTGACAAACGCAGAGAGAGGGAGAGAGTTGGAAAGTGTGACTGCCAAATTATTAGTACCTGTGGAGTGTGAATATAGTTGACACAATTAGATAAAATGGAGGCTGATTCTGCCAACATTTCCATATAAAACCCCAATATACCTTCCCAAACTTGTGTATCATTATATAGACTTAAAACAAGTGACTGATTAAGATAATTATTTTACAAAAAGATACATAATCGCACATTTACAGCCATTGGGTACAGTGCTAGTTAAGATACTCTAGGCTATAGCAATTTATTATGATGTGACATTGGCTGTTAACTCATATGTGTAGTTCTGTTTAGGAATGATGCTATAGACCTGTGAGATCTAATCAAGCCTGTGTTACAACTGTAATTAATCCAAGTGATGATAATCTCATAATCTGAGGATCTGTGGTTAGAGACATCTCACACAAGCAGGGCATCTGAAAAAGTGGCTGGATTATCTTTACCTTTGCAAATACAAAGAGAAATGAGAAAACTGAATGTGTGTTGGTCTGCATTCCTATTCACCTGCAAAATAGTTGCGTAAAACTGCTCTTTGATGATTTTCATCGCTCGGGTGTCTCTACGGTCCCGTAGGATAGGAATGGCGCGTTCATGGACGGGGGGTGGGTCATATGTTCCTGACTGATGGAGGTACTGGTCTTGGGAGACATCCGGAGGAAAACCATATTTTTTAAACAGCGTAAATTACACGAAGTTTACTTCACAACGAATGTATGATGAAATATATAAAAAAAGCGGAAGATAGGTTAGACAAATGGATAGAAAATCATACTCGTACGTTTGTGAACTTGTCAACGAAATCTCTTTGTCTTTCTCAGATTCCCTCATTTCTCCAACATTTAACACTAGACGATAACCGTCTAGTGCAAAGAGTCTTGCTCTGTTATCAACAAACTTCACAGCAGTGTTCAGGTAGCAAATAAACACGACGAATTGGCTCTAGCGACAGGGCTCAACAAGCGTTTTTATATCATGACAATAACGTGCTAAATGAAAAGGTCTGTTATGGAGAACAGGTTAATTCCCCAAGGTCGTCCGTCGAGACAAAGGTGAGGCATTACACACATTTAAAAAAACCTGCACCCTTTGCCATATGGGTTTCCTACAGCGGGCTTGTTGTTTTCGATTTTAATACATTTGGCATTTTCACTGAGTACCAAGGTCATTCGCGCACGTACGCACTGTTGCAGGTGTTTAGATAACAAAGCGACTCCTCCAGTAAATAAACACACAAACAAATTGATCAATCCTAATGAACTCTGGAGGAGGTGGATCGTCACCAAGAATCACGCGCCCAAAGACAACTAATCTTATTTCTTCGTTATGGAAAAAAATTAATTGTTCTGTTCCTCAACTAGGCTACCAATCTCTCTCTCTCTCACACACACACTGCAATTTATTCAGTAGGAATTGGAGCGTGCGTCTTTAACAGGAGGCGTCGCTTTTGTGGCAGGAGCGCTCGAGCACTGCTCTGCTCGGCACCGAGAAATTTCCGCTTCCTGCACCGATAAACATCCTCACCGAGTTGAGAAACACTCCCCGCGGTCCTTTCGCAACGAGTACGGGATTTTACGCCGTGAACGCTGTAGCCTGCACACCCAAGCGATCGTTACAAGAACGGGCTAAACCTCGCGCCTCGTGGACGGATGGTAATCCTCGTGCTGTAGGTGATTTTCGGTGCAGCGGAGCTTCGAGGAACTGCCCGAATACCTCTAAGCGTTTCAGCTGTTTTGAAACCAAATCTACCTCCAGCATGTCGGAGCGAGGAGGGCTCCCGAGGACTGGAGGGGTACCGTCACCGCAGCCCTCCAAACCGGTTGCGATTAGCTCGAATCGCCCGGTACACATGAACCTCTATGCCACCTGGGAAGTGGACCGATCGTCCCCGAGCTGTGTGCCAAGGTAAGGCGCGTGGAGTGCGGGGAAAGAGGCTGTACGTGCTGCCGGATGCAGAGACATTGTGTGGCATGTAACACATCGGTTTGAGAAGCTTTTTCATGGCAGTCGTGTGCATGTGTAGGCATGCCGTTCAATACAAAACGGATGCATTTGAACTGAATTGTGTCGCGTCCGTCGGTGGAGGCAACACAAAAAAACTCATTCGTGAATACGATGTAGCATTTTGATGTGCGGAGGGATGCGTGTTTTCACCAGCACTTCTGCAAAACAAAGAGACTTGCTTGACTAGTAGCGGCCAACAATCTGGACACGCAGTCTGGGTCTCTGCTGCTGCCTGGAGTTACAAATATAATACGTGAAGCGTTTTCCTTTTAACAGCTATATGTCGGTCTAAACTATCCATGCTTTGCATATACCCAGTAATAGAGCAACGCCTCGTGCGACCCCCGATTCTGTCCTTGCAGTCTTACGGTTTTCTGTAGTGTCATATAATGTAACATAAATATAAGCTATCGAAGCTGTTGGGGCAAACAGCGAGAGCCATTATTTGTCATTTGAAACTAATGACTCTTCAGCTTTATTTGTGGCTACTTGAATCAGGTAACGAGTAATTTTGCTCGTCAGGCCTAAGGTAGACTGGGGAAAAGCCCCCCCGGTTAAAACTGAAACGGATTCTTTTCTGACACTTAATGAATTGAACTAGTCGGCATACATATTTCTCGATTTGTTTCCCTGCATGGTTTTGGGGCTAGCCATTAATAACGGATGTAATTTTGTTTTGTTTCGTAACATTTTAAGTGAGAAACATTTGGCTCCCCGGCTGCGCAGCTCCATCTTAACACGGCTTAATGAGTCACGTGAGGGGTGTGTGTTTGTGTATACACGTACGTACTACAACAGAATGTGAAACCGTCTGTTTTGTTGACGCAAGTTGTTTCTCCTTATACTCTGTCCCAGATGTTTGTTGAATCAGTCGCCCAGGTGTGTGTGTGTGTGAGAGAGAGGGAGAGTCCCTTGGGGAAAGAGTGGCGTATTTCTCAGCGAACCAGAAAGTGTGACTCATCACAAAACATGCCATATAATGGGCTACATCATTTTCTCGGTATTATCAGAACAAGTTTATAGCCTACTAACGGAATTCAAAATGCCGCCCTCTGACGGCACTGATTCATCTGCAGTCTAGTCGTTCGACGTGCGACATTTTAAAATGTTATTGTAATGGTTCTGTGATTTAATACAAACGCAATTTGAATGATCATTGAACACCTAAGGTGTGTTTGGTTTAGGTCAACAATTGCAGAGCCTTCCGGTTTGACGGGCATTGAGCAGCAACTCGGTGGGTTATTAGTTTGCTGAGTGTGTCGTTATCAGTGAGTAGCGAGGAGGCACACGGTGGCGACGCGTGCGTTCAAAGCGCCGCCTGCACAATGCGTTGCCTTATGCAAATGCGCTGCTGGTCACTCATTTACATCAGTTTCCCCTGCAGTCGGTTAGGACCGAGTGTGTCGCATCCTTTTGTTTGCGCTGCTGCCAAATTCGGTGTGTTGCAAAAGTTCCTCAGCAGTCCTGCAGATTTAAATCCACAGAGAAACGGTGAGAGCTGGAGATTGGCGGAAGACGAAGGGAAAGTGGAGAGCTTCGAGTTCCAGTCATGACCTTGCTCCTGTTGCTACTGCTGCTGTTATTGTTACTACTAGCTCTTCTGTTACTGGTACTGTTACTGCTCCCACTACTTTTCCTGTTTCCACTATTGCTGATGCCTTCTGAGTTTTACAAAACGGCTGCAGGGAGAGGGAGAGATGCTGCTCAATATTGGAACAAGCCGGAGCAAGCTTTAACATGAAGTGGCTTGGGTGTGCATGCGAGCAGTGGTTTGCTGGGTGAAACATCTTGTTAATCACCCACTGAGCCTTGGCAGGCAGGGCAGCGGGCCTGACCTGCAGCCTGAGCTAGCCCAAAACGTCTGGGGTTGGAGCACCACACCATAAAGCAAGCCCTGAGCACAAGGGTCGTTCTTGAGCTCATCTTTACCTGTGTAAGGGTTTTTTCATTTATTCTAACGGTAGCCCAGGTTACTCCAGTCGCACTCGAGCTCTAGTAGGAGTATAATCTGAGCAGTTGGCTGTAGACTGAAGCGTGTCTATCTGTACATCTTCAGACCACGCACACACACACACACACACACACGAGTGTGCCCACAGAGCATGGTTATCTGTCACCATCACACTGCTTGGTGTTTGGGAGTGAAGGCTATGTAATGGTACATACACTCAAGATGCTTGGCATTCTTCAACTTTCATCCACGTCTTAAGCAAGTTATGGGAAGTTCGCACGATGAAGTAACCATTTTTGTCAGGAAACATTCATTTGGCTTTGGGTAGATTGTTTTCTGGTGTGTGAGCGCGTGTGTTGTTTTATTGTTCTAGTGCTTGTTGTCTCCCTTTTTTTTCTGTCTCTGTTTCTCTTCCTCATTGCCCAGTCACTCTCATTATGGTTAAGACAAAGCCTTTGGTGGTTTTTATTATTTTCTGAGATTTTTCATTTGTTTCCACACAGACTATGACTTGGGGAGAGACGCAGAGAAGTATATAAATACCCTTCCTGTGTGAAACTTCAGAAACTTGCAGTTGAACTTTTGGGTTATTTTAAACTAACCTGCATAGAGTGACAGGAAGGCAGCAGTGCTTTATGGTTGATTTTGACCATTTCAGGTAAACCCCTACTTATGAATGTAACACTTATGTGATAAATCTGCAGTATTCCAGCACATTATAGAAAGACTCATTTACATGCACAGAAATGAAGTCCTAAAATGTTATGCTTTATAGACTACTCATGTAACCCTTTTGCAAAGAAGTAAATTCCAGTTAATTCTCTAACCATTTGTTTAGATCAGCAGTCTAAACTGCTGGTTGTAATACTTTACAAAGCTCCAATCCTTTCCTGACCAGATTCAATTCTGCCTTAGTCCATGGTCATATAACCATGAAGCTGTTTTAGCTGCCAATCATGTTGATATCATGGCAAACTGAATCTGACTGAACCTTTTGCTTTAAGCTATGCATGTATAACTGAAATGCTCAGCTTCATGTACGTGTGAAAATGTGTGTGGGATCTGATGTTGAAACACAACACAATGTTTTTGAAGAACCTATTTTTAAAGTATTACAGAGACGTAACAAGTTATTCATGGCAAGTTTCTTAACCTAAGGATAATTTATGGAGTCATGAAAACTGAATATTCAATTAACCATGTAAACCATGCAGTCAGAGAAGGTCCGTGCAGTGGGTACAGCACGCGCAGCAGAGAGGCACTTCTGCAGACTGCGGGTACTGGGCTGAATATCGGGTGTTGTATCTATCACCATGGAAGAGGGGCTGGAGGATGCAGGATGCAGCCTGTATTGTACTCCACATTCTGCCTCTGTGATGAGAGACTGCAGGCTGAGAACGGCTTCGCTGCTGTGCTGTACCTGGCATCGGTACGCTCGCAGTGAACACCCGGCGTGGTCCTGGCAGAGGGCCAGCGCAGACCTACGGAAAGAGCAACTGACCCACAGAGATACTGAAGCTCTCTTGATGCATGGAGTTGGCGATGGTTCCAGAAGAACTGAAGGTAGGGCAGATGCACCTCAACCCAGTGAACCAATTACCCATTTGTTTGCCGTTGGCTGGCAGCAGAGAGAGATGCTCCTGGAGCCGAACGCCAGCCGGTGAGCGCCATTGTCTCTTGCGCTTCTCCCATCACCCCGATGTACAAGCAGGCCACCGAACTAACTGTGAAGTTTCGGACTGTTGTCTTGTAGAACACTAGTTGAGGTTTGATGACATTGCTGTTGTTTTCCTCATGAGGGTCCATTTCTGTTCCTCTGTTTTTCATTTCGTAGCATTTTAATTCATTGTTCCCGTTTCCTGTCGACCTTTGAGAAGGTTCCGGGGCTGTCGGGCTTGGCAGGAAGCTTTGCGTGTTTGGCACGGGCTCGTCCTAATGGGTGCCCCTTCCGTCCTCGTTTCTCTGGCTCAGCGCTCATCCCATTCTGCCCCCTCTTCATCTTGGCTGTCATACTCCTCTCCCATGTTTCATCATTTCATTTCTGTTTTGGTTTTTCCTCCTCCCGTCCTCCGACGCTCTAATTTAGCAGGTGGTTTGAAAGCAGTTTTCTTTTGCTCAGCAATGCATTAAAGATATTTCAGACCATTTCATGTGGCCTCTGGAAAAAATAGTTTCAAGTTATTTTTCCTCTACAAAAGTGGAAAGTCCAACTTGGTTTAAAGTTACAGGACAGGCTACTGACTGGACTTTTGTATTGAGCGAAAACCCAAACATGAGGCAAAACCTAAACTAATCCATTGCTCTCGTTCATGAACACATACATACACACCCCACAAAGTTTTAATCTTCCAACACACTGACCCACTGACACACTGACTTCAAGATGCATTCTGTATTGTAATTAACAACAGTGAAATATGACTGGCTGCGTGACTCAGTGAAATTGCTGACACTGCAGGCTTAAATAAATGTGTCTGACTGCAGACTCACTCTTCCTTCTATGGTCCCAGGGCACTCTCACTGACTCTCTTTTTATGGCTCGCTCTCTCTCCTTTTCTCCAACCTGTGGCCAGTCCAATAAATTATTTAGAAGCTTGCTTCAGTGAAACAATGGGGAAACTCACACTGGGCATGGGAGGAGTGAGGGGTGTTTCCATTGTGCCCAAAATGCAGGTGATTGGCTGCAGGACCCATCAGTCAACTCTTGAGTCTTTGCATTGTTGGAACCCTGTTCAGTCCTGTACCTTTTTTGTCTGTACATGTGTCACTGTGGAGTTTGAGTCAGAGAAAATCCTGAGCCATAAGATGACTGAGAGGAACACGACATCACTTCCACTCCATTTTCAGTAATGGAGAAATAACTGTTTAGTGTCTTTACAATATATTTTATCAAACTATGATGGCACCCTGTCTGAAACACATTTCTCCCAATGGAAATGATTCTCCCTCCCTGTACATGTTTATTACAACTCCATCTTCAGCCCCACCCCATCAGAAGGCAACAGTGGTAGTGGAGAAGCAGCAGCTCATGGCTGAAACGCTTGCTGCCCCTGTCCTCAGTCCCCTATCGTACGCCCCCTGTCCTGCCTTAGGATGTGTCTCTGTTTTGTCTTCTAACAGGAGTACTGCAAGGCTCGCATCATTACCGCAGTAGCCTTTTAATGATGATGTGTGCGGGCAGTGGCTCAGTTACCGAAGCCCCCTCTAGTTCTTTCAGCCTCTCGTGCATCTGCATTACAGTGTGTGTGTGTGTGTGTGTGTGTGTGTGTGTGTGTGTGTATGAGAGAGAGATTGTGACGTCTGTGGTGATTCCAGCTTGATCGTCACGTGGGTGTATGTGCATAACTCTCCGTGTTGAGGGCGGGAGTGTGTGCTCCTCCTAGAGATGTCTTAGCTATTCACAACACGCCCACACAAGAACGACGGCGTGTCTCCTCACTCAGGGGTGTCCCAGTCAGTGCTCGGTCCCCTCTAACAGCCCTTTGTACACAAGAGGCAACGTCAGCTTCACCTGAGTAAGGTTGGCCCCAACGTGTCTGTGAAAAATGGTGAGAGAGACCAGCTTAGGAACGTTAGCTAAAACCTTTACTAAAAAGTCAGGTCTTAACCAGCTTCTTTGCAGCTATAGAACTTTTTTGTAGACAGCACAAGGACAGCTAATCAGGCCAAAGACATGGCTAGCTGTGCGTGCGTGCGTCCCAGACTGCTAGGCAAAACAGGAGGTTGCAAGAGGGCTGTTTTTGAGGAAGTGAAAGAACAGGCATCCTTCCCGTTAATGCTTCCAAATGGAGGACACAAGCAATGGACTAACACCTAGATATGTGTGTACATGAGCATGCTCATCTTGCAAAAGCTGGTGTACAGGACACTGGCAAAATGGATGTTTGTCCCGTCTGTTTCACAAGCTGTATTTCATAAACACTGCAAATGATCAATTTGCACACACAGGATCTGCTGCAGACCCTTAGACAGACACTTCTGGACTGCCCCTGTTTCCATTTTTTTCATGTAGTAAACATGCACTTTTAGACAGCACCTACAGGGGTGTGTGGGTGGGGGGGGGGCATGTTATTACCACGGGGTTCTGTACCTACATGCTGTAAGCTCATTATACTCCTGGCAGGTTACACCTCTCTAACTGTGATGCAGCCCAAAAAAACAAAAATGTTCCTGTTGTCATGACGACAGCCCAAGTGCCGTATGCAAATGAGTTGCTGGTCATAACTCCATGTCTCCTTCACCTCCTGTCAGTTCATCAGGCTGATTGGCTGGATCAGGCTGCTTTGCTTTCCATTGGAAAGTGAAGTTGCTTTAGCTCGGCTAGGTCGACCCAGTTGAACAATTAGCTCAACTAGGTTGCAGAAGTAGTATTCACACATGCCCACACACAGCAACTTGCTGCCCACCCTGGATGCAGGGTGCTGGATGTAGAACTGGGCTGTGTGTGTGTGTGTGCGCCCCTATATGAAATCTTGGTGTCTTTTGTGGGCGTGGTGTAATGATCATCGCTTGCGTGCACACACACACTTACTTTTGTCCGGTACACTGTGTGTTATCTGAGAGCAAAAGAGAGAATCAGTTAATATCTGAGAGAGATTGCACTGCATCTAAGAAGGAGAGAAGAGTGAGGAAAGATGGGGAGAGAGAGGGACAGGGAAGAGAACGAGGGGGGAAAAAGACCTGATGAGGGAGGATATTGGATGGAGGGAGACAGTTCTATTACATGTGATCAGAGAGTAGAGGGAGGGGATGAGTAACTGTCAGGTCTGTCAGATGGCTCTGGCTGTTGTAGGGCTTAAGATGAAGTCTTTCAGTCTCTTGTGGACTGCTCCTTCTTATAAGAAATCCATTTCTTCAACAAAAGACACCCCCCCCCCCCCCCACACACACACACACACAGTGATAGAAAGATATAGGCCTATGCATAAAAATGGTCTCAAAGCAAAAACAAAAACGTGGCAAAATGATATTGATGTAAAAATGTTCACAACTAATTTATAGCAGCTCACAAAATCGCTGAAGTGTAATGACGGTTATTCAAAATGTCGACTTAAAAAGCCTGCGAATTAGGAGGATCACAAACGCAAGGTGTCCCTGCATCTCATGCATGCGCACGCACACTCACCCTCCACTGAGAAATAAGGAGTGGCTTGTCATCACATCATGGTATGCCAAACCACTACATCTTTGGATTGATAGTTTAAGAGCTTGAAATGAAGTGAGTACACCTGCACGAGTGCGCACACACACACAATAGCTCAGGTGATCTTCACTCCTTCACCCAACCATTTTATATGAATTCACCCTTCATTGGTGAATTCATTGGTGCAGTTTCAATGATTAATATATACATTCATTGTTTTAAACAGTCAGGGCTGATCAGAGGACAGTTGTAAGTCTATGACTGGAATGAACTTTCAACGAATGGGGTTTAAATATGATCAAGGATCTGCTGCCTAGACCAAAAAAAAAAGCTATCATTAGGCTTGTTTAACATGAGACTCTGGAGAGTAAGACTCAGTGAGTGTTAAACGGTGTGTGTGCTTTTTGCTCCCTACTCCCCCGAGGGAGGCGTCATGCGCTTGTGTTGTGGGAACGTGTGCGTGAGGTTTGTTAATGCTGACTAGCTTTAGCAGCGCAACACAGCTCATCCATTCACTTAAAAGCTGAGATGTGGGAGAGTGTGGTGGCGTAAAGACGCTCGCTGTGCTTTTTGTCACTGTGCTGGACTGCTGGAAAGTGGAACGTGTACATGTCAAAACGAACAAAAAAAAAAAGCAGTCGTGCTGAAATCTGGTCTTGAGTGTTTTGGTTGTGTGGTCAGTAAGTGAAATGAGGAAGTGTCATTCATATTTTATATTTATCAAACAAATTCTTTTGACCTTTCCGAGGATTCCCAAGGCACCAGAATAAAAGGATGTAAAAATATCTTGAAGTGTCATTATTGAAATTTGACTGTAAAGGCACTAGCTTATTAGCTGGCAAAATCTGTCAGCTGTAGTGACGAGGAGAAAATGTCTTCCTCATAGAGGAGTGGAAGAATGAGTGACTGATCTATTAAATGTGTCATCTTCCGTAATGCCCCCCTCTGTTCTCTTCAGACGTGGTCCTGATTCCAGAGCCTTGCTGGTTTCAGAGTGCAGTGTTAAGAGGTTCAGTCAAGGCTTCCAGGCCCGTTAATTCTGTTGCTTGTTACAGAAATGACCAAATGTTGCCCAAGTGTAAACTTTGTGAAAGCGATCCAAGTGCATCGTAAACTGTGTTGCAAGATTTGTTACAGTACAAGCATCTCCTATAACAGCAGAATGCTTTTTGGAAATGTTCTAAATGGACTACTGTAAACCGATGCACGTGGATTGTATTTTTAATAGATGGGTCCAGCCAAAAAAAACCAAACATGCAATTTTCATATGATACGAAATGACATGTTGACACTTCTAAGAAGTTCCCAAAGATTGACACTCAGTTATTGATCTGTGTACAAGGGCAATTTTTCATTGTTTTAATGTGCTTTTGGAGGCCTATGATAATTCAGCACTGCTTGTAGAGAGATCAGTTAAGCATTACATTTAAAGCAGTGCAGACCAGTAATTCATAAAGAACAGTGCAGTTTTGTATTCATTGCATTTATTCCATTGTGTTTGTGTACTATTTATGTCCTCTGTGGGGTGAAGATTGTCATGCTTAAATTGCTATATGAAACAGATTTTTCTAATTCTTTGGATGTGAAGTCAATTCACAAGCTGTGTGTGTGTGTGTGTGTGTGTGTGTGTGTGTGTGTGTGTGTGTGTGTGTGTGTGTGTGTGCGTGCCAGCTATGAGCTGGACAAAATGGTTAATGAAACGGAGCACACATACCCTTATAAGATAAAGCAGACAGCACTGTCTGATGGGCATGCATGCATACTAATGAACCTCCTCACTTTTAATCTCTGTGTGTGTTGGGGGTGGGGCTGCAGTGAGCAGGTCCTGCCAGAGTGCAGTTGGCTGTGCTATTTAACTGTGTGAGCTGCATCTTAATTTATTTTTCCCATGCAGAGTATGCTTTCATACAGATTCTACTCTTGTCAAATATCTTAAGAATAAATTGACTGAAAGGCCTGAGATCAAAAGAGAAGTGAGTTCTGGGTCTGTTTAAGTAGGTCTGATTGCTTGTGTATAAGGAGTTGCATGTTTTGACCTTGACATTAAACAGTCAGCTTTTCTGACATTGTTGCTTTAAGCTGCTTTTATTTCAGGGCTTTTCACATTTGTGGCACACAAAGCCCACCTGCTCCAAACTAGGACTGGGTAATATACACTGTTCCACATCTTCAAACAATTCCTAATATTACCCCAGTGTGTGGCAGATCGGTCTCCTGCTAACAGAAGCAATATTTATTTTGTGTCTCGAGTTTGAATCCCTTTCACATGAACCATTGTAACCATATCGTAAAAGTTTCAATGTATCCAAAATACTCTTGTAAATGAACAGTCAAGGAAATACATGCTGAGAAAAAAGTGTGTTCTACATTAATATGTTGAACCACTTTTGTGTTACGTTAGGTAGACCTTCACAATTTTAAAAGAAGCTGGTCCCTTTTAAAATGCATCTTCTAGCGCGAGCAAGTCGACTGCCCGTGCGGAACATACCTAGCAAACCAAATGGAGTTTCTAGCTCTCTCATCAGTAAATGACGCCACCAATCAGTGGCAGTGTGTCCCAAAAGTTAAGTACACAGAAAGTGTAACGTTCTCCTAACACCATAATGTAACTCCATGGAATTTACGTGTCTTAATAGATGGAAAACTAATGTGACCCCATTGCAGTTTTCACACGTCACTCGATACCCATTACACATATACCGCCTAACCCTCCTCCAGATCGATGTAGTGTTCGCTGCCTTATATTCATACTGCTAAAGTGAACCCATTAATTTTGCAAATATATATATATATATCAACTTTCCTTTTTTTTTGTGGATATGGTCACATTGATCAGTACTTTCCCATTCCATTGCTTGTAAGCAGTTCAGTTTTCCCGCACAAACAAATCCACACTTGCGCTCATTCACAAGCTAACGATATGACTTTCTGTGTTGAGCATCATATTTCCATTCGAAGAGGTGCAGGCATGTGTGTTCTGTCGTGTTCATAGTAAAGTTCTTATTTTTCCATGGTGATTCCCAGTAACCTTGCACTGTGCTCCATGTATGTAAAATACACGCACATACACAAGCACGTGTGTGTGTGTGTGTGTGTGTGTATGTATGTATGTGTGTATGTATGTATGTGTGTATGTATGTGTGTGTGTATGTATGTGTGTGTGTGTGTGTTAGCCAGCCCTGCTCGTTTGGGATTATAGGTGCAGGCCAGTAGCTTGCCTCAGGTCAGATCATTGCTTCATCTTCAGATGAGGATTTGGGCAGGAATTACACACAAACATAGAATATCTGTATGGAGAGATATGAGCTCAGTGGGTTTATAACCCAAAAGCGTTCAGAATTTCTGTTTGTGTGTGTGCATAATATGTGTGTGCGCGTACATACGTGTATTTGCACATTAGGGTTGAAGGATGAAAGCTGATGTATTGTCTGATTTTGGACTCAGGTCAGGCTCCAGGATGAAAAGGAGAAAGGTATTTGGTTTTTCATAGTAGATTTTTAAAATTAAAAAAAAGAGAGAGAGAGAGAGAGAGAGAGATCCCACGAAATGCACTGGTGAAAGGAGAGGGATGGAGAGATGAATGCATCAGAACAGAGACAGTAAGGGACAGCAGTCCCAACAGACCTATACCCCCACCTTCTCCAGGTCCTAGAAAATCCACTGGGGATGGAGTGCTCGCATGCTTGCGTGCATGCATTTGGCTGGAAATGAACCATGTATTCATCTTGACAAGGTCAAATGTGGCTGCAGTGCTGTGTGCACCTCTGTGAGACCAGAACAGGTATTGCTGGAGTGTTGCTACAGCCTGTATTGTATTGAATGGTATTGTTTCAACTTCTTTGGCACCTGCAATTGGAGAATCGCACATCAGGCGCATGTCCTGCAAATGACTCGGTGTGTTATCATCTTTACCCATTCATGCCCACTCAGGCTGCTACAACTGCCCTTGCATGACTCAGCAGATCTTTAAGGAGGCTCCACCTACGCTGGGACTCTACCCACTTGGTGGTGGGGAAACTATATCTGCTCTTATGCAGCCTGATCTCGTAATATGTCAATATCATAGTCTGTTGTACACAAAGTACGATCTAAATATCTCACCCAGCAAATGTATGCACCTGAAGAATGAGCTGAACTACCTGACTTATCACTGATCTTATTTTGTGTTGTCTGTGTGTCTCTCTATATCTGTGTAGCTAAGGAATAGTCAGTGTAAGCGTTTGAGATGTTTTGTATGTGCTTAGCTACTTTGCCTGCTATTGATTGACCTGTAATTTGAATTATTGATCAACTGATCAGCTTCCTTGCCACGAAAGATCATCTTTCATCTCCCCATGGTTTTAGTGGTAGTTACAATCAAACAGAACCCCCCCCCCCCCCCCCCCCCCCAAAAAAAAAAAAACATGTACAAACTGGCGGTGAGGACGAAACCTAAGGACAAACAGCTGACTCACTCAGGACTCACAAATCTTGGAGACCGAGCATGAGCCAGGGACAGTTTATGGACCCAGGACCTGACCCCCATGTCTGAGGCCAAATAGCACTTGATGTGGAGTAATGTCTTTAGAACGGTCTGTTGATGATGAATTACGATCCAGAGTGTCGGCTGAACCTAAAGATTGTGTGCGTGTGTATGCGTGTGATTGTGCTGCAGCCAAACCGACAAAAAAAACACTGATGCGGACCCCCTCCCTCCCCCCTCCTCCTGGTCTATTACAGGTGCTTGTCAACATCTGTCGTGTCCTCTGGGAGTCTCCCTGGAATCTCACAGTGCCTGCATTTCTTCTAATGACACTTTTAGTAATGGCGGCATTAGCCAGATGGATGCTCAGTCTTCCCTCTGTCCTGCCCAACACTCCCACAGCACGGTGGACCCAGCGTGGTTCACAGAAGGACCTGCTCCACAATGCCGCCCCTCCCCGACTGCATATCCTATGAATTGTTCGTTAAACCACTACTCATGGAAGGCCTCCAGGCCCTGCCCACCTGTTCCCACCGCGTCTTGCACTCTGTCCAGCGCTGCGTTAAACACGGTGAGCCGAGGTGTGCCGCCAGGCGTCTGGGCGGGCGAGCGGGGCTTTCGGGGCAGACTGCGTAGCCTTCACTGTGTGCATGGCGCTGCATGCACGGCTGGCAGGGTGCGGATGTGTGCGATCTGAACGCAGGCCTGCGTGCTCCGGGTGCCAGCTCGCACCAGGGGCAACCACGCTGCAGAGATCAGTCCCCTTCCACTTGGACTGCTATTAGCCAGCGCTGCTCAGCTAGCTCTGCTCATTATGTGTGCATTTCAGACTTAATGGCTCTAACTGCACTTTTATTAACTACCCTAAACCCTCATTCTCAGTGTTATAGGGCATGCTAAGCTCTTATTGCCAACCTGTGTGCAGTGCTATTTTATACATCTGCACATTCAGCCAAATCTGCCTGTCTGGCCACTACAGATGAGATGTTTTGCAACAAGCTTACAATACCCTTTATAAACACACACACAAATTGTGTTTGTTTGCTGCAGTACGTTGTCTGATCAAGCTAATGACAAAGCTGTGTGTGTGCGTGCATGTAATTGTAATTGATCCATGTTGCTGAGCGATGGGCTGATTGAACCGCACTATTTCAGGAGCTATCTCAGAGTCCCAGCAGACTGTGAATAATTCACCATGGTGACCTTCTCTTTCTGCCCAAAAAGACAAACATGCGTGCGCGCGAACACATGCAATATGCTAGTACTCCTGGTCTGTTCAGAGCAATGCTGCAGTGCTCCGTGGGAGTGTGTGTGGGGCAGTGTATTTTTATATGTACACAAATTAAAAGGCATGCTTGACACCATTTTAAAAATATGCGCACTAAGCTTTAAACCATCTATATTCACTTTATATTTCATAATCGACATTTTTGCATGAGCAGATAATCAGAGCTGGTAATCAGTGCTCAAACCTCCAGTGAAGTGGTCACCCAAAGGAACATGGAGGGCAATAACTTTCCTTTACAATAGTGGTCTTGCAGCTAGTTATGATATGGAAGAGAGCTCTCTTACAGATGGCAGCTTTATTCTTTTTCTGAAAAGAGAAGGAGGCACAGTCCTCATTCAGCCAACCTGAATTGTTTTGGCGAGCACAAGGGCAGCGACGTGCGAGCTTGGGTGCCGGCGTGCGGCCCTCCCCGGTCACGGGCTGGCCCGAGAGATTGTGTGTCCGTGTCTGTGTCCTGCACCTCTGACCCTCTCCCTCTGTGTTCAGGCTCTTCAACCTGACCCTGAAGAAGCTGGTGATGCTGAAGGAATTGGATAAGGATTTGACCTCTGTTGTTATCGCCGTCAAACTCCAGGTGCAGCTACGTCTGGAACCCGACGCCCCCCTAACGCTGTCCTTGTCACTCTCGCCCTCTCGGGTTCTCTCTCTATCTGTCAGTTTCCTGTTTTGTGCTCCTTTTCCCCTCCTCTCTCACCCTGTCTTCTACTCTCACCATCCTGTCAGAGTGAAGTGTTAATGGGAACCTCACGGAAGATCTGCTGTCAGATGTGTGAAAGTGCAAAAATATTCGCCATCTGCTCTCTTCCCCTCTCTCTCCTTATTTCACTCTCATCTTTCCTCAGGGATCAAAACGAATTCTGCGCTCCAATGAAATTTCGCTGTCTTCAGCTGGACTGACAGAGACTGACTTGCAGCTTACATTTTCTTTGCAGGTATCCAAGTTTCAAGTTCAAGTTTGGTTTATTTGTCACATACATAGTCATACACAGTATAACTCGCTGTGAAATGGTTGGGTGCATTGTTAGAGTCCTAAAGTCCTTATTACACATTAACTCTTAAAATAGCTTTAGTGACAGGCTCCCGAGACTCATTTTTAAATGAGAATTATTTAATTCCAAAGCTTGAACTGTTTTGAAGTAAGACATCCTAGTTTGACAGGGTGAGCGAGAATTTGATGCCCGTCCCATGGCCGGAGAGCTTGTCCATATACTTCAGCTGTTTAATGTGTTTGTGTTTGTCAGGATCAGTGCTTGTTTGACTAGCATGCCTGACGGCCTCTGACCCCCACTGAGCCCCTCTGACTCTGTGTTGCAGTACCCACATTTCCTGAAGCGCGACGCCAACAAGCTCCAGATAATGCTCCAGCGCAGGAAGCGCTACAAGAACCGCACCATCCTGGGCTACAAGACCCTCGCCCTGGGCCTCATCAACATGGCTGAGGTGATCCCCGTGACACCAGGCCGGGGGGGGAAGGGAAGGGAAGAAGAGTTTTACAGCACTGTGTTTTTAATAATGACCCCTGACCTCTCTCTGTGTATGTGTGTGTCGCCTGCCTCCGCCTCCCCCAGGTGATGCAGCACCCTACAGAAGGTGCTCAAGTGTTGGGCCTCCACAGCCAGCTGAAGGAGGCGTCTGTGCCCGTGGCAGAGGTGAAGGTCTACTCCCTCTCCAGCCAGCCTATTGACCACGAGGGGCCCAAAGCGAAGATGAACGGTGAGAACGGGTTTGTGCGGAGGGAGTGATGTCAGTGGAATGAACTGCTGGAGAGATCTTTAGGAACTTGGAGACGTTGGCTAGCCTGCTTTATTTAACTTTCGGTCTGTTTCCCTACCTGCTTGCTATGTTTTTATCCCTTATGTTTTTATTCTTTCCTTTCCTTTTTCCTTTCTCTCGCGTCCTTCCTTTCACACTTTGTTCAGATCGTTCTCCGGACATGGATAACTATTCCGAGGAGGAAGAGGAGAGCTACTCGTCGGAGCAGGAGGGCAGTGATGACCCTGTTCATGGACAGGTAAGCAGTGTGGGTGCTGGAGGAAAGGAAACAGAGACTGAACCAGTCCGTCTGCTGATGAGGGAGAACAGGAGGAAGCAGATTGAGCGGAGCAGGATGAGAAAGGGGAGAGTTGTGTGAGAGTGAGAGCCATGACCTTGTAAGCGGGTGTGTGTGTGTGTGTGTGTGTGTGTGTGTGTGTGACTCCATTTCTCTGTTCATCACAGTATCTGTATGATGAAGATGATGAGGTGAGGAAGAAGAAACCTCGGCGTAAACTTACATCCAGTGCAGCAATCACCAGAGTAAGTGTGTGTGTGTGTGTGTGTCAGAGTTGAATATGCTAAGTTTCAGTTTATATGGGGATGTGTGTGGAGGCCTTACTCAGCTGTAATGGTCTGCCAGGAAGAGGCCGTAGTTAAACTGGCCCCACGCGCACGCACACAGAGAGCAATGCCAAAACTGTAGAGGAGCTGGAATGAACCTTTTTAATGCTCAAAACTGAACCACAATAAATCAGAAATTAATGAGTGTAAATGGCACTGATCGTTGCAGCTTATACACTCAGAATTTTAACTTTAAGCTTAACTACACATGCGCGCGCACACAAACAGGACTATCAATCATTGGGACTAAAACTGTCAGGATAATGCATCATTTTATAACACAGTTTATAAATGCATATACTGATTCCCATTTAACACAACGTCACTGCCTGTGTGTGTCTGTGTGTGTGAGAGAGAGAGCAGGTATGGGCCATGTTGTGGTAGAATGTTGTGCACAACATTCTATCAAGCTCCCTTGGATCTGTCAGCGTCTGGACTGACTTAAGACCAGAAACCACCAATAAAAAAATTGCACTGTTTGGGGTTGTAATCTATTCCTTCAGGCCAAAAAGTGGTGGAGTTCTTTTGAGGTGTGTGTGTGTGTGTGTGTGTGTGTGTGTGTGTGTGTGTGTGTGTGTGTGTGTGTGCGCTCCTGCGGTCTTAATTCATCCAATGACACTCTCCTTTCCCTCCACAGCAGCCCAACATCAAGCAGAAGTTTGTGGCCTTGCTGAAGAGGTTTAAGGTTTCAGATGAGGCGAGTGCCTGCGTTTCCTCTGCCTGATTGTTATCCATAATGTGTGTGTGTGTGTGTGTGTGTGTGTGTAATGGTGAACGGTGAGAGTCACACATCTCATGTCTGCATGGTGCGTCTAGGTGGGCTTCGGCCTGGAGCACGTGTCCCGCGAGCAGATCCAGGAAGTGGAGGAGGATTTGGATGAGTTGTATGACAGCCTGGAGATGTACAACCCCAGCGACAGCGGACCCGAGCCGGAGGAGACGGACAGCATCCTCAGCACCCCCAAGCCAAAGCTCAGGTCTCCCTCAGCACACACACACACACACACACACACACACACACACACACACACAGAGCCATGTGTAGTAATCCACGCTCACTTACACACACACACACACACACACACACACACACACACATGGACATGTGCATACAGACACTGTGCTCCGTGTGTGTATAGATACAAGTATAAATTCATATGCATTCATATCATTCTGATATGGTCGAATTAAAAACACAACATGAACAGTACATAGACTGAAGTCAGTCAGAAATGGAGAAAGAGAGAGTATAGAGTGCCCTCTGGTGGTGAGCAATGTTTATAATTTCCTTGGCACAGTAACCTCTAGTGCACACTATATCATTAGCAAAAATCACTATAATCAGGGAATAACTCAGTCTGTTTAAATCAGTCTAATCAGTCTGATGAACCATAGCCTAAACACACGGATGTTTAAAAACAAGTACAGTGGGAAAATTATACAGCAACAGTCTGGTGGGCACTGAGTGAAGCCTTGGGTGTGTGGGCTGTCAGTTTGAGAGAGCTTTGTGTTTGTGCGTGTGCAGGCCATTCTTTGAGGGAATGTCCCAGTCGAGCTCACAGACGGAGATCGGCAGCCTGAACAGCAAGGGGAGCTTGACCAGAGAGAACTTCAGCCCCGTGAGTGTGCGCGTGGGTCTGTGAGAGAGTGAACAGAGCCTCCTTTGTTCCCATGTCTGATTGAGAGCATGATGGGAGGATAAAGGAAGGATTAGAGAAATATGAGTAAAAATGGTGACATGCCAGGAAAAGGACATTTTAGAGGGATGGGAGAAGAGGCTGGCAGTGTAGTATTAAGGATTTGAGAAGGGAGGAGGCTTACGTTAGCCACACTGACCAGAAAGAGCTGAAGTGGACCGTGTCAACACTAGGGTGCAGCTTCCCGCCTACACATGCATCTGTGGATGGAAGGATTTCAGCTTCATTGAATTCCATCTGATTCCTGGCACCAGTATAATTCAGTCCAAGGTTGTCAAGAAAGATGACTCTGCCTGTTAAGTCTGTTAACATCCCATAGTGAATGTTAGATGATTTTCTAATGCATTTTCTCCCCAAATTACTGCCAGTGGTCAATACGTAATAGGCCCGTGGCCAACGGTCGCGCCAAGCTTCTAGCATTGTGGTGGTACTGGATTTAAGGGAATTGCAGTGATTGCAGTAATGAGGTGCTTAGGATTGACTGCGTTTCCTGTGTTTCTCCAGCAGGGGGAGCAGCCCCCCTCTGATAAGATGAAATACTCACGCAGTCGTAACCTGGAAGAGGCACAGACTGAGACAGATGGACTGGTGAGATGCTGACCTAGATCAAAGAAACGCACACTTCTGGTCGCACATCTTGTTTTAAGTCTCACTGTGTGTGTGTGTGTGTGTGTGTGTGTGTGTGTGTGTGTGTGTGTGTAGGAGGGGAATGATCAGGAGCTCTTTGTGGACATGGGTCCCTCCATTACTGTGTCAGCAGTTGAGAAACCCCGCACTCCGCTGAAGTCTAGCAAGAGTGAAGGTCAAACAATGCCCTCACCCAGGTCAGCGCAAACACACACGCACACAAAATAGTAGCACTAGTGCACATTGCATATCGCAAGCATATTTTAGGGTCACGGATGATGATGATGATGATGATGATTAAAGCATGTGTGTGTGTGTTGTCAGGTTGGAGGGGACACACACACCACGACAGAAGCGCAGTACCCCGATGAAGGAGCGACAGCTCTCCAAACCACTGACTGAGAGAACCAACAGCTCAGACAGTGAGCGGTCCCCAGAACTAGGACACAGCACACAGGTAATACACAGAGCAAGAGACAGGAACACTAATGCTAGCCTGCATACTTCTGAAGTATTCTCTCCTCTTATTATTTATAGCACCCTCGCCTTCTCTCTCTCTCTCTCTCTCTCTCTCTCTCTCTCTCTCTCTCTCTCTCTCTCTCTCTCTCTCTCTCTCTCTCTCTCAGGAGCAGGAGTTTCTCTAAATAAATAATGTTAATGCACAGGAGCACTGTGTCACCTTGTTACACTGATTCAGTCTGAATTATTAATATTGGTGTGACTCATCTGAATGTAACCTCTCCTCTGTGTGTGTGTGTGTGTCTGTAGGGCCTTAGGAAAGCTGTGTATGATCAGTTGAATCAGATTTTGTTGTCTGATTCTGCATTACCTGAGAGTCTCATCCTTGTCAATGGCAATGACTGGCAAGGCCAGGTATGTGTGTGTGTGTGTGTGTGTGTGCGTGTCTGTGTGTGTGTGCGTGTCTGTGTGTGTGTGCGTGTCTGTGTGTGTGTGTGCGTGTCTGTGTGTGTGTGTGCGTGTCTGTGTGTGTGCGCGCGCATGTGTGTGAATTACACTAAATGCAGTTTATTGCTCTAATTATGTAGGCATTGTAATAGACTGCTGTGCTATGGAGGAGGACACAGGTGTTGGTGTGTTTACTTAATCAAAGCGCTTTGGTTTGGTGTGTGGGTGTGTAGTATGTAGCAGAGCAGCTGCAGATCCAGAAGCAGCCGGTGGTGTGTACGTGTTCAGCTGCAGAGATTCAGACCATCCTCTCTGCTGTTCTCACACGCATACAGAAGTTGTGAGTGATCCACCATCAACCAACCAAATATTCCATCACAGGCCTTCCTCGTGGGCCAGCTCTCCCTCTTCCTCGTGTCCATCACTCTTCAGGGTATTTTTCTAGAGTGTCCCATTCTGTTCTTCTCCTGTTCTCCTGCCCCCTCCCCCAAATCTCCCCTCCTCAGTTGTAACTGCAACTCCTTGATGCCCCGGCCGGTGAAGGTGGCGGTGGTCGGACCTCAGAGCTACCTCGGCGCTATCCTGCAGTTTTTCGTCAGCCAGCTGGCCAATAAGACATCTGATTGGCTCAACCACATGCGCTTCCTGGTGGTTCCTCTTGGTGGGCACACCACAGGGTGACCCCTGACCTAATCTAAGGGCATCTCTAGAATTCATTATTCATATCATTGACAGTAAATCTTAGTAATCCATTTGAATTTGCTCATAATGATTTTTAATTGCAGATAATAATTTTAATTACATCGCTCAGTGTACCTGCTCTCTCTTTCACACGCTCCTTTATTTAATCTTTGTATCCAGGCTCCCATCCTGTTGCTAAGCATCTGGGTGCCCTTGACAACCGTTACTGTTCCGTCTTCCTGGACGGAGCATGGAGAGAGTTGTTCAGTCGCTCTGAACCGCCACAGTCAGGTACATGGGCAGACGTATGTATATGCACGCACATTGACTCACTCGTTGTTCTCTCACAAATCTGCGTATGCACGCAGACATACTGACTCATATTCTCTTTGTGTGTGTGTGTGTGTGTGTGTGTGTGTGTGTGTGTGTGTGTGTGTGTGTGTGTGTGTGTGTAGACATGTTAGATGTGGCCGGCCGTATAGCTCAGTACATCAGCGGGGTCACGCTCACCCACCAGCTCCCCATTGCCGAGGCAATGCTGACGTGCAAGCCCAGAACGTGAGTGGATGCTCTACATGCCTCACCCTAACGCCTCGCACAGCCCAGCTGGAAACTGCATAACACACTGCTCTAACCTCACTAGTGCTGTGTGCACACACAAACACACACCTGGGCACTACATTGTCTCTGGTTTACACTTAATCCTTTATAATCTTTAAGTGAAGCAAACGGTTAATCTACTACGTCAGAAAAGATTTAATCTCTGACTATTGCAAATTAGTCTGTAAGCAAACAGAACCTTCACATATGACGCTTTGCCTGTGAACTTTTATTTTTTTATTAGTTTGACAAAGCGGTTTTATGATGGTTTTATTGATGTTTTTCCCTTTTCACCTTACTGTGACAGGCGGGATGAAGACTCCTATCAGAAGTTTATCCCCTTTATTGGTGTGAGTTAAAGTTTGATATTTTATGATGTGATTTGAATCAGTTATTGTACAAATGCAACAGTGGAATTGACATTAAAATGTTTTACAGGTGGTAAAAGTGGGTCTTATCGAGCCAGGACAGTCAGCTACAGGTCAGTATACAGGCTGATCTCTCTGTTAACAGTTCTGTTCACTCCTTATCTTTACAAAATACAGAAGGTTTTTCAATAAAGCAAATTATATATTGTTGTTGCCATCTTCCATTTTGTACGTCCTAGGTGATGCCGAAGAGGGCGTGTCTGTAAATTTGTCAGTCCCCTCGACATCGCCGCCTTCTCATGGCTCTCCAGCAAGTCTTAAAGAGACAGCGACGCCCCCTTCCTCACCCTCTATGGGTGCGGTGCTGGCAGTGCAGGGGTGAGTGTGTGTGTGTGTGTGTGTGTGTGTGTGTGTGTGTGTGTGTGTGTGTGTGTGTGTGTGTGTGTGTGTGTGTGTGTGTGTGTGTGTGTGTGTGTGTGTGTGTGTGTGTGTGTGTGTCAGTCTTCATGTGTCATTTGAACAGCTCAGGATGGGTTTAATGATTCCTTGTTTGGGTAAAAATATTTATTTGATTACTGTAAAGCAACAAATATTTACATGAATACATGTTAAAAATAATCCTTAGTGTTTCCTGCATGTTCAGTAAACAGCTCATCCCACTTGACTGAAAAATAGGCAACTGATGACGGGATACATATAAAGAATTGCAAAAGAGATTCAATTTAGCTCAGCGGGCCAAACTTCACATTCATAACTAAAAAGGTATTCGGAGTAGTGCTGTAGGTTTCACTTTTATAGTTTTCACAAGAGTTTGACATGAAGTGGTTGGTCTAGGTGAGCTGGCATGGAATTACACATTTATCTATATCTGAAAATGTTCATGGACTTTACTGCAAAATATCTGGGCCTAGTACTGACTTTGGTTTCTTGTAGGTAATGCCATTGTGGTCTAATCCAACACCTGTTTTGATTAGAATTTTAAAATAACTCATGATTCTACAAGATTGGTGCTAGGGAAGTTGTTTTTTTCCAAAATATGTTGGTCATTCTCTGGACTTTGGACTCTTATTCATAGAACACACGTGTATAAGCACATTGCGTGCCCAGAAAAGCAGGATTAACCCAATTAGAAAGATGATGTAAAAACGAGCTTTACGACACATTGTGATAACTGCTGCGGATAAACATAATTTTAATGAAAAGTTACTGTGTATCGGAGCCTCACATCATGTGGCTTGTGGTCACGTTAAAAATCACTAATAATTTATGATTTATTTATATAATAAATAATTATATAAAATTGTGTGTGTGTGTGTGGGGGGTAGGAGCCCCAGCATGTCCCATGGCGTGGACGCCATTGGTCTGCAGGTGGACTACTGGCTGGCGTCTCTGGCAGAGAAGCGACGTGAGGGGGAGAGAAGAGACACAGGCTGCAAGAACACCCTAAAGAGCGCCTTCAGGTCCCTGCAGGTCAGCCGTCTGCCAGGAGGCGCTGCCAATGAGCCACATGCGTCCGTCTCCACCATGTCCATGACCGTGGTCACAAAAGAAAAGAACAAAAAAGGTGAGATGAACAAAAATAGTAAAATAAATACAATTGTGGTTAGTGAGGACTACACAAAAACTGGTAAAACAGCACTTCCAAAAAGAGGAACACCCACCATTGAACATTCCAGTTATATAAAGACAAAATTAAGCCCAATGCCCAATTTTTCAGCAAATCCCTCTTTCAGTTGCATGTACTATAGTATCTGCTTCATGAGAGCAGTTCAGCCATCTCCTCTTTGCCTCATCTCCTCTATTTCTGTAGTTCCAACCATCTTCCTGGGGAAGAAACCTAAAGAGAAAGAGGTGGACTCCAAGAGTCAGGTGATTGAGGGCATCAGCAGGCTCATCTGTTCAGCCAAGCAGCAGCAGACCATCCTGAAAGGTACCGCACTCCAGCCCTGAAAGCAAACATCTTTGTATCTTTCTTCATCACAAGCTGTGACCTTTTTTCTTTTAACATTTCTTCCTTGTTCATAGTGTCCATTGACGGCGTGGAGTGGAATGATGTGAAGTTCTTCCAGCTTGCAGCCCAGTGGCCAACGCACGTCAAGTACCTCCCAGTTGGATTGTTTGGCTACAGCAAGCCGCCCTCCTAGGACGGCCCACTTGGCCTCTAACTCCTCCCCTTCACTCAGCAGCCTTCGCCCTATTGCACACAGTTCCTGACAGTCGGAATGCTAGCCAATTGTAGCGGAGTTGTGAGGAGGCAGCCTACCCTAAGTGATGCTCTGATTGGGGGTAGATGGTGTTGCAGGGTTTGAGTTGGTGGCTGAGGTGTACTTTTTTTAATGGCGCTAGTCACTTTTATTTATTGAAAGGTCAAAGAGCACCAATTCTGAGCATACAAGCACAAAACGGGGGACCTTCAGTCTACCAACAAGAGTCACACTGACAGCATGACAAAGCAGAAATCCAAAAAAAATGACCCTAGTCATGACCTCTGATGCAGTGCACTCTTGAACATAATTGGCCTCACTGTCAATGTTTTGGTGGAATCAACAAACACTGTTAACCTCTGATCTGCATGTCTACAGCACCCACCATCCACTAGTACAATTTGTGTTATGCAGCGTATGTACCTGTGCATGTGATCAGCTGTGCACCTACTATTCGCCACCTAAAGCTTTGCTGTTTTCACTGAGCGTGCCCATTTTGCTGTGGCGTGGATGCTCTGTCCACCGGCTACTTCTGTGCGTTTTGTTCTTAATTTTATACACAAGTTAAGCTTTTGTCTTATAGGAGCATTCAACTGTTTGGTTCTAATGTGAGTACATCAAAAAGTGTCCTTTTTATAAAATGTATGTAGCTCAAGGTTTTTTTGTTTTTTTGTTTGTTTGTTTGTTTTCTTCATAGAACATATCTCCAAAGATCACACTGGCCAGTCCGAATGCAAACATATGTCATTTGTCCAGTGGTCACACCAAGTCCTCATGGTTGTAAAAACGACTGGTGTTCTTAGTTGTCCGTTTAGTGGTAATGAGGAAAGATGGTTTCATCCAGGTTGAGGTGAATTAAAATCATATGGAGATTAAAAAAAATAATAATCCCATACTTCATTTTAGCAAAGTGTGTGAGACTAATTTACTAGTTTCTGAAGATTCTTTTTTTTTTTTTTTTTTTTTTTTTTTTTCCAACCATCAGCTTTTTCCAAGGTTCTTCAGCAGACTTGGCCAGGGTAAGGATCTTTTAGATCTGAAATGCTGTTGCAAGCTGTGCACTTAATTTACATGCACTTAATTTACATTAGACTTAATTTACATTTCACAAACACATTTTCTTCCACAGTACTATATTGTTGGGAGTTAGGAAATTACTCTTAACGAGAGAGTTCTCAAGAATGAAAGAATATATGATGCTTTTTGCCAAGTAGCATGATATCATTGTTGGCATAAACTGTCTTTAAAGGGATATTTCGAACACGGCTCATAGTTTATTCTTCTTCGTAAGTTAAGTATATTGGTTCCTACTGTCATTGATGTTTGGTTTGGTAACCAAAGAAAGGTTTATCTAAAATTCCATCTCATATTTGGTTTGTTGTTTCCTAAACATTACGGTAAAAAGAATTAGACATCATTCATTTTGGAGTCTTTACATTTGATTACCTCAGTCAAAGCTTTTTGACTTGTAGCCAAAGCAAAACCATTCTGTTCCCTGTTTCAGTGATTGGGGGAGGTTACTGGTAAAACATCCTCAGAATCAAGGTTATGTGGCTTGAAATACGGAAATTCATTTTGGCCTTTTAAAAAATAAATATAGCAAGATGTATCAAAGGCATGGATTTAATATAAAAATGAACACACTTTTTTTTTTTTTAATGATCTTCCTCTATGCTTTGATAATGTATGTCATTCCCTGATATTCAGATGTTATCATTCCCTTTTTATGATCTTTTTATTTACTTTCTTATGAGGAAGTGATTGCTAATTTACTTCAAGCACAGTTTGTTCACATATTGCGGTTTTGAGTAATGTCTAAATTAACTCACAACTGTCTTCACAATCAGGAATCAAATATTAAACTCTGAAAAGCTCTTTTAAGAGCAGATCTGGCATCAGGTTTTAAGAGCAGATCTGGCATCAGGTTGCCACTCACAATTGGAGTCATTAACATGAAGAGCTAAGAGCCAATGCTGATCTTCAGTCAGAGTTTAAGAGCTACTATCGCCCTTTATCTGCTTAGCTGCTAGTTGTAGAAACGGGCAGCTTCTACTAAAGTGATGTTCTATTTTTGTCTGAGTTATGTGAGGTATATTTGTTGGTGTTAAGGTGACAAAGGTTTTAGTGTATGAAATTAGGTTATTGAAAACAAAATGGCTATAAAATAATGTTGTGCCACTGTAAGAGTGATGTGAGCATGTGTTAATTTCAGTGGTTGCTGATCAATTTTGTGGTGTGTATTTTTAGCAGTATGCCTACCCTTTAATCATGACACAAGGCTACATAAGACCTCTGATTGGCTAAGCTTGTGACCTTTCAGTGGGGTGTTTCTTACAGAAATGACACGCAAAGTAGTAGTTCTCCACCCATTTAAATACAGCAAAATATACAGAAGTGTACAAGAAAATTACATGACAATTATGATGTATTTTCTAGGGTTTTTGTCTCAGTTTATCACATTCTAAATGCTAAAGGTTTGAGTAGATTACAAAGATTCCAGTTCTTGGGATTTTTGTGTGGCAAAAAGTATTAAGTTTGTTACAATCCAAATGGGTTAACTGAAATATTTGTTGGAACCTTTATTTCTGGAGTGGATATTAACAAAAAAAACTTTTTTTTTTTTTTTTTTTTAGTTTAATTTTATTTTATGTTTTCCCATATTCTTTTTTTTAATGCAAGTTTTGCAAAAAGAGCTTGCAAACATGCTAATAAATATTCCATAGCACATTTGCTTGTCACCACTCCCTACTGATATAGCTCACCAAATGCCAACAACTAAAGAAACTCCAAATGAGTTTTTAGTAGATTAGTGCTGGGTCATGGTGGTCACCAGTGGAGTTGAGCCCTACCAGACCCCTCAAACTCTGCCTGCTTAGTGTTCTGGGGATCTTTGGCCAGATCTTGAAGTAGACCAGACTGTCAGTCATTCTCTGACAGAGTGCCTGCTATCTTCCCCTTCAAAGAACCTGGCAGCCATTCTGGTGCGCTGATTGTCTGCATGTTGTAAGCAGTGGCTCTTTGTGCAAAACCTTTTCAACAGTGAACACCTTTTGAGTGGTACTGTCCAGCTGTATCAAGCTTATGCACACAGATCTTTTGACTGATCCAATGTGGCTTGGGCTGTATTTCAAAAAATTCATTAGTTGGAGCTGTTTCATTTTTGTTTTACATTATTAATTTTTAATATGGAATATTTGTAAAATAGCCCAGAAATGATGATGATGAATGCCACTGCCAGAGAGCTCCAGCTGTCTTATTCTATATCACTAGAAGTGCAAGATACAGGGCTTGGTGTAGTATTGCTGATCTAATAAGAATGGTCACAAATATTGACTTTTTTTGCAATGTTACCTATTTTAATGCAATGTCATTTTAATGGAGACTGATGCACTTTGTTCCATTTGAAGTTGCGCCACTGTCTCATTTGAATCGTCTTGTTGCCTTCTTCTGGTGGTCTGTGTATGAACAGCGCGTGTTTTCCCTTTTGTGCTGTTCAATCTGTCATGATGTCTGGACCAGTCATTGAATCTGTGTTTTGTGTGACGTCAATGTTTTACTGTCCTTACTGAACAAATTCCTTGCACACTGATTGAAAACTAATACTTTGTAAGGCAACTGAAAAAAATAATTCTCTTCACTCCTGCACAAGGGCCTGATTTGCTAAAGTTATTACCATGTGTGGAATTTGTCAGAAATGTAAAACCAGTTATTTGGAGTGAAGTTTATCATAATCACTGATCCATAAACTTAATCATGTGTCACTTGCTTTAGTAAATCAGACCTTAAGAGCCTTTGAGTTTCTTCATCACATTGAGAAAATACTTGTATTGAATTCAACAAGCTTTGGTGTTCTGAGTTCTTGCAAAAGCTAATCCCAAGGCTCAGGATCAGTGTGGTAGAATAGCGCACTGACATTTGGCGCAAACGTCTTGCTAGAGAAGCCGAGCTTGTGGATGAAAGTATTTTTGCACATGCACTGTTTTTGGTTTAGTAGTTTTCGGTCCTTTGCCTTTTGCCTATATCAAAAAATAACAGTGCTTGTACATATCTTTAAGAAGTGCTTGTAATATGAATCTAGTTCTTGGATATTTTTTTGTTGTTTTTTCAATTCAATGTTTTGTAGTACTGCTTTTTCATTATTTAGTTGTCAGTGGGCTAATGTGTGGGATCAAAAAGTGGTCTTTTTTTAATAAACAGTTTATTTGTACTCTGCCTTCGTTTTTTTTCCGTTTATTTAAAAGAAAGATTGGCTTGTGTTACTAGCGGAGGATAAAGTTTCAGATTTTAACGCTTTTAGTGGGTTCTTTAGCTCCCTTTAAGCGACTTTTTGTCGATTATATTCAAAACTGCAACTACTATGCTAATAAAATGTGGCACACGCAAAGTCTCCTGGGCTCGTGATGTCACGGCGCCGCGCGAGGGCTGTGGGTTCTGGGAGAGTTAGGATTAACGGCCATCTTCAGTGTGCGGCTGTCACCCATATGCATTAGAGCAGCTGCGGGGGTGGATAGCTGCGTTATTCGTAGCCGACTGACGATGAATAAATAAATAAATAAACGTAAGCTATTCGCCGAGATGTGCTTTTTGTTCGTTGGGCAAGCCGTTGTTATAAACTAATTGGTATAAATTTACCAATCGGATGCGACTGCAAACTGGCAACCGGTCCATCACAGGTAGCTGGCGAGCTAAGCTAGCTAACCTAGCTGTTTTTACTGTCGTATTGGGCTAGGATGCTTCAGTTGTAATTGTCTAGGTTAGCTAACGGATTTCGTTTCAGTTCGCAATCATTTAGCTAACATAGGTTAGCTACCTGTGGTCACAGCCTCTAAGAACTGCGATTATTTTTTTTTTAAACCACAGACTAGTGATTCTCTACCATTAACTTATTTGAACACAAACACTACAATCCCATCAGTGTCGGCGGAGAAGGTAAATATTTGAATGAAATGCTGTTAACATGGCTATTTATTGTCAAATTGCACTATTTCAGCGTTAGCTTGTGTAAGTTGGTCGTTGCATGTTTTCTGTAAATATGTAAGATAAGGAGTTGACGTTCTTGACGTTAGATTGTGATTGACATTGATGCAGGCGAGACTTGGCAGGTAGGCTTTTGTCCAAGCCTGAAGAAAACCAGCTAGCTTGAGGCTAAAAACAGTAGCTAGCCAGTTAGTTTGAACGTGTCTAGTCTTAACCATCCAATAACGCTAGGTTTCCGAATGTTTCTGTCTGGATATATCAGCATGTTTGGAGTCTGTAACTTAAAAACAGAATCATCAGATAGCTAGTGATGCGCAGTTTACGTGTTGATCACGGAATCCTGGCGTGACAAATGTAGCTAGCCGGTCATCATGTAATGTAACAAGTAGCCAGCTGCATTATCTGAAAGTTATTTTGTGAGAAAATGCCTATTCTTGTATAACTGGCCTTGAACGTTTGAGTTTGTATTGGTAAGCTTTCAAGTTACACAACCGTTAACAGAGGATTTCACGCCAAACTAGGTAGCTAAGTGTCTACACCCAACTAAAGTCAAGGTCTGCAATGGAAGAAAACCTGGCAGGAATGCCGTGCTTTGCAGTATGGATGCTAGTGAGTCTTTGTGTCCGCAGCTTGCCAACCGGTCACCTTGATTGATCTGGTTTAGGTAATTACGTATCACCTTAGCTGTTAAATTTAATTTCACCATAGCTCATGTTTTTTTTTTTCTTAGCGGTCAGTTCGTAATGCTGAGATGCTTGAAGGTTTTTCTAGCTATTCGCGGTTCTGCATCCCACTACGGCCTCTGGGACGTTAAGGGGCTTCCTCATCTTGCTGCATTGCAGTGAATACACGGGACGAAGGAGGGTGGGGGCAGGGAAAGCGGGGGCCACCTGGCGGCAAGAAAGCGAAAGCCCAGGTGAGGATAAAACTTAATAAAAAATAAAAAAAATTGAACACAGGACATAGGAGGTCTTCGTACGTTATTCAGTGGTTGCGCTAAAGTGGCACTGTGGTCACGTATAGGATTGCTGCAGACGCGCTGGGCTTAGTAGTTTTCGTACATTGAGAGTAGTGTTTTGATGAGCGCCCACAGTGCTGAGAGAGCGATCTCTTGTCAGCGCGCAAGGCTCGGCGGTCAAAAATGTGCTGAGTGTCTTTTTGAGGTGTCCCAGAGATGGACTGTTAGCCCTGAAGTGCAATAATTACTCAGACAAGGACGGTAATGCAGCAAAGTCGCTAATGGAGTCCTGACGTACAATTATTACGTTTCACAGTTAGAGTGAGTACTGCTCTTTTTGACGTTTTTATATTAAGTGGCGCTCTTACTCTGAAATGTTTAATGCCTGTGTGAATTATGGAAGAGATACTTAGGCTTTGTGTTCGCTCGCGTTTTTTTTCCCAAAGGATAATTGCATCAAATATTTAACTGTAGCCTGGGGAACATTTAAAATTAATTTTAAAGGTCTACATCAGATTAATATTCTCAAGGATTTTAAAGGTTTAGCCGTCAAGGTTAAGTTAAACAGTGATCCCAATACAAGCAACATATTTTGCTAGGAAACAGTTTTATTTCTATGTTCAAGGCACATTTTCTCCCTGTGGTTTTCTGTCCTAGTTCTCCCCCAGCGAGTGTTTGTAACTGTAAGCTGAGACGTCCTTGGCGATGTCTACCATGGTGTACCCGCATGAGGAGGCCCTGGAGCGGCTCACGCAGGACGAGATCGTGCTGAACACCAAGGCAGTGATGCAGGGCCTGGAGACACTGCGTGGCGAGCACGCCCAGCTCCTCAGCTCCCTGCTGGAGTGTTCCCAGCCGCCCGCCGCGCAGGAGAAATCCGGCCTGCTCCGCAAGAGCCTGGAGGCCATCGAGCTGGGTCTGGGCGAGGCGCAGGTATGCCGCTTTGCTGCCACACCCCAGCCCTTTAGCCAGCATCTCTCTGCGGGGCTGCATCTTGCTGGTGGAGAGAGGTCAGAGCTGGCCTGGAGAGTGGTTAAGTGGATGAGGAACTGCTCTCAGCTCCCTCTGGTCTCCTGAGTGATGCTACAGAAAAGTTTTTGCCCTGTTGTGCTGTGGTTTGAGCCCAGTTATGGCATGGCTATCCATGGCTGCGACAGCCAGCTGGGGCTGGTCAAGGAGTAAAGCCCTAGGCAGCCGTGGGCATCAGTTTGCTCATGCTTGCAGTTGAGGGCAGTTTCATCTGAATGAGCAGTAGCTCAAAAAGATGTTGGTGATTGGGTTCATGTGTCTGGGTCTCTCTTTCCCAGTTTGTAGTTATCATCTGACAGGGGATAGCTAGCTGGCTGGTAGGGGTGAATTAACTTGATGACTAAAATTAAGATTTTTGGGTGGGGGAATTAAATGGGTTTTTTAAAAAAAGAGTTTGCCTTAAGAGCCCACAAGAGTTTGTCTGAGGTTGCAACTGAAGTTGTTTTGTTTTTTTTGTTTTGTTTTTTTGTTTGTTTCCTGAATGGCTGGAAACGCACTTGTCATGATTGGCTGGTCACTGGGCAGGTGATGATTGCACTGTCAGGTCACTTGAGTGCGGTGGAGTCAGAGAAGCAGAAGCTGCGTGCGCAGGTGCGGCGCCTGTGCCAGGAGAACCAGTGGCTGCGGGACGAGCTGGCCAACACGCAGCACAAACTGCAGCGCAGTGAGCAGAACGTGGCTCAGCTTGAGGAGGAGAAGAAGCACCTGGAGTTCATGAGCCAGATCCGCAAGCTGGACGATGACGGCGCCTCGCCGGCCGACGACAAGCCTGCCGACAAGGACAGGGACAAGGACAGCCTGGATGACCTGTTCCCCAATGACGACGACCAGGGACCAGGTGAGAGACGGCGAGAGGGAGTCTGCTCTTTCACCTTAGCTCTGCATAGGTGTCAACTGTTCAGATGAGTTTGAATTTCCCTTTGGATCAGGGGCTAGTGTGGGTTATGAAAATGAAAATATTTATTTAGACCATGTGGTCAGCCATAAAAATGTGTGCTTACACAACAAGACACAGGGACAGTGTTCTACAGGCAGAGTCAGGTCCAGTATTTCCTTAATGGATGTTGCCCATAGCAAACAAGTCTCCCGTCAGAGGGATTAGCTGCGTAAAAAAGAGGTAAACATTTCCTGTAATCCCCCCTGTGATACTGGAGTCTGGTTACAACTGTGTTTATTCTGACCTCAGCCCAGCCCAGCGGTGAGGTGGCCGCCCAGCAGGGCGGCTACGAGATCCCCGCACGTCTCCGCACCCTACACAACCTGGTGATTCAGTACGCATCGCAGGGCAGGTACGAGGTAGCCGTGCCCCTCTGCAAGCAGGCTCTGGAGGACCTAGAGAAGACCTCGGGCCACGACCACCCCGACGTCGCCACCATGCTCAACATCCTCGCCCTTGTCTACAGGTCAGCGGGTGACCGGGGGTGAAGGCTCAGTGCTCAGTGATAGTGGGCCTGTTGTGCTGTGCAAGCCATATTTCATATCATGTTTGCGATATATGCCTTGCAATATTATCAAACACACTAGTTGATGTGTCATGGCTTTGTGTCATTTTTTCATTTGTTCAATATTGAGATCGCGAGTTGCAAGTGATATATAATGCTGCCCTAGATTAGGTGGGCTGTATTCATTTGCATATATCTGGTTTGGTATAGCTGTCTTACTCAACAGTGTGCCAGCGTAGACTCACTGTTCCATGAAGAACATATATGGGTCATGTTTGTTGTCCACAAACAAGATAACTACAGTATGCAATGCTAATGTTGGACATGTTTTATTAAGCAAAATCTATATGCATATGTCGAATCACCCTGTGTTGAGCTGAAAGGCCATGCTTTGCATAGGGACCAGAATAAGTACAAAGAGGCAGCCCACCTGCTGAACGACGCCCTGGCTATTCGGGAGAAGACCCTTGGCAAGGACCACCCAGCCGTGGCTGCCACCCTCAACAACCTGGCCGTACTCTACGGCAAGCGGGGCAAATACAAGGAGGCCGAGCCCCTGTGCAAGAGGGCACTGGAGATCAGGGAGAAGGTGTGTGAATCAGAGAGTGGCTAGCCAACATGACATTTCAGATAGCTGGATTCTGGTCTGACTAGGTGCAGTCAGAGCCTACAATGTTGTTGTACAATGGCTTTAACAGAGTCTGCAGTGCAGTGGTACGATGGCTTTAACAGTCTGCGGTACAGTGGTATGATGGCTTTAACAGTTACGCTGTACACATGGCCAGCACCTGACATTGCTGATGATGTGTACGTCAGCTGCAGGGCTTGACGTGACCTGGTTTGTGTATTCACACCTGCTTGTGTGTGATTGGCAGGTGCTGGGGAAGTACCACCCAGACGTGGCCAAGCAACTGAACAACCTTGCCCTGCTGTGCCAGAACCAGGGCAAGTACGAGGAGGTGGAGTACTATTACCGCCGTGCGCTGGAGATCTACGAAAGCAAGCTGGGGGCAGACGACCCCAACGTGGCTAAGACCAAGAACAACCTGGTGAGGGCCCCTCATCTCTCCCACAGCTACTGCAAACAGCACACATCTCCATCATCTTAGACCCTTCACCTTCATCTTTTAACATTTCCTTGTAAGCTGACTGCCCACCTTGACAGGAAAACACTTAAACTGATCTCTCTGACGCAGCCCTTCAGGACTGCAGTGGATCGTGTCTTCTTTCAGGTTGAAACTGCAGTCCAGAACAGTGCAGTGTGTTTTCTCGTCAAGCATGTATTCGATATCGGCGATGCGTCTAAAAATGCAACAGCCAATGAGAGCGTGTTCTCCTTCTGCCATTCCCAGGCGACCTGTTACCTAAAGCAGGGCAAGTTTAAGGACGCAGAGGCCCTCTACAAGGAAATCCTGACCCGCGCGCACGAGAAGCAGTTTGGATCAGTCAACAGTACGGCCTTTCATATCTCTGCAAATATAAACAGGAGGGAGAAAGGGTGTGGGTGTGTGTGTGTGGGGGGGGGGGTGTGAGAGTGAGAGCACTATGGGAAGTAAAACCAATCTTTGGTGTTTCCCAGCAGGATTGGGCTGAGATCTGATCTTGCCTGGTGTAACATGCTGACAGGTTTCCCAGCAAACATCTGACCTGTAGTCGAGAAGACTTGTATATGCTTGCACACAAAAGCTCAAGATCATTACAGAGAGATTATAGGCTGGCATGGCACACATGCCTGGAGTCTTTGTGTATAAACCTGTCTGCTAAAATTGTTCAGTTATATGTAAGAGCAGTATGCCTTTATACAAGTAAAGACGAAAAATTAATATGGAAATCAATGTGGATGAAATTAAAATAAAAGTGTGAATTTGTTGGTTGTTCTGTTTCTTTGCAGATGACAACAAGCCCATTTGGATGCACGCAGAAGAGAGAGAGGAGAGCAAGGTAGAGTGCATGGACTCTGTCTCATCACCTCTGACCTCCAGAGTTCAGCTCCTGTGCTGAAGGACCACTGTACTGTCCTGTTCTGTTGAGCAGTTATGAATATGAAAAACTCAACTGTGGAGAAGTAAGGAATCTAAAATTAGAGCAGTGAAAACCCTAAAGTGTGCAGTGCTGGGTCCTTTCAGTACTAGAGATCTGTCTTGAGGCTGATGAATATTCCAGACCTCTGCTTACGCAACCAGTAGTCAGTGATGTGCAGTTTCTGGTCAGAGAATGTGCTTGTTCTATTGTTCTACTCCAGGGTAAGAAGAAGGACTCTGGTCCCTATGGAGAGTATGGCAGCTGGTACAAGGCCTGTAAAGTGGACAGGTGAGTGCTGGCCAGGCAGAAATGGGCACCAGACATAGATTCAGTCTCTTTGTCCTCTGCTAACACAGTGTGTAGCTGCCTGTCATTCCCATGCCAAAGCCTGGCGTTCTCCTGTGTACTGGCTGAGGGCAAGCCCTCTGAAACTTGTGCATATGCTTCATCTCCCTGCCACGTGCAGTCCCACGGTCACCAACACCCTGAGGAGCCTGGGGGCGCTCTACCGGCGCCAGGGCAAACTGGAGGCGGCTGAGACCCTGGAGGAGTGTGCCACAAAGAACCGCAAACAGGTACCACCACACCCACTCCCTGAAGCTGGAGCTAGTGAATATCTTCCACCGAAAGTAAAATACTAAGTATTTGAAATACTTGTTTGTCTGTCTGTTTCTCTCTCTCTCTCTCTCTCTCTCTCTCTCTCTCTCTCTCTCTCTCTCTCTCTCTGCCTCTCTCTGCCTCTTCCTTCTTTTTCCTTCACTGTGATTCTGTGTAGGGTATAGATGCAATTAACCAGAGTAAGGTAGTGGAGTTGCTCAAGGATGGTGCCCCCAGTGGAGACCGACGGCAGTGCAGAGAAAGTCTGAATGGCCCCAGCGGCCAGCGTGGGGACTCTGAGGTTGACGAGGCAGAGTGGAACGGGGTTTGTACATCAACTCTTTCCTTGTATTATATATTTTATACTGTGCTTTTCACATCCAACCTAATACAATTATGTATATATAGCAAAGGTTCAAATTTTTTTAATTTTTTTTAAACACATGTTTTTTCCATTTTAAGTACAAGAAAGTTGTGGCTTTCCTGTGGACCCTAATGATATTCACTCTGCTTAGCTTGCACTTCTAGCTCTCAGGGTTCAGTGTTACAAATGTAGACAAAAGTGTAGTCTTCCCAGAAAATGATAATCTCAAGGTTGGGTTTTTGTTTTGTTGGGTTTTTTTTGTTTGGGTCATCTGACATATTTTGTAGCCTTTTCACAGAACAGTGTCCCTCAAATGCAAGCCTATAGAACCAAACACCTACTTGAAAGTGGTAGTCTGTCATGGGGAAGGACTTGGCCGTTCTCTGCTGAGATGACCAGCTCGTGTGCAGAGCTGTGTCTGATGTTGGCTCATAATGCCCTCTGCAGGACGGCAGCGGCTCTCTGCGTCGGAGTGGCTCCTTCGGGAAGATCCGGGATGCTCTGCGGCGAAGCAGTGAGATGCTGGTGAAGAAACTGCAGGGCAGTGGCCCCCAGGAGCCACGCAACCCAGGGTGAGCAAGGGGCATGGAGCACTCCTCACACAGCTCACACAGTCCATGCGGGCAAGGGGTCTGGCGGTGGAGTCTGGGAGCTAGCTTTGATCGAAAGCTCTGTTTTTGTGTTTAAGGATGAAGAGGGCAAGTTCTCTGAACTTCCTCAACAAGAGCATGGAAGAGACATCACAGGTGTGTGCAAACATGCGCGCGTGCACAAACTTTGAAAAACTGATGGTTTTGGTATATGTCATGGTACAATTTTCATAACTTCTCAAAGGGTTCTGCTAATTTGTACCATAAAAGTTAATAATTCATACCCTCAGAAGCATTTAATTCAATATACCAGATCATCTATTAACTTGCCCATGATTAACACAACTTACAATAATTGAAAATTATATTTTAAAATGAATTCATTGAAGGTTTAACTTTTTTTTTTTTTTTAAACATTTTCAGGAAGCAAACAGTGGCCTATCTGAGTGTAGAGGACTGAGTGCCAGCAATGTGGACCTTTCAAGGCGAAGCTCTCTGATTGGTTAAATAGTGATCTTGGGCTGTGCGAGGGCAGTGCCCAAGATGAGAGGCTGTTTGCCTTGCATTATTGAATCAGACCTTGCTAAGTCATTTTTCTTTACAACATTTTCATAAGAGTAAAAATGTCTTTAATTTGACATCACCAATGTCATATCAAGTAGCTATGTCTGCTTTGCTGTAAAACTATGCTGACCTTGATCAAATGAACAACACGAGCAGAGACATTTCCCGCCCACAGATTAAGCCGGGTGTGTGGCTGAACTGCACTAAGCTGTTGATGCAGGCTCTCCACTGAAACGGTCCAGGACCGGGCAGAAACTGTGGCCGGGAAATCAGATAATCCAGCATGCTGCTTTCTGGACTGGATGTCTAATTAGAGACATCTGGTAGAAACGTAGAGTCATGGCATGGTCTGAACAGAAAAAAACATGTTAGAATAGCATCTCATATAACAAAAAGTCATTCAAGAATCACTGTACGTAATTGCAAACATTTTACCTTAATTAGTCATAATCAGAATGCTCTTTAGGGACATAATATATACACGTATATCAAACTATGTTGCGTGTCTACTGCGTTAGTGGCATGGACCCTGCCAATGCAAATGTCACAAACACAGTCACAAAGGTAAAATGGTACGTAAATTCTGACTTTGGTCACAGATCCACACACAATTAAGTAGATAATGACAGAAGACTTCAGAAAACAACAGGAAAGAATAGTCTTCACTTTGAAATGACAAGATTTAAATAACTATAGTGGTGACTGGTGAAAATTCACTTTTGCCTTTTGAGTTTTATGTATATATGGGTTTAAATTATTGAAATTATTTTGGTGTTTTCCTTTTTTGTAAATATCGCACAGGAGGTTTTGTTTACACAGTAGAGAGGAAGTGGATCTTTGTTTGAATTAACTGGAAACAAAGTTAGCTACAAATGAAGGAATTGCAGACAAAAAAAAAACTTGTTTTTGTGATTAATTCTGAGGAAAGCACTACTTGGGTATGCATTTTATCAAATGTGAAGGGCAAAACTGAACATTGAGACAAGCCGAATATCCGGTGAGGCTTGTTGTGTTGAACTCTTGTATTTGTTTGTCTTTTTCTTTGTCTCCTTCATGCTGGCTAATGTCCAAAATTCTGTTATAAAACTGGACTGTAGGTATAGTTGTGTGTCTGTTTATTTGTGGCAGACAGTTTTAATATTTAGTGCAAGCATATTTAATGTCTTTTTGTTCGATTTCCTTGTACAGGATTCGTCAGGCCCATATATATAAAATTAAAAATGAGTCCAATCACTGAGGGGGCATGATTTCCATGGTTACAATTCAAAAGGTTTTTTCCTCCTCCTAATTACATGGAATTATATGAACATTAACCATCTGTTCACCTGCCAAAACAAGTTTGATGAAATTCAAAATGTTTGCAGTGTTGTCATGCACTGATGCACTTGCTTTGTCACTTGAGTAACAGACTGTTAACATCTGCCTGTGTCGGTAGGAGATGCTAGTGCATTATTATATGGCTTTGCTTTTGCACCGCCTTTATCAGAAAAGGCTTATTGTAACCAAGGAAAAACCTAAAGAGATACCTAGTCATACAGCTGTATTATGTACCACAAGGGAGAAGTGTAGTTCAGTTTGGTTTTGATCACACCGGGCAATAACAGTGGTAACAGAGTTATATACAGAGCTAAAGGCAGAGACGTTTATTTATGAGCACAATTGAATGTGCTAAAAAGAAAAAAAGTTCAGTCAGAAGAATGCAGAAGAAAGGATCTGTCGACTGCAGCAAATTTCTTGGGTTGTCCTTTGTCTTTCCTACTTTGCGCGTGCACCCACATTTATGCAGTAGCCCTTTGCTTTGTAAATGGTAACGTCTTAGTCCAAGCATTTCCTATCCAGCATAGGGTTCTGCTAAGTGGTGTGTTTGCCGATGTGAATCTAGCTTCAGGCTCCACTCCTCAAGGCCTTCTCTGAGCTGCATGTCACTGACCTGATCATGCCCAGCCGCTGCACGGACACAGCCACCGCAACCTGCCTTCCTCTGACACCTTAGATTATCAAACACTTCATGCGCTGTGAAGGGGAAAGTGCTGCTCAGTGTAGGAGCTTCTCTGAGAACTACTTTAATGGCAGACAGCTTTATGTGCTGACCTGAAATTTGTTTTCTCCAACCATATTCCATTCTAAACCATCATCAGACACACCACAGTACTGTCCTTAAGCCAGCAGCAGAGTTCAGCACATCTCCCCAACACTTTAGAATGCGGTCGTGCTGATTTATGTGGTTTAGGGGGTGGAGTTAGCCAAGTGCTCTTCAAAGGTTTTGCTTGTGAGGGGGCCAACCTCGTGTATTTCATATAAAAGGTTCAAAATTAATAAAAAAGTCTTTTCAAACCAATTCCGTGTGGTTGATTTGCTTTATTCATCACAGCAACCTGTTGAAATAATATTTTGTCACATGTTAAGGATGGTGTATGATTATTTGTGAGCAGTTAAGTGTTTGAACCTATTATAAATGTGTAGTCTTAATAATCTAACATGAATGTAGAAATGTCCCTGGGGTAAATTGTTTTAAAGACTCATCAAAACAAAGGATGGGAAAACAATAAGTGTGAAGGAAGGCTTTCTTATCACCTAAAAACAAGTGATCTGAATGTGCATGTGCGAGCGAGAGAGAGAGAGAGAGAACTTCCTGTCTGCCGCCACCATCTCATTAGCTAAATACGCCTCACAAAAGGAAAGCGGGGTGTGAAGAGAAGCAGCACACACAAAGTGTCCTTCAACAAGGTGCTCTTCCTTCCTCTCCAAGGTGAGAGAAAATGGCTGCAGGTGTGATCCCCGAGTCAGCGAGGGTGGAGCTTGAGTCACTGGACTCCAGCATTTCTGGTAAGTTCTGGTCACTCTGTCTGACAGGGCCTATGTTTTACACCCTCTATTTTTTAACTATATCTAGTATGCTTCACGGTTCTGTAAATACTCTGACATGAAGGCTTTTGCTATGGCTTTTTTCTATCAGCTGATACAAGCCACTGGATGTCATCAGTGAAAGTTTTTGTAGTTCACTTGGCCAGCTAAACAGCGGTTTCATGATCTCAGTGCCGTTTTGAGACTGAGTGGCGTGCCCAGGAAAGAGCGCTGGTGTTCAGAATAAGATGCCTGTCCAGACAGATCCTGCAGTGGCCTCACATCTTACAACCAGCAACAGTTAAATGAAATACCTGCAATTTTGTAAGACTTTTATTTTGAATAAGGAGGTCATCCCTTCTTTGTCCCTCAAGCTTGTTTATCTGCGATGTCCATGGGGCCAGAGACAGTACATCGAGGGCCCATTCGCGTCAACTTCCAGATCGGCCTCTTCATTGAGGGTGTCATGGTGCCTGAGGGCCAGCTAAGCTTCAGAAGTGCAAAGAAACTGGCATCTGAGATCATTGTGAAGCAGGTATGAATCCAGCATCCCTAAAAATGTCCAGCAATGTTATTTTGCAAGATATTACAAATTATTAAATGTAGCACCAGTCTGTCCATGTTTTAAAGACTTTGCTGCTTATTTTGAGTTTTTTTCTCATTTCTTGGTTTGGTGACTTAGTTATGTCTGTGACATGGACATGTACGGTGATACATGACAGATGAGGTTACAGGCATCTTTTTGGTAGCTGAGCAGACTCAGTGTTGAATGATTGACACCTTATGACACTGTCCTTATGGTTTCTAAGTGCTTGGCTTGAATGAAACCTGTGGCTGGTTTGAGAGCCAGCATATGGGAATCTGCTTGGTGCAGAAGCTCATACTTTATGCTGTTGAATCTTAAACAGGCCATTGTGGTAAAATTGGTTCTAGATCAGTGACGAAGATAGCAGAAAGTGTGCATTACATACTCAGAACATTACGTGCTCTGATGGATCTTGCAGACAAGGGACCTTATTCCTACTGCAACCACTGAAATGTTGGATGTTTCTGGGCTTGTACACGTACTTACCACTCTCTTGTACACTTACTGACCCCCTGCACTTATTATGTTCACCTGTCTTATAGATGCACTTTGAATTGTACGATTACAGATTTGTAACTGTAGATTGTACAGATTGTAATGGGACTGTTTAATCTGTTGATTCATGTTAAATATTTGCCCATAGGACTGCTATTTGTGTGATGAGCTGTTCTTAACACAGCAGTGTCATATGGGTGGGTGTTTACTGGCATAAGTCTATCAGACACAGCAGTGTTTCTGGGGGTTTGATACACACCAGTGTCTCTGGCCCATGAACGCCAAAAATATGGGATACAGCAGCGGTACCCAGCGCTGGAAGATCTACCATCCTGCAGAGACTGTGACCTGGTCCCGCACACCTAATCTAGATAAAAGGGTCCTTTACAGGCCTCATTAACAACACAACTGTCCTGTCGTTCAACTCCCAGTGAAGCCCCAGCCCTCTGTGGCCTGGAGCCCAAAGCCATGCTCTCTGGGTAGGAAGGATTGCCTTCTTTTCCTCTTTTTCTATTGTTCAGCGCTTTTCTAACCAATCACATTTGTTTCTTAGATAAGGTATACAGAAATGGGCCGTTAGTGTCCTCCTCCAAGCGTGGTCATCTGTCCTATGATGTTGAATTAGCAGCATCTTGAGAAGATTCACAAGGAGAGACTAAAAGCTGGTAGCTACTAGGCAACACCTCACCCTGCAACAAGGGGGAACCTTCACTCAACTCGGCAGGGTGGTAAAGCTTCAGTGTGCATCCGGAGTGTATATAAAATTAATACGTCTCTTTGACAAATGGGCTACAGCAGAAGTATTCAGTTCTGGGCCTCTAATCCAAATCCTGTCTTGGATTTTCTAATTAATTATTTTTTTCACCTTCTCTTCAGTTGGCAGTGTTCAGTAATAAACTGTAAGGGATTCTCACAAACCAGAGAGAGAAAACCCTGTTAAAGTGACAGTGGATCAGTTTTCTGCACATATTGCATTTGCTGTGTGGTTTACAGCATCTGGAACTCATTTTCCAACCACAGACACCTCTGCTGTTCTCTCTCACTCACCCTCCCTTTTCTCTGCTCTCTGCTTGGTCTTTCAGCAGCACACACACACACACACACACACACACACACACACTCTCTCTCTCTCAGAAGTCTCATGGTTCTCACACACACATATTTGGTATCTTACTTTATATTGAGGAGCAGCCAACCGTAGCTGTAATGAATTAACAGATCTCCTTATGGCCTAGCTTCTCAGCCGTCACACATGCACACACACTCACACATACACCGCAGAATCACATGCACATGCAAACACACTGTGCATGCATGCACTCAGACACAGCACACTCAGAAATTTGGCCTTTGTTTACAGTTCATTGTAGTGAGGTGCTGTTGTTGTTTGGGTTTTCTCTAAATGCAATGCTGCACCCTACACAGCAGCTCCACTGCTATATAGCTGAGCTATACCTGCATTCAGTAACAAACTGCATTAAAGCCATTGTTGTTTCTCAAAATCAGAACGATAACCAACCACGTACTTCACTGTGCATTGCTTTTTATCACTCTGTACAAGCAGACACCATCGTGAACAGAGCTAATACTGCTTTGCTGCTCAGTGATGGATTTTCATATTATTCAAATAATTACCAATAATTGTCACTGAAAAAAATTTGAATAGGCCTTACCTTTTAAGCATCGACTCTGAAGTTCCTACTGAGAGAGTATGTCTCTCTGCCTGGGAAAAAAAATAAAAATAAAATAAAAATTATATATATATATATATATATATATATATATATATATATATATATATATATATATATATATATATATATATATATATGTGAAATGGTTAAAGGCATAACAATTTAAAAACATGGGTGAATTTGCCTACATGGGTGTGTGTCTGTCTCTGCTTGGGATAGTATCTGATTGTCTCCTCTCTGCAGGAGAATATTTCACCTGGTTTCAAGTACTGATTAAAGACTTATTTAAGAAAAATGGCTTTGTCTGAATACAAATATAATAGTGTAGTTGCAGTAGTTTTGTAGAGTGGTGGGTGGTGCAGTAGTTTTGTAGAATGGTCCCACATCGCTGACCTGGCAAAGGCTTCCCCTGACCCCTCCCCCTGCCTGACCCCTCCCCCTGCCTGACCCCTCCCCCTGCCTGAGCCCTCCCCAACAGCTCATCTCATGCTACTCAGAGTTGTCATCTGGCTCTAGCATTTCTTGTATGACTTTTTTGTCTCATTTCAAGCAAAGCGTATGAACTTTGGAAGACAGCCCTCCCCCACAGTCACAGCTACCTGGCCACCCCCCTCCGTTTTGTTTTCCTTTCTCTAATTTTGAGTCATTTCCTCTTGGTTTGAAAAGCCAGCAGGTTTGACCTTTCAGCTGAAACAGATCCACTGCGGGCTGCCGCTGCACCCTGGGTCTGTATTCACCCCAGGACCTCACCCCACCAAGCAGAGCCTGCCCCACACCAGATCCACCTCACTTCACTGTGGGTCTGTGTGTGTGGCTGTGTGTTGTTATAATTATTTTATTATCTTTAGCTTGTAATCTGAACATCATCAGTACCTCACTGCAATTAACTGTGTACAGAATGCAGAGTGAAGGCTTATCTATTTGTGGAATATTTAAATGACTCTTGATCCTGCACCTATGTTAAGTATCTAAAACTCTAGGAATTATTGTTTGGTATTATTTGATATTGCATTATCGTTGTCTGGTTATTTCTTCTAGGTATCAGCATTGATTCCTGTATTTTAGCAGTATTCCAGTTCAACAGTATATTGAACTCTAACCTCCTTTACTGACTAGGATACCTTCTGTGACTAGATGACAAAAGCACTTTTGTAAGTCGCTCTGGATAAGAGTGTCTGCTAAATGCCAACAATTTAAATAGAAATGCACAGAAGCTAAATTTCTGATTGCTGAATGTGTTCCCTTAATGGTGTAATGTGTGTGCATGTGTGTGTTTGTGTCTGACTCAAACACAATCCAATTTACAGTCCAAGTAGACCTGAGGAAGGATTATGCCTGATGGAGTGAGAGGGTGTGTGTGTGTGTGTGTGTGTGTGAGTGATGCATTGTACTGAGGTGCACATGCAGAGCAATGGGTGCGTGTGTGTATGTGTGTGTTTCTCTCTGCTGGCCCAGGCTTCTGACTGGTGTGTGTGTGTACGCTGGCCCAGGTTCCTGACTGGAGTGTGTGTGTCTGTCTGCTGGCCCAAGTTCCTGACTGGAGTGTGTGTGTGTGTGTGTGTGTGTGTGTGTGTGTGTGTGTGTGTGTGTGTGTGTGTGTGTGTGTGTGTGTGTGTGTGTGTGTGTGTGTGTGTGTGTGTGTGTGTGTGTGTGTGTGTGTCTGCTGGTCCAGGTTCCTGACTGGAGTGTGGTAGGTCTTGGTGAGAAGCTGCTTCTCTTTAGGCATGATCCCAGCTCTGATCAGCTCCTCCAGAGGCTCACAGAGAAGCACACTCTGCACGACGGAGACCTGGTGGAGGTGGTTCTCGCGGGTCAGTACACACACGCATGTTAACAGACACAAACTTATGTACATATATGTACATTTTGCGTGAAGACATACTTATTTGCTGTGTATTAAACTCTTCTAATAGTTCTACTGTTGGTCAAAAGCTGATCTTTTATCATTCTCCACAGTGTGTCAAATTTACATATGTCAATACTTTTGATTCTTTCAGCTTCTGCCTCATTAACTGAGGTTAAGTTCCGCCCCCATTCCTTGGTGGTCCAATCATATCGAACACCAACGTTTTGTCACCAATGTGGAGAGATGTTGTGGGGACTCGTACGACAGGGATTAAAATGTGAAGGTAGCACACATACTTGTCTGTTATGTTGTAGTCACAGCAACTGACATTTGTGTAGAAACTATGGTTCAACTTTCCAAAGTCTTAACTTGTTCTTTAACCCAGTGCCTAAGCTCACACACAAACATTTTTTTCATTTCATTTATAACTTGGGCATTTACCCACGTTTTAACTGCTTTTTAGCAAACCGTAAACTGGCTTTAGGCTTAGCAGTGGAATGTCATGTGGAACCTCTGAGATTATGATGCCATGTTCTTTTCTTTGTAATAATCTCTGTCTGATCTAAGCCTACATCCTCAGCCATTTGGCAGCTGAAAACATAACACCTACTTGGCCAAGAAATAGCTTAGCAGATAGTTACCTTTATACATTCTGCTCTTAATCTGTACAACAGTACATCACTGGGGCTGTAATTCTGCCCCTTTTATCTCCTGCTGACATACATTCCCTTGAACAGAAGCTGACACTCTGCACTTTAACTCTGTTGTTTCAGTTTTCATGCAAAGCCAAAATGTCACGGAAAGGCAGTTGGTGTTGTATACTGTACTGGGCTTCTTCCTCCTCTACGTTTTCTCTGAGTGAATTGTATGTTTACAGGGTCTTGTTCGCTTCATTCTCTCTCCCTCGTTCTCTCTAGGTTGTGGTCTAGATTTTCACAAGCGCTGTGCACTGACGTTGTCCGACGACTGCACGCGTGTGTACAGGCCGTGTGGACCCAGCCTGTCCCTGTTCCCCCCTGCTCGCCCGCGAGCCCCATCCCTCAGCAGCCACACCGGGGGCAGTCTGGAGGAGGTACTGCCTCCACTGGCCTCTCATGAACCCTGCACACCTTCATGCTTAACTCTGTAGGAAATAAACTGCATTCGAGCGTTGGCTGCCTTTTGCACAGTTTCACTAAATGATTTGTCTTTATTTTTCTTACTCCTCACTCCTATTCATCTCCCTCCCCTCTCCTCCCTTTTCCACTCTCCTCTCCTCTCCTCTGTAGATCAGTATGTCGAAGCCATCGAGGTCTCGCCCCCAGTCCTGGGCAGACAGGCCTGTGTGGTTGGGGCTAAGTGAGGTGGGCAGAGGTGGCAGGCCCCTGGTGCCTCACACGTTCCACATCCACACCTACACCAAGCCCACCGCCTGCCAGTACTGCCATCGGCTGCTCAAGGGCCTGTTCCGCCAGGGCCTGCAGTGCTCCGGTGAGAACCCCTAACACTTCCAGGTGAAAGGTCATAGCTGTCAGGGGTGGAGTGAAGTATGCTGTTGCTCTGTTTCTCAGAAGCATTATAGCAGAAAGTTCTTGGCCCATTACTTTACTGCTGTGCTTACAGGTTGCTGCAAGGTGGCAGTTTCTTAACTTGAGCTTTTCTTTTACTGGACCCTGTTTCTTCTGCTCCTGTTTATAGACTGCAAATTTAACTGTCATCGACGCTGTGAGTCTCAGGTTCCACCTGACTGCAGAGGAGAGAAAGCCAATGGAGAAGGTCTCTCTCTCTCTCTCTCTCTCTCTCACACACACACACACACGCACACACAGTTATCGAGAGATCAGGGTCTTGGCCTCCGTTTTGAGTTACTAGTGACCAGTTATGTCATTGAAGTTAGTATTGAAATGCAATTGATTTAAAGACAGTCATGTCAATTTCTTATGACACTCGGTTAGGCTTCCTGAACATTGTTCTATTAAATGCTGTGTATGGGGATATACTCTTAAAGAAAAATAATAAATAGCCTATCAGGTATAGGCTTTGCTCTAAAAGCATTACATGCTGGTGCCGGTGAGTGCAGGGCACAAAGAGGCCATTCCCCTCCACAGACAGCAGCTGACCCACCAACCAAGTTCACACCAAGAACCGGAACCTTCTAACCTAATGAAGGTCGTGCTTCCATCTGTCCCTCACAGACTGCGGTGTGCCTCAGGGCTTAGAATCTGAGGAGGACATGGCCGTAGAAACTGTCAACGCTATTTACGAAGAGTATCACTTTAAAGGTTCCGCTCGGCCGGTAGAGACACCTGCGGCGCTGTCACCGATAGGGTAACCAGCCCTGGGCTGTAGTCCATTATTCAGTAATCATTATACTTATCATCATACACATACAGTCCATACGCCAGGCGGCTCCACATTACTGCTCTAAACAAATGTGTTGGCAACTTGGACAGAGCAAAACTGTGGAACACTTAAGTGGACCCCAAGGACTGTGTTGAGAAACAATGCTACAGTCAATTATTCACTAATCATCAAACATTTAGAGCCCATACAGTCTTATAGTTCATTATTCATTGTTATACAGATACAGTAGACCATTATTCATTAATCATGATATATTTGGTAGACATACAGTCCTATAGTCATTCGTTAATCATCATGGATACAGTACAAACTAGAACTATTATAGTATTATAATTATAGTATAATTTCTTTGCTGTTGTACACATACTCCTCAGTAGTAAATTAATCTAGAATCTAGTTCATTTATGTTCCTTAGTGTCCTTACAGCACATATATTTACTATGTTGCCTTATGTTTACACCCCCCCCCCCCAGTCCGTGTTTTAGCAGTAATATTCCCCTTATGAGAGTCGTCCAGTCAGTCAAGCACAACAAGAGAAGATGCAGTGGGGTGCTGAAGAATGGCTGGCTGCTGCACCATACCGATGTAGATACACTGGTGAATAAGAACACACACACATGCACACACACCGGCCTCACTGAACACATGCTGCCTTGAAAACAACAGCCATATTGGCTATCTACAGGAGCACGTCTGTGTGTTGTGTTGTAAATGACACCCTTAAATATGTTTTGTGTTCCAGAGAAAGAAGCACTATTGGATTCTAGATGGGAAAACCATCACTATGTACCAGAACGAGAGCAGCAGCAAGTACTACAAGGTACTCTGCCTTTCTTCGTGCAGCATTTACTCTGCCTCAGTAATATTATACCATAACATAAATTATGTGTGCCCTTCCAGTTTTATAAGGCCTCATAAAAACTTCAGTGTTGTGCGTTTGGCCACCATAAGCTTGTAATGAAGGATTCATAGGTGTAATAGGCCACCTGTGTGCTCTGCAGGAACTGCTTCTGTCTGAAGTATTGCTGGTTCGAGGGCCAGACCAGATGACTCTTTCACAGTTGCCAGGCGACGATAGTCACTCATTTGAGCTGGTGACAAGCTCTCTGGTCTACTGTGTGTTTGCAGACAAGGAGGGTGCAGCATGGGAGTCTGCCATCAGACAGGCCCTTATGCCCCTGCCGGGCAGAGGCCACACCAGGGGAGAGTCATCAGGTCTCTCTCACACACACACACACACACACACACACACACACACACACACACACACACACACCGCTTTTGATTTTAATGTCTTATTTTTAATACACATATGTGCTTTTTTTCGTTGTTTCCTAGTGCTCTACCTCTATTTCTCAGCATTACTCTGACTCGATATGAGTCCTTGGACATCAGATGTTTTACTTCAAAACAAACTCTTCACTATGGCATTATTAAAGTGATGCACAACCACCCTGAAGATTTTACCTCAGATTTAGTTTATTCTTGCTGATCTTGTTTTGTTTTTTCTAGACAACAGAAGCATTAGTGAAGAAACTCAGGTGAGCACCGATCACCTCCAGAGTTAAATGGAATTATCATATTTCACACTCCAGTTCCACGCAGATATGTGATCATAAAGCTCTGTGTGTCTTTTCTGGTCTCTGTGTGTGTCTGTGTGCCTGTTTGCCTTCCCATCTGTCTCTCAGGATATTAGTGCGCTGTATCAGATTTTCTCAGACGAGGTGCTGGGCTCCGGCCAGTTTGGGGTGGTGTACGGAGGTGAGCCGTGCTCCCGATTCACTCGGAGCCACGCTGCTCTGCACTATACTTGGCTGGATCGGACACTTAATAAGTACTGCGTTTGTGTGTTTGAGTACAGGCACACACAGGCACACAGGCCGCTTAGTGGCTGTTAAGGTCATCGATAAGACTCGCTTCCCTACCACACACCAGAGACAGAGCAGAAACGAGGCGGCCATACTGCAGGTTGCTGAGAAGGATATGAATTTACTGTTTTCTGTTAAAAAATGCAAATATCTGTTGCTTTCAAAAAATGACATTTGAAATGACAGAAAAAAATATCTTTTATTTCTTTATTGCTTTAATATTTGTATTTTTATTGCTTTATTTATGCTTTGTGTGTGTGTGTGTGTGTGTGTGTGTGTGTGTGTGTGTGGGTGTGGGTGTGTGGGTGGGTCAGAATCTGTCCCATCCTGGCATCATTGTACTCGAGGGCATGTTTGAGACAGCTGAGTGCACCTTTGTCGTCATGGAGAAGCTCCACAGCGACATGTTGGAGATGATCCTATCCAATGAGAATGGTCGACTGCCTGAACGCATCACACGCTTCCTGGTTATGCAGGTAACTATGGAAACACTGCTTTGATTACTTCTTACTTACTGTCTAGGGAAATATGACTGCAATATTATTAGTCACTCAGTTTAAAATAGACATAGGATCATGTTCTGTCACTTATGAGAGGCCACTGTTTAGCATTTTCCATGCTTTAGTACACCACGATTCAAATCATATCTAAATTTTCACACTCCTTATGACTCATGTCTATTAGATGAGGCAAAATTTTACATTCTAAGTCACTGCAGTACCTCCAGGCCCTGTATATAGCAGTAGTATACAGAAATTCACACTAAAATCCCACTGAGTGCCCTGCATGCCTGGTGTGACTGTTGACGGTAATGCTATCTGGGTGGTGTTCTTCAGATCCTGGAGGCCCTACGGTACCTGCACATGAAGCACATCGCCCACTGTGACCTCAAGCCTGAGAATGTGCTACTCGCCTTACCAGACCCTTTCCCTCAGGTCTGGCTCTGATCACTCCTTACACTTCCTAATGCTCCACAGTCAAAGGTCTGAAACAGGCTCGTGGTGCAGATCAGGTTCCCGGGACATGGCTCGAGGATGCCCCGACCAGGGTGCACCTTTGTGTTTCAGCACCCAACACATGCCACGGGGCAGCAGTCGGAGAGCTTTAAAACACAGATGTCCTGGATCAGGTGGTTTGGTAGACAGAATAAGACAAATTGCAGACTGGCTGGAGTCCTCATGGCCCTGGTTCGAGGATCTTTGTTGTAGGTCATTTGAACTATTTGAGGATCCAATGGGAATTTATTTTCCCACTTTTCCATGAACTGCAATAATTAGAAGGATAAAAGACCCGGAATCACATCTGAACTTGTATCTTATCCTCCCTCAGCATGTTTAAATTATATTTAAATGATTGGCTAGAACATGCAACAAGCAATGATTAAAAATGTATGCGTCACATTTAACACACTCAGAAATGCAGTATGTCAAAGTAGTCTAGAATGAGAAGCACTGTTTCACAAAGCCTCACAAGTATATAATGCTAAAGGCTATATAAACATCTGGCAGGACCTGAAACATCAATGACAGAAACGCCCAGAGATGGCTAACTTCTGTAAACTAACTCCACCTCTGTTTGTTTCAGGTGAAACTCTGTGACTTTGGTTTCGCCCGCATCATTGGTGAGAAGTCCTTCCGCCGCTCTGTGGTGGGCACACCGGCGTACCTGGCCCCTGAGGTCATCAGTAGCCATGGCTACAACCGTTCACTGGACATGTGGGCGGTGGGCGTGATCCTGTACGTGAGCCTGAGTGGGACATTCCCCTTCAATGAGGATGAGGATATCAACCAGCAGATCACCAACGCTGCCTTCATGTACCCTCGGCAGCCCTGGTCACTCATTTCTCTGGAGGGTGAGGGTGAAGGCAGGGCCTTTTCCCAGCTGCTGAAAGCACCGCTTGCTTTAGCGTGACCCTTAACTGCTTAACTGTCCTAAGAAAGTAGGGTTTGAAACTTCACTCAGAAATTCTAATGCTTTGTCCAAACCCCCCCCCCCCCCCCCGTTTATTTAAAATTAACCATTGCACAAGCAAAGTTGAAAGTCCATTGATGTAACTGATCTCCTTCGCCTTCATGCTCTTATTTCCTTTTTGATTTCTCTCCACCTCCCCCCTCCCCCCCCTCCCCCCTCCCCCCTCCCCCCCCTCCCCCCCTCCCCCCCCTCCCCCCTCCCCCCTCCCCCCCTCCCCCCCCTCCTTGTCTCTCTCCCCCCCTCCTTGTCTCTCTCCCCCCCTCCTTGTCTCTCTCCCCCCCCTCCTTGTCTCTCTCCCCCCCCTCCTTGTCTCTCTCCCCCCCCTTGTCTCCCCCCCCCTTGTCTCTCCCCCCCCCTGTCTCTCTCCCCCCCCTTGTCTCTCTCCCCCCCCTTGTCTCTCTCCCCCCCCCCTTGTCTCTCTCCCCCCCCCCCTTGTCTCTCTCCCCCCCCCCCTTGTCTCTCTCCCCCCCCCTTGTCTCTCTCAGCGGTGAGCCTGATTAATAACCTGCTGCAAGTCGTTGTGCGACGCAGGTTCAGTGTTGGTAAAGCTATGGGACACCCCTGGCTCCAGGTAAACTATTTTTTAATTTAATCTGAGGCTCCAATACAGGAGCAATGAGCTGTGCTCTCTATTTACTATAAATATAAGGGGAAACAAAACTTGGTTGTTGATAGTACACTCCACCTCGCCTCTCTCTCTCTCTCTCCTCAGAACTTCCAGCTGTGGTGTGACCTGAAGCTGTTTGAACAGCGGATGGGCCACCGGTACCTCACCCATGAGTCTGATGATGAACACTGGAGACAACATGCTCAGGAGAAGGGGATCTCTTTGCCCTCCCACATGACAGTAGTGCCCTCTGCAGAGCAGGGCCTGTAACTCACCATAAATTTAAAATGAAAGAATGTATAGCTTTGATGTTAATGTAGGGCTGTAAATAAAATATCGGCGCCTTGTTCTATTGTATATGAATATTTTGAACACTTGATTGTTGTTTCAATAAATAAATCCAATGATGTATTTGATATTTTCATTTTATAAACGGTTTCTTAGCGTTCTTTAGTTTTATCTACTTTGGGTTTTCTTTAATAGAACGTATGGAGACTATTATTTTGAAAGGCGGAAGGTTGTGCTTGTTTTGAAGCACTTTGCTCTTTTCCTCCTAAATCGAAGTGTCACGGTGCCCATCGTTGCAAAGATGGAAACAAATCAGTTTGCCAACGTGAGTTTTGTTTTTCAATTAACAGTGATGTGATTAATGTGTTTTGCACATAACGCATTTGACATGGAGTGTTCGTCAGTAAACGTCAGCTGTAGCTTGCTATTGCTTTGGAGACATCTCACCAAGCTAACAGATCGGTCTTTGAACATCTTAGCTAACTATCATAAGTAGCTACCACGACGACAAGTTAGTAATCTGCAATTACTGCATAATCAGCTTCAAGTATTACCTTTTTTTGTGTTTTCTGATAAACATGTATGCTAGCTAGCATCTTTGCCTACTTAACGCTGACTACTTTGGTTAAGATTATAGTCTAGCGACAGCTGCTGGTTGGCTGTTCCCTTTTAGAAACAAACTGAAAACTTTTATCTGATACACTACGGTCTAGTCAAGCAAAAAGGATTAGGTACTAACTAAAAATGTGTCCATATTCTTTCAAACGTACAGCTCGAGTTTGCGGTCCAGATGACATGTGACGGCTGTGCTAACGCCGTTGAGAGTGCGCTTCAAAAAGAGCCGGGTGAGTTGTTAGCTTATCCCAGCTAACTGGGGTATTTATGAGAAACACAATTTGCTTAATGGTCAGCGTTGTTTTAGCCGACCACACCCCACTGCACAACGTTATCAAGTGTTAATAGCGAACAGTCAGAAATGTCTGAAAACAGAAATCGAGTGGGGTTGTTGTTGATGTTGATGTTGATATTGATGATGAGTGTATTAATCCTTGAGTTAATTTCCTGTTGTGTAGATAAATTAGCTAGGTTATATAGCTTGACAACTTTGTACTTTGCAATTTTTAGTTATAGCTAATATACACATACAAACTTAGAATAATAATAATTACCGTAGTCTTGTAAATTAGCTAACCTAAAGTGTCTCCAACAAAGCCATTAGCTGTACTGAAATGAAATATTCTGGGCTGTAATCCACCTGCATAATAAGTACCCATTGCATTATTAATGGGAGAACAGTGACTATTGTTCACATGCAGCAAGTGTGAACAAGTGTTGTTTTCACTGTTAAACTCTTTGTCTCAACCACTAACTTGGCTGGATATCTTGCTAGCTACTGCATGGATGTGCTCATTACATGTTACAGCAGAGGGCTGTAGTCAGTGAGGGGAAAAATGCCTCTTCTAGGCAGTCTGGCAAATATTTAGAATTTATGTCAGCCTGTGCACTTGTTTCTTCAGAATATTTTTTCTCTCCTTACTTAGCTATGTGTGATTGTGTGGGATGGAAATCCTGCCCAAAAGATATTTTGATTAAAGCTTTGCTTGGCTTTGCTATTTCTTCATTGAATGAATAATAAGTGTCAAAATAAAAATGCAGTGTTTACTTTTCCATAGCAATATGCTGCATATCTGACAACATGCAAATGAAAACAACAACAAAAACCAAACAGAATACCTAGAATACCTTTGAACAGAAGACCTAGTCATAGAAGCAGCCCATAATTTGTTTAGAGGTAAGGTTATCGGGTAATGCTGTGATTCATTCATAGGTGCCCTTTGTTCATTCAGAGTGGCTGGCTCTGTCTCTCAGCCCATGTAACCCTAAGGCATAATGTTGAAGTCAGTAGCTGAGCTTTTAATTGAAGCTACAGTGATATCTTAACATGGTGAGGGTGCTGTCGTACAGAAGGGCACCTGTGGCTGAATCACAGCCTTCCCATGTCACCTTAGGTCCAAACAAATGACTTTGCTTTAGGTTAATGTCTGGACCTGATAAGTGTGTGTCTGTGTGTTTTGTGTAATCACAGGTGTACGTTCATTCAAGATTGACCTGTCTCGTGAAGAGGTTTTGGTTGAGACGTCATTGAGCACTCATGAGATTCAAGGCCTGATTGAGAGTACAGGCAGGAAAGCAGTGCTGAAGGGACTGGGTGGACCAGAGCCAGGTTTGTGTCTCTGTCCTCAGGTGGTACGCTCATCACAGGTGTAGCCTCACAACTGTTGTGAAGTTCACAGGGTTTCAAGACAACACTTCAGAGAGGTCCTTAATCGACTTGTTTCTCTGGAAATCTTATGTACTTCACTGCAATTTTGACCCTCTCTCTCTCTCTCTCTCTCTCTCTCTCTCTCTCTCTCTATTATATATGTGTGTGTATTATTTTTATTTATATATATATATATATATATATATATATATATATATATATATATATATATATATATATAAAATAAATTTTTATTTTTAACAGAGACAGAGTTTAATGTTGTGTATTTGTTTGTCAGACTTGGGCGCAGCCGTGGCGATGCTGAGCGGGGCAGGCCGTGTGCAAGGCGTGGTCCGTTTCCTGCAGCTGTCTCAGGACTGCTGTTTGATAGATGGGGCAATCGATGGACTGGATCCTGGACTGCACGGCCTGCATGTGCACGAGTATGGTGACCTCACGCAGGACTGCACGAGGTGCCTTGACCTTTGACGTTACACCGCACAATATGCTACTTCTCATATTCTTATTTTAAATAAATGTTTGTCACTGAAGTCATCACTTGCAGTGATGAGGAACCCTGGGTGATATTTACCTGCCATTGTTTACTAACACATACAGAGCGCTTAGGAGCTTGACAGAAGGAATTCATGTGTCTCTTTTGTACCTGCTAAAGGACACTGAGAATGTGCCATTGCAATGGTGAGGAATGAAAGGATAAAAAATTTCACAGTTTAACTTCCAAATTCCAAATCTTGTGAATTTAAACGCATCCCTGTTTGGCCATCTGATCACTGAGAGATATTCAAAGCAAGCTGTGCTTGCTAACTTCCAGGCCTTGAGCGAGTAGATGAATTCCTATATTCTCATTCACTAGAAACTTTTAAGTGCTTTGCTGTGTAGATGTATCAATGAGAATAATTTTATTTGGAAAGGATCTGTAATTGCTTCATATTTCATAAGTTTCTCTTTTCCTTCTTCTGTGTCTCTGATTTTGTCTATCATGTTTTGTTTCTTTCTCTCTTCCAGCTGTGGGGAGCACTATAATCCTTTTGGAAAACAACATGGTGGTCCAGAGGATAAAGAGAGGGTAACATTATACTTATCTTTGACTCGGTGAAACTTCAGCATCCCTTTGCCAGTGTGAGAAATTGGACGAATTGCAGTCAGCTCATATTATGGTTTCAGTGAGGTACCTGTACAAACTCAAGCAAGCTTAAAGAACTACATAAATAAAGACATGCCGTTTATGACATTTATTTAAAAGTGGAATTTTATCAGGGAAATGGCTTCAAGTATGTTAAAGTCGAGTATACACAGCCAGCTGTAGAGATGTTCTGACAGCTCTATTTGTGTTTGGCTGTAGCACGTGGGGGACCTGGGGAACATTGTGGCAGCAGCAGATGGCAGAGCCACATTCAGACTGGAAGACTCCCAGCTCAAGGTCACCCTGTCATGCTTTATTTTTATATCATCAGATGAAAATGGGAACAGGCCTGTGTCTATTTAATGTGGATGCACAAAATCACTTGATGTACATTTGGTTCTGTTACCAACTTCTCTTAATCCCTCTTATTAAGAGTCACAGTCTTAATAATATTGTGTATACTGTGTTTATAGCAGTGTTACTCTTATGTTGTGGGCTTGATTCCCCCATGCTTAAACAGGATGCAGCCATGTCCTGCTTCTTTACCACCCTCTTCCTCTTTGGACAGGTGTGGGATGTGATTGGCCGATCGCTGGTGGTGGATTCAGGGGAGGATGACCTGGGAAAAGGAGACCACCCTCTCTCTTCAAAAACAGGAAACTCAGGGGAGAGGTGGTAGCCAGTTTGTAAATCATGACTGTAAATTAGACAGTATAGAGTACAGCATTTGGCAACGGTATGTCGGTTTAATGTTGGAGTGAATGGCAAGTGTTCATTCACATATATATATATATATATATATATATATATATATATATATATATATATATATATATATATATATATTTTTAATCTTAACTGACCAACTAAAATCTCAACTGACCACAATGTTCATTTGCATAGACAAATGAAAAATGTTATGGCAAGGGACTTTGCCTATCTAATGATTTCTCTCTCTCGCCCTCCCCATCCAGGCTAGCATGTGGAATCATTGCACGTTCAGCAGGGCTGTTCCAGAACCCCAAACAAATCTGTGCCTGTGATGGTGTCACTCTGTGGGAGGAGAGAGATCGGCCCCTAGCTGGAAAAGGCCGGCGGATCACAGACACACCACCCTCCAATCTATGACAGCATGAGCAAATTATTAATGATGGACAAAAAAAAAGTGCACTTAGAGAAGAAAAGGGGGGGAAAAACAATACATTGAATCTGAAGAGACAAAAAGAATATCCTGTTTGGTGGTAAAGGCCTTCCAAACGATAACTGAAATGTGCCTCGTATCTTCAGTATTGGCCTCATTAGTTACCACTCGCTAAAACCTTGGGATGATTCCAGTTCATCTCGTGCCTGGTGACTGAAGCAGCTCTAGGGAAGAGCTGTTTCTCAGCCTCTGCAGTATGAGCTCATGCCTGCACATAGAACAAAGCCTTGCTACTGCTGTGGGTCTAACAGCCAGTGCTGTTATTTGAATATTAAAAAAAAGCTTCTATTTTTTTTTTCAAGGTTCTTTTTGTTTCATTCACCATATGAAAGCTGTTATTGTCCTCAGTGTTCTGCCCTGATGGTAATGGTTGGTTTTACAGACAGGTTCCATAGTCCAGTACTGGAATTAACATGAGCCCCTTGTATCTGAGAAATGCTCTCAAAACACAGCAGACTGATTTTCCATTACAGACGCAGTCTAAATAACGTTAGCTGGAATTAAGGTTGCCCGATGAATTATTAATTTATTGTTGCGGTATTGGCACTGCAGAAGACCACAACATGTAAAATATCCCTCTGCATTCTTGTGTGCTGTGAGCATGAAGATCAGTCCCATATGTTCTTGATATTTGATCATCTTGCGTGTGATTTTAATATATTGCAAGGAATCGAAGTACGACATTCTTCACTCCACCAACCCCGTTTGCACCCTACAACTAAAAGCGGCCGGTCCCCTTTGTTCCTCGTCTGAACTTGTCGCATATTAACCAGCCCGCTTTGTCAAGGAAATGTTTTTTGAAATCGATTTGAAATCATAAAAGAAGTTCAATTAAGCTCAGAATAAGCGATGTTAGCCACACCACGTTCCTTCAATAAGCGAAATCGGTTTCTCGGATCATGTTCTAAATAAATTCGCTTGTATTTAATTAATTATTTTTGTACAATAAATAATCTAAAAAATACCATGCGTTGCCTGTTGTAGTTATTTTTGCGATTTTGAGGTATGCGCCATTTTCGCTTGAATAAACGTAATGAATCAGCGGTCTGTTCGTTCCCCGCTGGTGAAGAATGCCCCTCTCTCTGAAGAACGGAAGTGGACCGACCATTTTGAAACACTGCAGCGTTTAGGTAAGATGGAAGATTTTTTGTTCTTTTCTTTGTGCTTACGTTTCGGATATTTATGTTGCTTTTACATTAAGTGAGCGTCTAATTTCCGAATGTGAGGCGTTATTTTACGATCACGAATTCACTGTGAAGTGAAATAGACACGCGTGGATAGAGAAAGCAGTGGTTGGGCAGCGGGGATACTCAAAATCTTGTTCACAAACTGAGTCATCCAGCGGTAGTGCGACAAAGAGAAAACCAGACGTTTAACACCGTATTATAACGACATTTATGTGCTCTTTAATGTAATAGTCTTTCGTGGCCGTTGGGGGTGTTTTATACAGTATAAGTGTTACATTGTTACATTCAGATTGTTGCGGTGACTCGTTACCCGTTCGAGCTACGCCAGTACAAGCGTGCGTTGTTGACGCTTGTAGGCTAGAAAAGGAACAGTTCAGCCCCCTTTCCACACATTAATCTGTTGTAAAAACTAACCGAGACGTATAAACGATTATTTGTCCCCAAGGTGAGGTCAGCATAATTTCGTTTTGACGTATTTCTTTTTTAAAAACCAATTCCTCTCCCATTGAGGAAGTAGTCAGTTGTGTTTACTTGGTGCCTCCACGGCGTCGTCAGATCGCTCATCCTTATGGAGGTTCCGCTGTATGTCCGAGAAGTGCCCAGTTAAATGGCCCTTGCTAGATTAAAGAAAACTCGTTAGTTAAATGTCAGAACATCTGTTCTGGTCCCAGTCGGGTTAAAGGTAATGTAGTCATCTGTATGTATGTTAATTTTCTTAAAAAATCAAAACAAAAACCAGACGAACATGAGTTAGACGATACACCTGTAGACGGTGTCACCTGTATCTTAAGAGTTCACAGAAACTTCCTTTCTTTGCTTTTGTATTCAACTCTTAGCTGGAATCCGCACACCCTGTTTCTGGTAGTGCAGAAACACATCCACAGTCAACCGTGTGCTAGTAAACTGTAATTTAGTACTGATGGCATACCGTGGTTTCACCATTTTCTGACTGGGGCCTTGAGGCAGAATGGACTTTGTGCCTTTTTCAGACTTGGCTGATAAGATATGTCAATAATCTCCCTTTCTCTTTTTGCGCTTCTTATTTTCTTATTTTTCTATTCGTCTCTTCTTTCTTGTCAACCCCTCAAACACGGCTCCCCATTTTAATTGAGGCCTTCTTCCTGTTTCTCTAGCACGATGGACAAGGGCCACACGGTGAAGCTCTTTGTGGGTAACCTGGCCCTGGACACCACGCAGGAAGAACTGTCGGCTATCTTTGAGTCCTACGGCCAGGTGGTGAGCTGTAGCGTCCTCAGGCAGTTCGCATTTGTTCACCTGCAAGGAGAGGGCGCTGCAGAGCGCGCCATACGCGAGCTCAATGGACGAGAGTTCAAAGGTCGTAACCTGGTGGTCGAGGAGTCACGTGGACGCCCACTCCACTCCACCAAAGTATTTGTGGGTAATCTGAGTGGCATGTGTACCACAGAAGACCTAAAGGAGCTATTTCAGACCTTTGGAAAGGTCTTGGAGTGTGACAAAGTTAAAGGTAAGATTTTCAAAACAGGCTTCCATATTTGTCTTACCGCACATTAAACAACAGACACTAGGAGCAAGTTCCTCAGTTTTCAAATGCACTGATTCCTTTTGACCTATATACCACTGAGAAGTTTAACAATGTACTTGAAGATGAGTGCTAAGTGTTTAGCTATAGCCAATAGCCTAGGGCCCAATTCATTCTGTTCTCAAACAGATTTCTGTTGTTCTCATGCCAAAGTTGTACGTGCACACTCATTTACTTTCCTTTCATTTGGATGGTGTGGGTGTGTGCGCCCTCCAGTTTATCCTGGGTGCTTGTGGATCTCTTTGTGCTCCTGCTCTCGGGTTTCCTTCTCCTTGCTATCAGATTTTGTGCCCAAGAAGTCAACCAACTAGAATGGGTTGCAAGTTTTGACCAATGAAATTGTTACTGCCCATGTAGCCTACATTCTGATTGGATGGGGAAACCTAACCTCTGTAAAACCATGAATTTGCATATCGGGTTTCAGAATTAAAATTGAATGACCAAAAGTACATGAACCGTACATCCTATAGGCCACAATACTAAAGAGCATTGACTGATTGGACTGGCTTAGTTAAGAGGTCCACTTTTTAAGGCTGGCTACAGGGAATCTGTGAGACCTAAATGAATCATATTCTCATAATAAAATACTGCTCTTAACTTTAGAAAGGAAATGCAGTTCTTATTCAGCGGCTGTTGCTTGGCCACTGACTGTCCCCAGGAGGGCAGTAGGTTCCCCGCTGCCGTAGCCACAGAGACGGTTTCAGAGAGACTTGAAAATGGTTGCCTACCTTCGCTTCATGCTTGTATGTGTTCACATGGTCCACTTGAATTTTACTAGCTTAGACGCCATTTATCCACAGTGTACAAACTTTGAAATAGGAATACTCAACTGGTACACGTTTGAGGAATATAGTGAGTTTTCCCTCCTTATTACTGCATGAACCTATGTTTGCTGGTATTATATTCAGTCTTTGTTAATATTTCAAATTTCACTGGTTGTAAGATTTCTTATTTATCTTCTTGTTTCCTACAGGCTATGCATTTGTGCACATGGAGAACAAGGAGGATGCCCTGCAGGCTATTGAAGCGTTGCACGGCACCTCCTTCAAGGGACGGCCTCTCTCCGTGGAGCTGTCCAAGGTGCAGCCCAGCAAGCAGACTCCCACAGGGAAGATCCCGTGCGTGAGCTGTGGGAAGCAAGGTCACTATGCTGGGGAGTGTCCCGCGGGGAAGCCCGCGCTGGAGCAGTACCAGAGCCAGGCAGCCGTGCTCGCTGCTGCCGCTGCAGCAGCTGCGGGTCTTCCCTTGCAGGTACAGCAGAGCGTCCACAATTCGGTATACAACACCTCCACCTTAGATCCCACCTACGCGGCGCTGACCGGACTGACCGCCGCTGGAGCGCGGGCGGAGGGCGGTACGCCGGTGGCACCCGCCGTCTACGGAGCGCTCGCCAGCCAAGTTTATGGGACAGTCCCCAACCAGCTGTACGGAAGCACAGTGGCCAGTCAGGCACTCAACACGGGCGCGACGGCGGCAGCCGCACAGGTGTATGGCTCTGTTAACCCCGCCCTCTATGGCCAGGTGACCAATGGCGCCGTTGCGGCTGCTGCAGCTGCTGCCTACGGGCCACAGGTCTACGCTCCTGCTGTGGCGAACCCTGTGTTCTTAGCCGCAGCGCCCGGCATGGAGGTCCCCGCGGCAGCCGCCGCCGCTGCGGTTAACCCCGGCTATACGGTGGCCCCGGCCATCTACTCAGCCAGCCCGGCCTACAGCGGCCTGGGTGCGGCAGACCCCACAGCCATCTTCGAAGCGGCCAGGGCGCACTACTTTGCGCAAGGGCAGCAAGTGCTGGCGGAGCAGCAGCAGAGCAGTGGGAAGTCTGGAGAGAGGGACCGCAGCCCACTCAGGAGGTCGGCGCCGCTGCTCCCTGACCCCGTGATGAAGCCCTTCATGTACCAGAGAGCCAAGCGCAGGGCGCTGCTGCCCACACCTGCAGGCCGGGAAGAGGCTGCCGCCCAGGACGATGATCCCGTCGCCAGGTGGGTCCTCTAGGACGTACCCGCGGGAAAGAGTGATTTCTGGTCAGTTCACATAACTGTTTACTGTCACGTAAAAAATAATAATAAAAAAAAAAAATCTTCACATAAGAATCTTTCCGGTTGTTAATCATCTTACAAATATTGTGTGTTGGATTGTTTGGTGGTGATTTTATGTGTGTTTGCGCGTGTGTCTCTCGTTCAGGTACTATGCAGAGTACTACCAGCAGTACCAGCAGCTTGCCCAGTACCCCCAGTATCCAGCAGTCCCCTACCCGGCCCCTAACCCTCTCAGTGCGGTGCCCGCCCTCCCCGCAATCCCTGCTGTTCCTGCCCCCCCAGTGGCCACACTCGATGCCCTCAGGCCAGTGCTGCCCGCCGCCCCCGTGCCTGCCGCTGCCGCTATCGCCGTGGCAACGCCCCGCGTGTATGAGCCTCCGCCGATTCCGCCGTCACGCAAGGAGCCCCTCCTCCGCCGCTCCGACCTCGCCCTTCACCCCACTGAAACGCCCTTCCGATAGTGTGCCTCCCCCTGCTCTTGCCCCCGCCCTTCGCACCGTGTCTGTGTGTGTGTCTGTGTGTGTGTCTGTGTGTGTGTCTGTGTGTGCTTGCTGAGTCTGTCTTGATTATGGGTGAGATGGAGGCGTGTGTGTGTGTGTGCATGTGTGTCTTGGTTCTAAGAAGGTGGGCGTTGTCTCTTTTACTTTTATTTTTTAAGGACTGGAATATCTGACCTTGGTTCTGACCACACACCCAGCGTAGCGGGCCAGGGCAGTGAAAGGGAAACTGCACGCTTGCGTTCAACCACAACTAACAACTTAACGTATAGTCTCTGTGTTTCAACTCTCTCAGACCTTAAACCCTGTAGACAGGTTTGAGGTGTAGGCTAGCCATTAGCCATGTATTCTTTTTTTTTATTGCTTTTTATATATGATGTTAGTAGCCTCTGAATGATATTCTACTTGAGATTTTTAAGATTTGCTAGTTATGAGTTAGTTATGTGAACTAATAACCAGTTTACGTATATATGTGTGTCTGTGTCTGTGTGTTATGTCGTGTGTGTGTGTGTGTGTGTGTGTGTGTGTGTGTGTGTGTCAGTGTGTGTGTGTGTCATAAAAAAAAAAAAAAACGAGCAGATTAAACAAGCATATTGGTTAGACATTGATAACACTTTGATAAGCTGAATGTATGTTTACCCCAAGGTGTGTGAAGTGTAGGACCAGGGTTGGACACTGTTTTTACGTGTGTGTGTTTGTCTCTTGTCATTGGGACTTTGGCCACATATAAGCATATAATTTAAGATCCTTTGGTTGCAGTGATGGGCACACACACACATACATAGACACACACATTTAGGGAAACCGCCTTGATGTTTTACCACTATACATGCACCTCTGTCCTTGCCCTTATATCCCAAGAGTAAAGTTAAACAGTTACAGTCTTTATCATCCCTCCCCATTTCACGTCACCTATTCTGAAAGCTGAAAGACACTGTGAATTTTCTCCCTCCTAGTTTTATTTACTTTAACATAGCTACTGCTATCACCATGGTGATAAATGGGAATTAATCAATTGGAGCACGGTATAGCAATTTGCCATTAACTGGGATTGGGTGGCTTAGCCTGTCTGTTTTGTCTTGTGGGGCAGACCTTGACTTGTTGACTTTACTGCCATTTTGCGTAGTAGAAGATTTTTGGAAGTGTCTTATTGATCCCTGATGTTTTTATAAATATAGTAAAAGGGACTTTCATCAGTTTTCTAAACACTCTCCATAAACTTTGTTTACGTCCACGAATAAGGAAAAGGTAGCGTTCCGTCTTGTAGCTTTTTACAGAATGATTGTATATAGCCAAATTCTTTTTTTAAAAAGCAGACAAAATTGTGTCTCTAGTGGCTTATGATTTTAATGCCTTAGAAGAGAAATGTATAGAGGTTTGCTATTTTTTGATTGTAGTCTTAAAATGTGAAACTGGATAGAAAACAATGCACAATCAAAGTGCTGTATGCTCTGTGGTGCTGTGGTGTGGGATTAAACAAATTGGGAGATGGCTATCAGTTTCTTTCAGTCTTCTTTCTCATGCGCTGCTCCGACTATCTAGATAGCCTGCGCATCTCTCTCTCTCTCTCTCTCTCTCTCCTCTCTCTCTCTCCTCTCTCTCTGTGTGTGCACCTGAATTTAATTGTGACATCATCTGCTTCTCATCACTGGTTCAACACTTGTACATGTACCTACACAATGAAGAACCCAGTGTTTTTAAAGGAACTGTTTTTCCAAATAAAACTAAATGTCTTCATTTGTGTAATTTGTATCCCAGTGACACCATTTTGCTTTAAATGTTTTCATGGGGAAATAAAAATTAAAATAAAGGTTTATGCATGATCTTTTCGGAAAAACGTAATCAGAAAAAATCGTTTCTTTGCTCCTTCTGAAAGCATAAGGGGAACAAGAATTTAAAAAAAAAATTTTCTTTTCTTTTTTTTTTTTAAAGATTTTTGATTTTGTTCATGTTTCATGTTTGTTTTTCTTCTGTGAAACGACCAGACTCAAATGATTGGGAGCCTTGAGAGGAAGTGAAAGGACTAGAGCCCGCCCCCTCCCTCTCTGTTTCTGTGGACGGGGTAAGTTGGAGGTGACCCTCCCTCAGTCCCCCTTAGCTTTACAAACGTCGCTCCACCAACGTCAAAGGAGCTGTACTGTACAGCGCTGCAAACCACTGACTAAATAACCACCCAACGCCTCCACTCTAGAACTCGAGTTTATTGGGAGATGCTTGCTTTTCTTTTTTTCCCCTTTATTTTTATTGAACAAAAGTGCTGGTTTTGGGACGTGATAAAGCATTGTGTGTATCAGAAAGCGCCCTTTTCTGTAACGTGCATTGTCTCTCAGGGTTTTGATGCCTGACGGTCCATCAGTCTTAACTGTAGAATTCTGCTGAACCGTTCACTTGACGCGTTGGTTTCTTTGACAGCTCTCTTTGATTGTGCATGCTCTATTTTACTTTTCTGTTTCAAAGCCCAAAAGCAAAACTTTCTGACTCCGCTGTCCCGACTGAACTAGGTCCCCCAAAGGAACTGTGGACACCATGCGTGTTGGTGGGGGGAGGACAGTTAGCATCGCGCAATGCACAGGAAGTTCTCTCTCTCTCTCTCCATCCAGGTAAACGCACTGTGCCCCGCCCCCTTCCTGTCGTCCAACCCCGATAGCGCCTGCGCCTTTACCGAACACCTGCTCTTCTCTCCTCCCACCACCCCACCTCCCCTCTAGTCTCCGCTCCACCGTCAACACTGCCACAGCCGGTGGGGCTCGTCCGTGCACCCCGTGTTGCACCAGAGTGTGTTGCTGCCGAAAACAAACAAACAAAAAAACATTTGCTGTGCGGGCAGCTTGAGTGACAGCAGGGGCTGTTGGTTTGACGCTGCTGCTTCAGTCGGGCTGATGTTATCGCGCCGCTGTGAGCGAAGGATGTGTGTGGTCGCACCGTGATGACCGAGTGAATGTGTGATCACGGACATGTTAGGAGAGTGAGTGGGGTGAACACTGGCCAGTGGGATCTGGACAGCTACGAGTGTTTAGGGAGTGTTTGGACGGCGGTGTTGCTATGGTGAAGAGTGCTTGGGTGTCAGTCTGTCCAGTGTGTAGAGGCTTGGCAGATGTGGACTTCGCGCAGGAGCCCCATTTTAGTAGATCGCCGATCTCGCTTTTTGCCCCCCCCCCCCCCTCCCCGATCCTCTCCCCTCCCCCCCCCCTTCCCCCCGTCCTGGAGTTTGTTCGCCGTACACGCACAGCTTGCCGCCGCCCTCGTCGCCTCCCCAAAACCGGCTCTCTCGAGTCTGTTCGGTGTTACGCACTTGCTGCCTAACTGCCTGAACACCCCCCACCCCACCCAACCCAAAAAAGGCTGTAAGGCACTTCACTCAAGCTTCTAGGGCTCTTATTTTGAATTTGTGATCGTGCGCTAACAGATTAAGGCCACCCTTCACCCCCAGAGGGCGTGTTGGTGCCAGAGTTTGTTAAAGAAGTATTAAACGCATCGTATTTCCTCATCCCTAAGATTTAAGGTTTCTTTCTTTGGTTAGAGTTGAAACTATAAACATGCCTGCACCCCCCTTCAGTCTTCTGCAGGTGTCATGCGCACTCTTCAAGTGATATCTACCTGAAGTATACACCAGAAGTTCGGTTTATACAGTAAGCACATCATATATGAATGTGACCTTCAGTAAATTTGAATGCAACATCTGGTGAATACTGACTTGAAGATCAGTGAGTTTGCCTGACGCTTGCACAGATGCCGTCTGCGTGAACATGGCTCTGCAGGATGAGGGTGTGCCTACCCTTTATGTAATTAATCTAAATGACATAATACTTGAAAGCACCTTAGGAGTGTTCCATTGAACCTTAGTCAGTTTTTGCAATGGGGATGTTTTATTTGAGGTTTCAGCTGAGACAGAGCTTATCCATACAACAGATCATATTTAACAAGCATCTTAAACTAAGGAGTACTTATCTCCTGCACAGGTCCTGGTACTGTCTGCGTGTTTTTGTATTAATTGGAATTTAAAGGCACAAAGTGGCCTGTGGTCAGCATTCTTACTCTGAGAAGCAAGTTTAGCAGTGGCCAGTGTGAAGTGGTCTGTAAAAACCTCAAAGCCTCCCAGAGAAATGTGCTTTAAAATGAGACCTCCAGAATCCTGAGCCACCTGCAAATTCAGTTCCATCTCAGGGCTCCTATAAGACTTTTCCTTAGCTGGAGAGATTGACTGTAAGTGAGCTCACGAGAAAGTGATGTCTTTGCTTTGGCAAGTCTTGTCATATTAAGTGTATGTGTGTTTGTGTATGGGTTGCAGAGGAATCTCTCACTGCAGTGCCAAAACATGCAAAGACACTGTTGCTTCCTCACACACGCACACATGCACGTTCCTTGTGATATCATGTATAACTTTGAAACGGCTGCTTATGGACTGCAGGGAGAAGGTATCTGTTCGCTAGACCTAAATTACCTGGCCCCTTTCAAAAGGCAGGTACAATGAGAAAAGAATAAAGATGAAAGGTGAATATTCTCTGGTATATCTATGACATTCTGGATATCCACGTAACCAAGGCTGAAAGAAAATACGGGCAGGTCAGACTCCCGCACAGTTTGTTGAGTGTGGTAGAGCACCCAACTGTGCTGGACTCAGGCCAGGACCAGAGTTGGCCACCCCTGCTTTATTGCGTTGGCACTTATATCCTTTGTCCTGTGACAGCAATATTAACCTTTCCTAGATCTGTGTATACAAAATCTCCTTTCCCAGTTTGGTGTCCTTTAACAAAATCACCCCTCCTCTTTTTGGTATGGTGTTGGGCCTAGTGTGCCTAGTATTATAGTAAGGTGACGAATGTAGTAACATTTTCTGTAGTCATTGCACTGAGAGATCCCTTATTGCCGTTTTCTAATCTAGTTGTCGATTTTTGTTTAATTTCTTACAGTTGTTTTCTCCCAACTAATCTTCCGATTCAAGTACAATTTAAGATGGGGGGGGAAAAAGTAAATTATTTGATGCGTAATGAATGAGACGGTTCTTACTGCAGGCCGTACGATGTGAATTGCTCAATTATACCATGATGGAGGGGGTAAATGCATGCTTTGTAATAATGTTATTTGCAAAAACTTCGTGACTGGATAAATGTACTGTTTTACACCAGCGTTTGCATGCATACGGTTTGTCGTCGCATGCTAATCTTTAATAAATTTGTCCTGCAAGAGAGCTTGCGCACATCGTTTTCTTTTGTCTCGGGTTTAATTATAAAGAACCCCCCGTGGCCGCCATACACAAAGTAAACGTAAAAGGTTTATAGGGTCATTTTGTGTGACTTAATTTTGTTTCAATATTAAATGGTAATTTTATGGTCGGTTTCCCAGGCTACCATAGGTACTAGATTTACACTGATTCCCCACTGGCAATACAGTTTAATCCAAGACTAAACCTCCAAGGCTTAAGTATCAATTCAACAAGCTCACACACAGAGAAAAAGTTACCCACGGCATTTTAAAGTTGAAAAACTCAAAAAACAAAACGACGGCAACACGACTTCTTGAACGAATTGTGCCTACAAATGGTGCAACTACCAAAAGGATCTGGGCTGCGTGGATGCCAAATGGTTCCAGTTACCATGCACCTAGCAGCAGGTCTGGAATCAGCAACCACTTCCATCTTTCTATTTTTGAACATTAGCAGTGAACTGTTTGAGCTGACCTTCAAGCAGTGCCTTAACTGGCTCAGGCCTTTGCCCATTCTAAGGGCAACAGGTGTCCGTAGCGGGGCGGGGGCGCTCGATCGTCCTGCCCACACCCTCTTCCCTTCCCCTCGTTAAACTAAGCATTGCTGATTGGGCCGTTACTTTTAGCTCCGCCTGTCTCACCTTTTCGGGCGCCGAATTTGATAGCTAAGCCCAACTTTTCTTACTTAATGGGGTGCGGTCACGTGTCTCTCTTTTGACCAGGAAAGGAGCACTGGACAGCAGAAGGTCCTGCTTAGCGGGAAGAGCACCTCCACACAGGCACAAAGAGTGGAGTCTGGCCCTTGCCTCCTCGCTCCTGATACAGACAGTCTCAAAAGACCCACACGACTTGACAGGTTACGTCCCAGCACCGAAGGTTGCATAATTCTTTTCGCATAAAGTTGTGAAGGGATAACTGAAGCCCTTAAAAATACCGTGGAATGATGACGGCAGTCGAGACGCAAGTGCAATACAACACCACCTACACGGTGTCCACGGAGGATTACATGACTCAGGAGGAAGACTGGGACAGAGATCTTCTGCTTGACCCTGCCTGGGAGAAACAACAGAGGAAGGTAGGTCTAGAGCAGCGTATGTCCACCTGCAAGAAAACGCACAGCTGCTCTCAAAGCACTGAAAGAAAAAACACACTCACTGCCTTTATTCTTCCATCCTACACACTGGGGGCGCGGAATCGCTCGCTACGGGGCACGTTGACAGGCGCATGGAGACTAGCTGTTGCTCCACAGCCTTTTGGCGCACAGCTGTTCATTGCATTCCGGTGACTGTAAGAAGTTAGATATGTTGGCCTCGCTGCTTTCTCAGTGTTGTCTTACCGTGTCTCCTCACGCCCCCTACCTACTTCATGAACTGTGCTTCTAAATATATCTAATAGATATTCATGTATTAAAATAGGTGATAAAACTATATACTTGGGTACATTAGTGGACAGTTTTGAACTGGAAATGTTTCCCTAAATATTAGGAGAATCTCTTAACGTCTAGAATAACATTTGTGCTAAAAGTAAAAATGTGTAACCATTTAAAAGTAGTATTTTCATGGAACCATAAATCACTAGTTTGTCATGAATTTAAGTCCGTTGCCAAGAAATGCAGTATCGGATAGCTCTTGGGGCGTTTTGTTCTTGACGTACACTGAGGTTGGTAATGGGCTTTTGCTGTTAACGGGCGCTCCCCTGTAAAGTCTGCTCTGCTCATGCACCAGGCATGATATGCCTGCATAGCCAGGCCGAAATCACGCATCCGGCGTCGTGAAACCGGGACGTAACGCAGCAATGTCTTGACGATCAGCTGGTGAGGCTCCCCGGACACGCACGACAGGTGGCGTTTAAGAGGACGTCAGAGGACCTCCTGCAGTGTGACGTCAGCACACGCCAACGAAGAACAACCCGTTGAATTGTGAGCCACGTTTACGGTGACACGCGAGCACATTTGTTTTCCTGGAAATAAACGGGGGCTTTCATTACTTTAGTACATTTATATTGTTTTTTTTGTTTTTGTTTTTACTCGTGCAGTTTGCTTTATCCGCCTTCATTTATGCAAAACCATTTAATGTAAAATATGGACAGAATGCAAATAAATGTATTTTTGTTTAGTTAAGCACTTCCATTAAACCCATTTCTACATTTAATTTTAAAATTCAAAGTATATGAAGTCATACATGAAGAGGCTACTTGCAGTCAAGCAGTCCCTCCACACACCTAAAAGGCCTGACAAAGGTGAAAGATCTCGACAGATGGTAGAATCCAGAGGGAGAGAGGCACTCAGGCCAGGAGAAGCCCAAAAGCTTTATTACAGTCTGCGAATAAACATGTGCTAAAAATACTCTCAAACCTCACCGCTGCTTCTCCTATATCCGCGTGTGTCCCCATCCTCACGGCACATACGCGTCCTTTTCTACATTCTTCTGTCACTGCTATCACCTTTCCTCCTGCATTCTCACCAGAGTAGACACACGGCCCCATGTCAGTTGCAACTATTTTACTAGAGGGGCATTTTTAAGCGCAAGTCTTGTCCACCTGGTGCTTTTCTCTGTTTGTCAATTCCAATCAAAAAGATGGTTGAATCCGAAGAATGGATGTGTGCCGACACACTTTTTAGTTTTTAAACAATCTGAGTGAACTAATCTGTTCATATTTGAATTCCCCTTTAATGCTAATTTGTTAATTTAATGATTTCTTAATTTCCTCTGACAATGATGATGTGTTTCGCTGGGATTAGCGTCTCCTGGCACTTTGGCGGAGTAGTTTTCAAAAGTTGCTCTGTCCATTGGAAAATTAGCTCTTCTGTTTGTCAGAGCGCCAGACAGCCTGGAACAGAGGCTGCTCTCATGCTCTTAGCTATGCGGCAAGAGGCTTAAGGAGCTGATATCATCACATGGATATAGAAAGGGCACCATTTTGTGGTGAAATGAATCTGAAAGGAGCGCTTCTGCACCTGTTCATGCGCCCTACCCGCAGATTTCCACAGAACACACATGCACATACAATGCTTGGATCAAATCGCCGTTTGTCAGCACACTGTTACATCAGATGTGTTCCTAAAGGCAGCAGAAATTAGATGTGACTTTTCTCAGCCAATAACTGCTGTTGACTTGTACATTCTGAGTTTGAATCTCATATCCAAACATTTAAATAGCGACTACAGTATCCTTTGTAGTATGAGTCTCTATCCTACTGTCATTGGGAATGTCGAGGACATTGCAAAAATAAATGTTATAAAAGTTTAGATGAGTTTCTTTTATATCCATTATTTTATATACTGACATATGTTATCTACCTGAGTTTATAATAAACTCAGTAATATCTATAAAGGTGTTAGCAGGTAAATGTGTAATATGGAGATTGGAGAGTTGTAGATGGTCACTTACATCAGATTACATAAAACCAATTATTTTCCAGGACTGTATGAGGATCAGCTAAAAAGATAGAGTGGTACGAGATCCAGGTACTTCTCAACAGGTCTGGCTGTAATTTTAAACAGTGAGAATGGAAGGCTAACTGTGGCCAAAGCTGACGAGTAGTGTAGGCTATGCTCTTCTAAAGGTCAGAGGTTGAGGGGTATGAGTATGTCTTTTCTGCTCATAGAAATGCAGACACATTACAGCACGCACTCAACACTGGTCTCCTGCCGGCCTTGTGAATAAGGGGCCAGCTAGTAACATAAGTAAACTATAAATATCATTTGCTCAATCCAGACAGAGGTCCTTATTAGCTAACCAATGCATATACACAGGGGAATGGTCATCCCTGATCAAATTAAATTGACATGGATTTGTCAAATTGGGCTGAAGAGTGAATCTGTCTAATTGTGCTAATAACTATATTGAGAAAAATTATTTCTGCTAATAATTCTATTGAAAAATTGTTCAGTTTCAGTATTTCCATTGCAGAAGTATATGTTTGTAAGCATTCTATGGAATAGTGAAAGTGATGATATCATGTAAAAGGACAAGGCAAATGTGCTTTTTAGAATGAGCTGTGCGTCTGAGTGTGTGTTTGTGAACGAACTGTGCATCTCAGTGTGTGCGAGTGTGTGCATGTGTGTGCTCTCAGTAATAATCCTTTCATTTTGCACAGCAGTAGATGTATAGCAGGGATGTGCATGGGAACAGTCTTCTCAGAGAATGAACCCAAAAGAAATTAACCCACACATGTGATGTGTACTACAAGGCTCCGTTTTATTTATATATATATATATATATATATATATATATATATATATATATATATATAATAATTTTATACGCTAGTTTAGTTGTTGATAAAAGGATGACCTCTGATCTCTTGCCTCTGCTCGACTGACCCTCAGGTCCATACTCAAGATGGAATGTGTGGCATCAGTTCCACTTCTGTCATAGAAATGTACACCACCTCATTGTCCCAATTCCACCTCTCTCACAGAGATACATGTTGCTACACTGGGCCTTTCATGCAATGTAGGTCTCTGGGCCCTTAAATCCATGGAAACAGTAATCTCCATGGATGAAGGAGACTTATTTTTAAAAATTAATATTAGAGCATGTTTCATAGACCAGAGCTCAGGCCCTTAACCACTCCTGAGATTAGGGGCTAAGGCTTTGATCGCAGAGACATCAGTAGCTCATAGGTTATCTCAGTCTCTACAATGAGTCAGGTGGGGTTTTGTTGTTTTTTCCTTCATAATTGACTATACTGTGACTCTCTATCCACAAGTGCATTAGGGCACTTAGCAGAGATGATACATTTAAATAAACATGAAATGTGAAATGAAATGTGGTGCTCTCCATACATTGTGTGGTGTGTTTTAAATGGCAGGAGTGTGATTCCTGGCTATGGACCCTGGGAGGATACTGTACTGTGTTAGGGGTGTGGCTCTTACTGTTCCTTTAGTTCTGGATCAGGGCTGATGCCAATTTGTTTAATGTCAATATAATGTTAATATGTTACCAATCCTGATATGGTACTGATGTCATCTGGTGTCCCTGATTATTACAGTGTATACACACACACCACACACACAGAGTGTGTAGTCAGATCAAATAGATCAAATGGCAGTTACTATTCCAGAAGCTGTGCCCATATAGGGCAGCTGCTATAAACTACCAGAGGGAGTGCACAGAGGCCTCAGGAAAGGCTGAGGTGTGTGTGTGTGTGTGTGTGTGTGTGTGTGTGTGTGTGTGTGTGTGTGTGTGCGTGTGCTTATTCTTGTGTGTTGTGTTTGTGTATGCTTGTTTGTGTAGGTGGGGGGCGTGTACTTGTTTGTGATCTGCGTGTGTTCATGTACACATTTATGTGGTCATGGGTGATTTTTGTGTCCATTTTTGTATTCATATGTTAATTTTATGTGTGGGTGGGTGTGTGTGAGTGAGATGTGATGTCAGGTAAGTGAGTTTGCACATAGAGCCTGAAGGATATTAAAGGCCAGCCTTTCTGCTTCTGCAAAAGTCATCACCCAGGCTGCTTTCAAGGCTGCTTTCATGGATTAATATTCCTCCTGCTTATTGCTGTAGTCACTGATGCAACACAGCAGCTGACTATGCTCCTGAGGTGAATGTGGTAATATGGCCTCTTTTTTTAACTTTCTGGCTCTGCCTTACTGCTGTTGTTGGTTTTTGTTTTTAATCTAATGCACAAAAACATAGTTTTATTACCATGTCCAAAAGCAACACCGTCATCTTTCAGAAAGATTTGCGAATTAAATTCTGCTATATGTATTGAGTCTTTTTACATGGTATCATTAGTGCGAATGGAGGCAGGGTAGATGTGCTTAACCTGTCTATGGTGTCCACCACTCCACTGTGTGCTGCGCAGAAGTGTGATATAAACCTCATGTTCTTCTTATGGGGAGAACTATTGTTGCTATGGTAACTTTTCTCTCTGTGAGTCATGGTTTCTAATCCACAGCCATGATTAGTTCGTTCTGTTGTCCAGTTGCAGGACCAACCTAGTGTGTGAGGAGACCCTTACCCTGATTTAGCTATAGCAAATCTAACAGTACTGCAGATTCACAGTTTGAGTTCTTCTAATATGTACTAGTGTCATGCTGTAGAGGTTTGTGATACCTTTTTATGGACTGATGTATTAGCAGCTGTGGTGACTGTTCAAGCTAGATGGTCAGCTTCTAAACTTCTAAATGTACCCTGTTCCCATATTTAGCCTAGTTTTGTATGAATTTCTATCGTCAGTGATGGTCTCTGTTCAAACACAATGTAGTGTACCCTGCAATTGTATAAGGTAGTTGTTGTCAAACAGATATACACTGGACAAAGTCTACTTGAGGTACTGGAAGATGGAAAAGCACAAGAAAAATGTGTGTCATGTCTTGCATGATAACCCCCCCCCCCCTAAAAAAAAGACTGTTAAACGTTCATGCTCCATTCAACACACCACAACTCAGTTTAAAGCTGCTTTTTGAAATAGTTAACAATCATCAATGGCAGAATTATAAAGAATGACAAAATATTATTTTATGAGAGAAACACTATAAAATATAAGCAATTTCCTTTCCTTTTTACATAACTCTTCAAATGATGTCAGGTGGAATTTGAGGACTGAAGGACTGTGTGGAGGTGGCTGGGCTATAAAGATTGTTCCATACTGGCAGGGATCATGCTGTGGCCATAGGGTGAAAAAAAACAGCAGGGATCTCATCACTAGTCATACTTCAGCCTCAAGACAAAATGTCCATACCTCAAAGTCATGTTTTTCATGTCTTGAACAAACCTTTTTAGTATGCCAAGCCTAAACACTCACAGTGTTACGTAAAATTTGAAAAACAGAGGAGACATGAAGGACACATACCTTGCCAATAAAACAGCATACTGAAATCAACCAGAGATGTTAACTGACATAAAGACAACCCAGACAGACATATCTTCTGCTTCTCCTCTCCCCTGAGACACAGAAGGGAATGATCCCAGCCTGAACTCCAGCCAAATGTTACTAGGGTTGAGCAGTAACTTCAATGGAACACAGGAACAAATATCCCAAAGCTCTGGAAATCCTAGAAGGTAGTCCCAATATTCATATCTAATGTTTAGGGAAATCTTAATAAGGAAAATTAGTAAGCGCTTGGCACCCACCATCAGCCTGGCAGGACTATCCCATCTATCAGATGCAGTTTATAGGCATTGGTGTTCATGTTTAAAAGCTCTCCCAGGCTTAGTGTTTATGACTGCTTAGAACTATATAAGCACTGGATCCAGAGTGCCATCTACATCCCTTTAAGTTGGAATACACTGTGCCAACACTGTCTTAGCTGTAAAACACTGTGCAAACCTGCAAACCCAGTCTTCGCTGTAAAACACTGTAGAAACACTGTCTTAGGCCATGGAAATTATGATTTGCAGTAAGATAATAATGCAATTAAAGATTGATACAATAACATGCAACAAGATTCCTTAGTGGGTGTTCTACAAACATTTGTGAGGAGCATAGGAGGAAACAGTTTTGGTTCCCAAACTTGTCCTTCAGGCTTGAATGTAAACAAAACTATGTTAAACATGACAAACATGTTTAAACACTAGAACTATAGATGAAACACTTACAGGGGGACAGAACAGAGGCTCTACCCTCAAAATCACTGAAGATGAGGGGGTCCCTCTGACAGTAAAGCACTCAAAACTAAAAGAAGAATTTACCATACCACCACTTTTAATTGAAAGTAAATAAACACCCACTGCTCTGACAAATGGCTTTAAACATAATGTTCTTGGGTGGCTCAGCATGTTGGTCCTGTATTTCTCTGAGTTTCCTGTATGTGTGAGCTGTGTTCCAGAGTTGGTTCTGACTATGTGGGGGTGCAGTTCCAGATGGATATGAGTAGGGGGCAGCTGACACTCTGTGGCAGGGGGGAACTGTTACATTGTCACCATGCTGAAAGATCACCACCGGTCCCTCCACCAGCCCATTGACCACCCTGAACAGGTGGGAGCATGGCAGTACTGAACGAGTGAGGAAAAAATGGCAGTGTTCCACACAGACCAGCTCAAGCTATTAATACACAGCGTGTGTGTGTGTGTGTGTGTTACTAAATGCTCAGGCACTATAAATGCTCTAAAATGGTGATAACACCCCCTGTTGAGAACTAGGGCAGATACAGAAAAGTCCCTGTGTATGCAGGTGTGTTTGTGTGTATGAGAGTGTGCGTGAGTGTGGTGGTCAGGAAACAGCATTTCTTGTTGCCCACAGTATGCCACAGCATTGTCCTTTAGTATGACTGATCTCATACTGACACTCTCTGAAACACACACACACCCCACAGATATGAGCATTTGAGCACATGTGTATTGTGAAAAAACAATATGGGCAGTATGTTAAGATCATCTTAAATGAGAGAAAGAATGTTCTGGATCATACTGCCGCTACCATTCAATGATCATCTTTCTGTTACAATGATTTTAGGAAACCTAGCCATGAACTAATAAATGATGTTACTGGCTTGTGATTAAATCCAACTGTATTCATGTTGCAATCCATTGAAACAAATTACTTTAGCTGATTCACATTTTAACTACTTGAGTTTCTGTCACCGTCTAAATACTTCTATATAACTGAGCAAACTCTCAATTAGAAATAAAAGTGTTATTTTCTTAGGACATTTGATGGTGTCCATGTTGAAATTTATTTCTACCGCTAGTGAAAACTCTGCATGATATTACTACATCAGCTGCGGGTCAGAGGTTACTTTGTAGTTCAACAGTCTTACATATGCTGTCAGCATGCCTGTTGGCTGCTATGTGTCAGAGAGGGGTGCATGAAACACTCTCCTTTTGACTGAACGTGGTCAGTGATCAGAGAGGAGAACACATTCAGTCAGACTCTTAGAACTGTGGACAACTGCAGACCCCTGATGCATAGAGTGATTGACGTTAATTTCAGATAATAAGTCTCTCTCTCTCTCTCTCAGTTCAGTTCAGTAAGCTTTACTGGCATGACCATATACAATTATAGTATTGCCACAGCAGTATTACAACATAAATATGACACAATTTTATGTTCACACTTTTGCAATTATGGAAATTAAGAGTTCGCTGTAATTAGTCTGAAATGATCATAAAGGGAAGAAGTGAAAACAAAGGAAGATAAATGAATTATAAGGATGGAAAATAATAAATAGTTATGTAACTTTTTATAGATTGTGTGTGTGTGTGTGTGTGTGTGTGTGTGTGTGTGTGTGTGTGTTTGGGTATGTTTCTCTTTCTCTCTCTGTCTGTCTCTCAGCTGATTAAACACAGCCCATAGTCTCTGTAGCTTCCTCTCGGTTCACAGCTCCAAGCAGCAGTTTCTACGTCATGCTCTGTTTGCAGTGCAGTGACTCATTCAGTAAAGTACACAGGAAACAGATCTCATACCTTAGCTGTCAAAAAAGTGGCAGGTACAATGTTGTGGTCATCATCGACAGAGAATTCGAGGTGAATGGAAATTGGTTTCACAACACCCAGGTTCACTTCACGCACACACTCAGAGGGGTGTGTTAAAAAGTTACATGGAAAATGTCTATTATTTTTGTAATAAAATTCAGCTATCTGGTTTTCTTTGCAACTTTCTGAATTGTCACTTCTATTCTGTCTGTTTCATGGACCCACAATGCCACCAGTGGTCATTAGTGGTTAATGCACTCAGGAGCTCCAACATGGGGTGTAACAAAATCACTGGGTTGTTTCCCATCTGTTCAGTGGGAGGCAAAGTAGGGATACGGGGACAGATCATTCGGACTGGCATGCCTGTCAGCTGACAGCGGATGACCTCATTTAAGATGGAGGGTTGGGATAGACCTGCAAAGACGCTAATGGCCAACAGGTGGAGAGGGATGAGTGCACATAACAGCTGCACACACATATACACACACACACACACACACACACACACACTCCTACTCTCTCATACACACACACACACACACACACACACACACTCCTACTCTCTCATACACACACACACACACACACACACACTCCTACTCTCTCATATATACACACACACACACACACACACACACTCCTACTCTCTCATATACACACACACACACACACACACTCCTACTCTCTCATATACACACACACACACACACACTCCTACTCTCTCATATACACACACACACATACACTCCTACTCTCTCATATATACACACACACACACACTCCTACTCTCTCATATACATACACACACACACACACACACACACACACACACTCCTACTCTCTCATATACACACACACACACACTCCTACTCTCTCATATACACACACACACACACTCCTACTCTCTCATATACACACACACACACTCCTACTCTCTCATATACACACACACACACACACTCCTACTCTCTCATACACACACGCACGCACACTCTCACAGTCTCTCTCTCTCACACACACACACACTCCTACTCTCTCATACACACACGTGCGCACACTCTCACAGTCTCTCTCTCTCTCTCACACACACACACAAACACGCACATGCAGAAATGAAGATGAATGAACAGCCAAAGCTTTTATGCACTGGCTTTAGTTTTGTTTAAATTTTGTTTAAATTAGTCATGTTGAGTTGGTGGTGTTTTTTTTTTTTTAAGATACTGCAGTTCCTTGATTTCAATGCCAATTACAAATGGTGAACTAAAACTATTTGTGTAAGCCTCTGTTTATAAAAAACACTTCAGTTTACCCATCCACTCTCTTTCTCTCTCTCTCTCCCACACACACACACACACACTTACACACACAACTCTGCTGGAATCTCGCTCTCTCAGCTGTCTCTCCGGTGTCCCGTGGCTCCCAGATTTAGACTCTTTACCCCTCCTCCCCTCCTCCTCCTAGCTTCTTTCCCCACCTCCCTATTACCTATTTTCTCTGCTTTTATACCCTTGCCCTGCCTGTCCTCCCTGTATTTTTTTCCATCTCTTTTTATTTAGAACTACATCATCGTTGGCCACTCTTTCATTCACCCCAGCGGTCTCCCTTTCTATAGCCTTCAGTTTCCCTCCTGCTCCCCATCCTCCTCCCCACAGCCCTGCTCACGCCCTCTCAGCAGCCCTTTTGCTCTGTAGCCAGAGGATGATAGCCAGTCTCTGATGGCCAGTAACAGATATCCAGTCACTGATAGCCAATCTCTGCTTTTCAGTCTCCGATAATCACTGATGACCAGTCACTGGTGGCCAGTCTCTGATGGCCAGTTTTTGCTCAATTCAGGAAACACACTACACACTACTCCTACATTTAGACCCAGGCCTCTGCAGCTCCAGTACTCACACATGCAGCTCACACATTCGCTCACTTTCTTCTCTCTCTTTCTTTCTGTCTCGTTCTCTCTCTTTAATTCTCTTTCCCAAACTCCTGTCTGCCTTTTTCTTTTCTCTTTTCATGCTGTTTCAGTCCCTTCCTGTTCCTTACTTCCCTTTTTGTCGTTGCTTTCTCTCTCCTCTCTCACTCTCCGGGGCCCTGGCGCAGTACATCACCTCCTCCTACACTTCACTTGCTTTAACTCCCTTTAATACTCTTTTATAATGATCACTCAGTACCTCCTCTACGCTCATTTTTAGCCTGGGCCTCTTTACCCTGAACGCCTACTTCAAGTTCTTTTGGAGTCTCGCTTAGCGGAAGCCTCTGCTGTCAGAGGTGTGGGCTCTGCTCTGTAATGACAGCCTTAGCTGAGGATGATAGCCCACTTTCCACACCACACACTGATGTGAAATAGCTTGAATTCTGATTGAAAATGTGATTCATACAGCATTTTACAAGGGTTTTTTTTTGTGTTTTTTTGTGTTTTTTTTAATGAAAGCAAGCCTAAAAATAGTGCCAATTTAAAATGAAAAGTTCAGATGTATATTAAGTTTTCGTTATATGTGGCATGCCTGGTAAAATTCTAATGTAATATCTTTCTTTCTCTCTCCTTCTCTCTCTTTCTCCTGCTGTGCATGCCTGTGTGTGTGGCAGACATTCACAGCCTGGTGTAACTCTCACCTGCGGAAGGCTGGCACCCAGATCGAGAACATTGAGGAGGACTTCAGAAATGGCCTCAAGCTTATGCTGCTTCTCGAGGTCATCTCAGGTAACCATGGTGACATGACTACCTGCCTGTGAAGAGATTCTCACAAAAGTTATCAATAATAATAACTCATCCAAAGGTGTTGCAAAACTCTAAATGTAGACATTCACACACGTGACCTTTCCATTTATAAAATATCTGTTGAAAAAATCTAATATTATTTTAGAAAATGTATTCAATTTCAACCATAATGTAACTTCTTAACTGCAAGAAACTGTCAAACAGCGAAATGGTACTTAGTTGCGGTATAATGTGATTCTTGCTTTAGAAGAATGATTATAATTTGCGTAAGCAGTTGTTATTTTGATCTGCTACAACAATATGATGATTTGGCTAGATATACTGTAGGGTTTTAGAAGACTTGTGCAGGGGTTTTGAATATTGTGCATCACTAGAAAAAAACACCAGAGGAAGTCTAAAAATGTCTGTAAACCTTTGACCCTGTAAACCTTTGACTCTGTAAACCTTTAAGCCTCTAAACCTTTGACCCAGCAAAGTGTAAAACTTTGGTATACTTCATCATGATTTACTTTATTCTCAGATCATTAACAGGTTACACAAGTTCATATTTTACCCATAGTAGAAAGTTCTCTTCTATAACTGTCTGCAGCTACATCTTCTGTGATCTTTCTTGGACTGTTGTTATTATGTGTTAATGACTCATGATCCTCAGCATGGACTCTGTAGAACAGCACTATTGCTTTAGGCGAGGCCTTCGGACCTGTGGTGCTGGTGGGAAGCGTCTTCTCACAAAACGTTTACCACAACTTCTCTGAGGCTTGATTCTCCACAAAGTGATTTAACAGTACTCCACAAAGTGGTATAGCAGTTCTCCTGAACATGACAAGTTTACTTCGGAGGTCTGTGGTAAAGGGGCGATTTTGGGACGCGACCAACCTTCCCGTTGGTGACTTTCACACCAGGCACTCTTTCATTAAAGCCCAGACATGAGATCCCAGCCACCAGGACCACAGACGGCTCTCTCCTTCATACTATGGAACATGATACGCTCTGTTGAGGCAAAGAGCAGGTCCCACTCTCAGTCATTCTGCAGTTCACATTCTGAACAGCTAACTGCCCCAACTCAGGCTTTAGGTATAATTCTAAGTGTAATTCACTTCAACACTATATATAATTAAAATGATTGGTTCATTTATTTTGATGTTTTATGTGTGCTAAGAATCTTAACACACATAAAGAATCCATAATTGTTTTGCCTAGGAGGTCAGTGTGAATAATTTAGCTTTGTGTGTACATGGAGGTAAATCCCTCCCTTCTACAGAATAACTGTAGCACTGACAAGAACAGGAGTGTGCAGAAGTTCATTTTCACTTTTGGCTTTTACTGACAATAGTTGGAGATGAGCAGCCTTCAAATGGCTTACATCACTTCTTGTTTTTGTTTTGTTAGCATCTTACCTAGTGAGACTGATATTTGAATCAAGTGTTTGTGTGTGTGTACGTGTGTGTGTGTGTGTGTGTGTGTGTACTTGTGTGTTTTGATGCAGGCATGTTATCTGCATGCATGTCATACATACAAAGACGTATGTCATACATATTTGTCCGTTATTGCTTGACTACTGGTGATTAAATGTCTGACAGGCGAAAGGTTGCCCAAACCAGACAAAGGCAAGATGCGATTCCACAAGATCGCCAACGTAAACAAGGCCCTGGATTTCATCTGCAGTAAGGGAGTCAAGCTGGTGTCCATTGGAGCAGAGGGTGAGCATCTGGGGGTGACTGCCACCTGGAGATGTGAAGCCATGCCAATGAGTTCTGCTTCATGGACTCTTATATTTATTCAGTTCACAGGCTGTGTCCCTAGTTTGGGGTTGTCTGCTCACTGTGTTGGGGATTCTCTCTCCCTCGTTGTCTCTCTCTCTGTGCAGAGATTGTTGATGGGAACGTGAAGATGACTTTGGGAATGATCTGGACCATCATTCTCCGTTTTGCTATCCAGGACATCTCTGTTGAAGGTACACATTAAGGATTTGAGTTGACCCAGGAATTTAAGATTTCAATCCACAGAACTCTTACTGTCTTGAGTATAATTGAATTTGGGAATGTGAATTTTGTTTTAAAGTACCTGAAGGACACACCAGACTCAAGCAGTGTGCATATGGTTACCAAGTTTGTTGTACACAGTTTGTCTCTCTGACATCTAAGCAGCTTTGTAGGGTGTATGGGTTACCTGGCAGGGGAGTTCCATTGCAGTAGAATATACTGTACATAGATTTTCCTGTATGAAAGTAGGTCTATATAAAAGCATGAAAATGCACAGTTTTGGATGCAAAGATATTTAAGAAAATCAAACAGAAGTGACATCATCTTATTAGAGATCATTTATGAACCTTGACTGACATCTAAGATAAGATTAATTCCAGAAAACCCGATGAGCCGTGTTTCTAATTAAACCCTTATTAACGGCTGAACTAACAGTAATTAAAAACAAGAGTACCTCTTCTCACCACATTCCCTTTGTATGTGTGTGTGTGTGTATTACCACCCTCATAGAGACCTCTGCTAAGGAGGGTCTATTGCTATGGTGCCAGAGAAAGACTGCCCCTTATAGGAATGTTAATGTACAAAACTTCCACATCAGGTGAGAGATTCATCAATTGAAACAACACACACACACACACACACACACACACACACACACATACACACTTAGAATTATCTTTCACACTTCCAGGCTGGTGGTTGTTGGATGGTTGTTGGATAGTTGTTGGCTTGTTGTTCTATGGTTATTCAGTATTTGTTGTTTGTTGCTGGGTGATTGTTGTTGTTGAATGGTTGTAGGATAGTTGTTGTAATGATGAATGGGTTCTGCTCACTCCTCCTCTGCTTCAGCTTTACTGCTTCACTGATACTCTCCTCTGCGCTCTCTCTCTCTCCCCTCTCTCACTCTCTGTCTCACTCTCTCTCTCCCCCTCACACTCTCTCTCTCTCCCTCTCTCTCACTCTCTCTCTCTCTCAGTTGGAAGGATGGCCTTGCTCTGTGTGCCCTCATCCACAGGCACAGACCTGACCTTATCGACTACTCCAAACTGAGAAAGGTGCTTTGCTTCCACTCTCTCCTTCTCTTTCTTTATCTCTCTGTCCATCTCTGTCTCTGGTTGATTTTTCCTTTCTTCTCTTGGCTTCTGTTTCATATTTTCTACTTCTACCACTGTGTACAATGATCTTCCACTGTGTACATGACACTGACCTCATGGTTATCTGGGTTCCTCTGATGTTCTCTGTGTGAAGGACGACCCCATTGGAAACCTGAACACAGCGTTTGAGGTGGCGGAGAAGTTCCTTGACATCCCCAGAATGCTGGACGCTGAAGGTGAGATTCAACCATTAATGAACCACAGTGGAGCATTAGAATGATCATAAAAGCAATTCAGACAAAATTTCTTAAACCATTTTAAAGTGTTAAAACATACAGGCCTGTAGTGGTCCTACCGTGACCACCACCAAGCTTATGATAAGTGTTATTTTCCAGTTAGACTGAAAACAAACAGATGGAATTGAATATTGTCTTTTCCCTAGAATCTGCTTAAATTCCCCATTTAAACTTACATTTCTGCATCAGTGATGAACTGAAAGCTCCATATTTATATCATGCCAACAGTAAGACTGTATGTCACTGTTACCATGGATACAGCTCTCTGTGAATTCCTATATGAGTGCAGTCTGTGCCCTGATACCTGAACACATTCAGTCAACACGCAATTTTTGATAAAACACTTATAGACAACACACTCTTTTAGATAACACACTTACAGACAACACACACGGATAACACACATATAGACAACAAATGCTTATAAATAAGACATTTATACACAACAAACACTTGTAACACAAATAACACACTTGTAGATGTTGCAATCTTAAGCCTGTCAGAGCCGGCTCTGTTGGTGAGCTCGTCTTTTAAGTGAGCCCGGGCTGCATTATGTGTCATTCCGAGTTCCCGCTCAGCAGGGTAGACCTTTGAGGTCCTGACAGCAGCTGACGAAATGAAGCCTTGGTGATATTCACTTCCTGTGAGAAATGAGCGAGAATTCCAGCCATGCTGTAGTGTTTGTGTTCAGTGTCTCTGAAAGCAGGGATCCCAGGTCAGGCCTCTCCTTCTTCACATGTCCTGTCCTGTGCCCTGTGTCTCCCTCTTTCTCAGACATTGTCAACACCCCAAAGCCAGACGAGAAAGCCATTATGACCTACGTGTCCTGCTTCTACCACGCCTTCGCTGGGGCTGAGCAGGTGGGGAGTGAGAGAGCACCACCCACCCCACACTAAAGACACTGCACCCTGCATTTTACCCCTCTCCCCACTACCCATGTCCAAGTACAGCACAACATACATTAACAGTTCCACATAGAACAAAGCAGTCCTTCTCTCTCATATTCCTGTCTCTCTCTCTCTCTCTCTCTCTCTCTCTCTCTCTCTCTCTCTCTCTCTCTCTCTCTCTCTCTTTTTTTCTGTCTCTCTAGGCTGAGACTGCTGCTAACAGGATCTGTAAGGTTCTGGCAGTGAACCAGGAGAATGAGCGACTGATGGAGGAGTATGAGAAACTGGCCAGTGAGGTGAGTTATGGGCCCTTATAATTTACACACGGGCCTCCTCAGTGAGCTCCGTCAGAGGACCACTGGGGTGAGTTATTGGTCATTATAGAAAATAGATTTACACATGGGCCTCCTGGATGAGGTCCGTCAGGTAGCCAGTGAGGTGTGTCATTACAGTTTAGATATAGCAGTCCTGACAATCTCGGTCAGTAGGCCATTCCTACTATAGAGGGCAGTGGTAGTTCAAGCCTAACTGCTGCCAAGTTGCCAATGTTGGGCCCCTCAATTGCTCAAGTTGTTAACCCTCAATTGCTCAAGTTGTACTCAGTCATAATCGTAAGTTGCTTTGGATAAAAGTGTCAGCTAAATGTTGATGTTTACCTCCTTATCAAGGCCATCTGGGGCCTGCAGAGAACTTTATTAGGTCTCTTACAAAGAATTCATCTCTTTCTTTTAATGTGTTCACTCTTTGTCTTATCTATTTGTCCCTATTTGGTCATTCCTTCCATCCCCTCCGACCCATCCATCAACCCATCAACCATCCGTCCGTATACCCACCCCCACCCCCGGGGTGGTAGCTGTTGGAGTGGATCAGGAGGACGATCCCCTGGCTGGAGAACCGTGTGGCTGAGCAGACCATGCGGGCCATGCAGCAGAAGCTGGAGGACTTCCGTGACTACCGGCGTGTGCACAAGCCCCCACGCGTGCAGGAGAAGTGCCAGCTGGAGATCAACTTCAACACGCTGCAGACCAAACTGAGGCTCAGCAACAGGCCCGCCTTCATGCCCTCCGAGGGCAAGATGGTTTCGGTACGTCCAGCGGGTCAAGCTAAAAACAGTGTTTGGTAGTACATTTCTCTTCAGAACATTTTTATTCTCTGCAGTTGCTCACATTCCTGGTTTGTAGATGCCAAGAATAACAAAAAAACCTTTTTGTCACTTATTTATATATACTATTTGAGCATGACAAGGATACACAATCTTTGGGTGTGTATGTGTGGGTGGGGGTTTCTAGGACATTGCCAATGCGTGGAAGGGTCTTGAGCAGGTGGAGAAGGGCTATGAGGAGTGGCTTCTCACAGAGATCCGCAGACTTGAGAGACTCGACCACCTCGCCGAGAAGTTCAGGCAGAAGTGCTCTCTGCATGAGGGCTGGACCGCAGGTAAACACACCACACACACATCCATATTTATACACAGACACAAACCTATACACAGACACACACATTTCATACACAAAAACAAATGCAGACACACACACACACACACACACACACACACACTCACACACATATCCATACAGCTCTCACATACACACACACATACACAATCCATACATCATACACACAAACACACGCACGTACACACACATACACACATTCAAACACATACACTCACAAACACACACATAAATCACACATATTTCACACACATTTCCTTCATGTAAAAGTTATTTCACATATGACTCATTTTTAAGTTCACAAATAACTGTCCACCTTCGCCCTCCTCTCCACTTTCACTTCTATTTCTGTCTGTTTTTTTTTTCTCTCTCTCTCTCTCTCTCTCTCTCTCTCTTTCTGCCTCTCTCTGTCTTCCTGTCTCTCACTGTCTCTCTGTCTCTAGGGAAAGAGGAGCTGCTGTCTCAAAAAGACTATGAGTCGGCGTCTCTGATGGAGATCAGGGCTCTAATGAGGAAGCACGAGGCGTTTGAGAGCGACCTCGCCGCCCACCAGGACAGAGTGGAGCAGATCGCTGCTATTGCTCAGGAGCTGAAGTGAGAGAAAGCGAGAGAGAGTGAAAGAAGAGAGTGAGAAAGAAGAGATTGAGAGAGAGAAGAGTGAGTGAGAGAGTGAGAGAGAGAAAGAAAGATACACAGGAAGGGTGGCAAAATGGGGGCAGAGTGAGGGTGTGATGGAGAGAGAGGTGAGAGGTGTGTGGAGAGTGAGAGAGAGCATGAACCTACATTCCGATTATATTTTATTCAACATTCATATAGAAAATTCAGCTAGTTTTCAACTTTGGCTTGTAACATCTGTCAGTTTAGGCAAGGATATTACAAACACATCCCTTTTTTTGTTTGATGAGAGAGTGTAGAGTTTTCAGCTAAACTCAAACATAAGGGTGGTGTGTATGTGTGTGTGTATGTGTGTGTTCTCTCAGTGAGCTGGACTACCATGATGCTGCTACAGTAAATGCACGCTGTCAGGGCATCTGCGACCAATGGGACAACCTGGGTACTCTCACACAGAAGAGGAGAGATGCTCTGGAGGTCAACACACACACACCCTGAGTCACACCTTGAGTCACACCCAAACTCCAATACTAACTGCTATAACACAAGGCTGTTCTCATTTGTGACTGAGGACTGAAGTGTTAGATGATGACAGCTCTGGAAGTACATGCACACACACGTGCACACACACAAACTCAGACACACACACACACCCAGGACTGCAGAGTTAGATGAAGTCAACACTTTGCCTAACTCTTCTGCAGCGTGTGGAGAAGCTGTGGGAGACTATTGATCAGCTGTACCTGGAGTTTGCCAAGAGGGCGGCGCCATTCAACAACTGGATGGATGGAGCCATGGAGGACCTGCAGGACATGTTCATTGTGCACAGCATTGAGGAGATTCAGGTAGCCATTACTATCCATCACATGCACTGTCCATGGTTGGTGTTATCTTTCTTTTATGGCATATAGCATAGACATAGTTTGGTAATACTGTGAATATATATTTGTATGAATTATGCATAACTTGTACATGCAAAAGATGTAACAGTAATAAGATGACAAGACTTGAGAATGAGCACGGTAATTCTAATACTTTATATTAATACTAAAAAGACAACCTAGAGCTTTCTGATCCCCCCCTCTAACCTCCTCCCTCACTCCACCCCCTGCTCCTCTTCCTCAGAGTCTGATCACAGCCCACGACCAGTTTAAGGCCACACTCCCCGAGGCAGATAAAGAGCGTGTGGCCATCATGGGCATCATAAATGAGATCATGAAGATTGCACAGACCTATGGCATCAAGCTGTCTGGAGTGAACCCATATACCAGCCTCAGCTCCCAGGACATCAGCAACAAGTGGGAGACGGTGGGTGTGCGACCGGCCGTTCAGCCCAAGGTCACAGATGGCCATACACTGCCGTAGACCGCTATAGACCACCATAGATCACCGTAGACAGGCCACAGCGCCACTGTAGAGCATGGGGTTCCACCAAGATCCCAGGGCCTGCTGCTGTTACAGCTGTTCAACCCAGCACCAGACGTTTCACTAGAGAATCGAGCATGGGACATGGTAGTGCACGGTTGAGTCAAGGCTTGATGAGCTCTGCTGAGAATCCGTGCCGTGTAGAAGCTTCATGGATGGTGGTTCTTATTCGAATAGTTTTGTGAAATGGTATGTCATGGTGGGAAAACCCATCAGACATGTTTGAGGACCGAGCCTTTTCCTGTGGCATTTCCTATGGCTGCTGGTGTTAACTGACACAGCAGAAGGCTTTGAGACAGCTTGAGACGTTCGTCCATGTTGGACAAGGTTTCACTTGGCTGTTGTTCCTAACTGGAAAGCTGGTGTGAAGGCATCACGCATCATCTGCTGGTGCAATTGCTCAGTGTTCCTTTCCTCTCGCCCGATTGGCTGGGACCATATGGCAAACACATATGGTGACGCTCGCCTCTTGTCCCCATGAAGATTTAGTGGTGGTTGTTTATGTTTGGAGCTTGACATAAGAAGAGACACAAGGACAGCTTTCTGAAAGAAAACATGCTTCGTCAGGCTCCTGTGCTGTCAAGAAGCGATGTCTAACATATTGACCCCTGCTGTTCTCTCTGACTCCCCCTGCAGGTGAAGCAGCTGGTGCCCCTCAGAGACCAGATGCTCCAGGAGGAGGTTGCCAGGCAACAGGCCAACGAGAGGCTGAGGCGGCAGTTTGCTGCACAGGCCAACATCATCGGACCCTGGATCCAAACCAAGATGGAGGTATGAGGCCGGGGCACCTTCTCCTGCCATGGGTTTCTCATTAGGCTCTGCGTTCGTGTCAGTTCCACAAAAAAGAGAGGAGAGATTCCGTGTAATGGAATAAACTGAGCATATTTATAGTGGGCTACATTCATACTCTAATACAGGCACAGCCAAACATAGGTGCTATACACAGCAGCATGCAGTTACAGCATCTTGCTCTGTATAATGTTTTTGCTGTGTGCGTGTGTGTGTGTGTGTGTGTGTGGGTCTGTGTGTGGGTCTGTGTGTGTGGGTTTAGGAGATTGGCCATGTCTCAGTGGACATCACCGGTTCCCTAGAGGAACAGATGAATAACCTGAAGACATATGAGCAGAACATCATCAACTACAAATCCAATATCGACAAACTGGAGGGAGACCACCAGCTCATCCAGGAGGCGCTCATCTTCGACAACAAACACACCAACTACACCATGGAGGTACGCACACGCACACACACACACACACACACGCACGCACACACAACAACTACACCATGGAGGTACACACACACCCACACACCCACACATCCAGAGCCTGGGCATCAGCCCACTCTCACACCCACGTGACCCTATAGTTGATCCGGATATCCCCACTGAAACCTCACAAAGCATCTCCAGTGTGCACAGACAGTATGATGTAGAAAAGGGATTTGACTTCTCCCTTACCATACTGTACCTAATTCTTTTTATGCATATCCTAACCCTCTTACCACTTTACCCCTCTGTATATATATATATATATGTGTGTGTGTGTGTGTGTGTGTGTGTGTGTGTGTGTGTATCTGTTTCCCATGATCTATTATACCCTTCCTCCCTCACCGTCTCTCTCTCGCTCTCTCTCTATCTACTGCTCTCTCTCTCTTCCTCTGCAGCATATCCGTGTGGGCTGGGAGCAACTGCTTACCACCATCGCCCGCACCATCAACGAGGTGGAGAACCAGATCCTGACCCGCGATGCCAAGGGCATCAGCCAGGAGCAGCTCAATGAATTCAGGGCCTCCTTCAACCACTTCGACAGGGTGAGAGACAAAGAGACAGCAAGGGGGCCAGCAGAGAGAGAGAGAGAGAGAGAGAGAGAGAGAAGTGGGAGCAAGAATTAGTGAGAATGTGATTGTATGCAATTGTGAGAGGAAATGTAATCACCAGTTAATTAGATATGTGAACTGTGTGTGTGTGTGTGTGTGTGTGTGTGTGTGTGTGTGTGTGTGTGTGTGTGTGTGTGTGTGTGTGTGTGTGTGTGTGTGTGTACATGCATTTTCTGTAACCACTGCCTTTCTCTCCTTCCTTAGAAGAGAAATGGCATGATGGATCCTGATGATTTCCGTGCCTGCCTTATTTCCATGGGTTATGATCTGGTAGGAGACCGGACACACACACACACACACACACACACACACACACACACACACACACACACACACTGTCGCTGGTTCTAGGAGGACAAACACTCCAGCAGATACCTACGGACTCATGCATGTATGTTCACACACATATACAATATATTTTCCTCCTAACGTAATTTGTTGCTCCGAGGCAGGGTGAGGTGGAGTTTGCCCGCATCATGACCCTGGTTGACCCCAACAACACAGGTGTGGTCACCTTCCAGGCCTTCATCGACTTCATGACCCGTGAGACTGCAGAGACTGACACAGCCGAGCAGGTCATGGCCTCCTTCAAGATCCTTGCCTCCGACAAGGTGAGCGCCCTTGCACACTCCAGGCTCCGCCCTCCTGGGTCGGGCACAGGGGCTCTACAGACGTACCATTACTGATACAGCATAGCAGCTGTTTCATTTAAAACTAAAGCTTAGAAATTGTTGCTCATTGTGACATGACATTTTTTTTCTTGTGGCAAAGGAGAAATTGATACCTGTAATAACACATTTATAGTGATAGTGGCACTTGACCTGCTGTAATAACATGTAATAATATGTTATAATGTTTAAAGACTATACGTTCTGACAACAATTACATGTTATAATTACAATACCATGTCCATGCTATGAACTATAAGTCCATGCTCGCTTCCTCTCTCCTTCCCCCCTCTTCTCTCTCTCTCTCTCGCTCTCTCCCTCCCTCCTTCTCTCAGTCCTATATCACGGTGGATGAACTGCGCAGAGAGCTTCCTCCGGAGCAGGCAGAGTACTGCATCACCCGCATGACCAAGTACGTCGGCCCAGACAGCATCCCCGGAGCCCTCGACTACATCTCCTTCTCCAGTGCCCTGTACGGGGAGAGCGACCTATAAGCAACTGCTCTCCTCCGCGCCTCCTCTCCTCCTCTCCTCCGCTCTCCTCTCTTTTCTTTCCTCCTTTACCCTTTCTTTTCATTCTTTCTCTTCCCTCCCCGTTACACTCCTCTCCTGCCCAGAAGTCCTCAAATAAGCGAACCGTGGAAAATTGTCCCTTCCCTCTTTCCGTCTGTAGCGGTCCTCCCACTCTCCGCTGCGCTAGCTCCGCTCTCTTCCTGTGTCCTGTGTATGTGTAATTTTGTGGATGCCTCCATAAGTAGAGACTGCCGCCCTGTCGCCAGCTCACGTTAAGGCCCTACAGTGCTGGTGTGTGGCTCCACGCTCCGCTGGAGGTGCCCACACACCCACACACCTCCAGTGTTGTTTCTCTCCTATCTTTCTCCCATTTCTCTCTGTTGCCTTTGATCTTTCCTTCCTTCTCCTGTTCTTTCCCTCTCTGCTCCTCTCTGGTAAATCTAATGTGTGTGTGAGGTGTGAGCCTCCTCCTGCACTGATCTCACATGCTTTGGTCTTGTCCATGGAAATCATTATTGCTTATATTTGTATTTAGAACCTTAATTTTGTTCTCTTTGTTTTTGTATGTCTCGTATAGTCGTGGGGTTGGGCGGTGACTTCTCATATTTGTTCCTGAGAATTTACAAACAGAACCAACAGTAACTCAGGGCAGAGAGACGGGGATGAAATATACATGCCTCTTAATGGTTCGGAAATGAATAGGAAAGGTGTGTACTGGGCTAAGCATGTTATCTGAACAAGAGTAAGAAGACATGGATACACATAGAGAGATGATGCCGGGTAGTCACTAAACATGGTGAAACAATAGTTAGTCAGACTGAGGAACTGGAGCTGAACCTGGGCATCATGTAAGAGACAGCTCCCTATTCTGTGTTCTCATTCCCTTCTCCTGAAACTTCTGTCCCTGGTGTTCCATGAACAGAAAGAACGATATTTGGTAGTCCCACAGGCAGGCGTGAGGAAGCAGAAAGACAGAGAGTGGTGTTTGGAGTGTTTGGAGGGAATTTGGGAAGTCCTAACAAACCGAGGGAGCAGGGTCTGATATCCCTGACTCCCAGGCCAGCAGGTGGAAACTGCAGCAGACTTAGACACACGAATAACGACCCAGCATCTGATATGGTGATGGAGTAAAGCCTCAGGTAGGAGCTGACAGGCCCAGGCTGTGGGGTTGGGTGCTACCATGAATCCCCTGCCCTCTGCCCTCCAAACGCTGCCTTCACTTTGTCCTTCTGTGTCTCTTCCTCCCACCCACCAATGCTCACTTTCATGCAGCAATTGCTAAATGAAAACAAATGTCCCCCAAATAAAGTCTGTCATGAAGTCTGGATGACTGGTGGAAGTCTGTTCCCGTGTGTGTGTGTGTGTAGGGCCGGGGTGGGGGTGTTACCACAGAAAGATGAGGTGAAGTAAAGTTTTCCACTTTTCCCCAGTAGAGGGCAGGTTTGGATAACCCATCAAATCCTTCTAAGGAAGTACATATGGTATCATAATACCATTCTGTTTAATTACATACATATAGCATGCAAACACACCACTCAAATACTGAAAATTGCACAGTTAAGATCATTCAAACTGGTAGAGGGAGACGGTGAAACATTTTCTGTGATGCTTTTGGGAAACAAAATCTACAGAACATATGTTGATTAAATAGTTGAAATTAATGAGTGCGTAGTTTTTATTTTTATCCCTCTTTTTTTGTTTCATATTAAAACAGTTCAAATCAGAGCTCAGTTAACACTGATATAGGATCAGTTTTCTGCATCTCTTACATTCATCAATGTCATTACACAAACCATTAATAGGTGGTCTTGGTTCAGCTTTCTTATTCTGAGATGCTTGATGCATTACATTGTTCCTCTTCCAAGTTCCTGCTGCCCATAGACAGAAACGGACAAACCTTCATCACAACAGGTGGATCTTCATGACACTTGCACACCCAGGTCCATCCTAGCAAGCCTGGCACCGCTGTTGCGGTGGCCTCGTGCTCACAGATCACTGATTTGGCATCTGTGCCAATGTATTCGCCTATCAGTTTGAATGTACAGCAATGGGTTTGTACTGCAGATCATTATTAATGGAGCATTATAGTGCTTGCTGACCCCAGTTGATAGAAATGCTCTTTACAGACGATCCATCTGGAGGAGAGTTCAGGAATATTATTGTTTTGTCCGGATTCTGTTTAGTAAAAATAGAATTCAGACCAAACAATAAAAGCAAAGTCTGTGCATATCAGACAATCCAGAGAGTCTGTTTATTCTCACACAGTGGTTATGTGTCTGTAATAGTCCATTCTGAGATGATTATTTGGCTAAATGTATACAGGCCTAAAGGGCTCAGAGATGAAATGGTTTTGGGACCCTAGCAGACAAAATTTAGTCTGCATAGGTGACGTAAAATAGCTGAGTGTGGTGGAAGGACAGTGGGAGTAACTAGACTGGAACTCATTAGGAAAATTATACATCATTGTTAATGAAGTTTAACCAGCGCAGGTCCTGTTCAGCTGGTTTTTAGACTGATACAGATGTTTCATTCATGCAGTTCACAATGCTAAGATTCTTACAATGGGCCAGAAGCAATTGCTTAATATGTGGATGTTTTGGGGAGAGTGTGTGTGTGTGTGTGTGTGTGTGTGTGTGTGTGTGTGTGTGTGTGTGTGTGTGTGTGTGAGAGAGAGAGAGAGAGAGAGAGAGAGAGAGAGAGAGAATAAGACACAAAAACAGAGATCACTATGACAAAAAGTAGAGACCAACGTGTTCTATAGTCATATAGGTTTATGCTCAATCATACATCATACACTGCCTGGCCAAAAAAAAGGTCACACACTCTAATATTTCGTTATTCCGCCTTTAGCTTTGATTATGGCACACATTCGCTGTGGCATCGTTTCCACAAGCTTCTGCAATGTCACAACATTTATTTCTGTCCAGAGTTGCATGAATTTTTCCCCAAGACCTTGTATTGATGATAGGAGATTTGGACCACTGCACAAAGTCTTCTCCAGCACATCCCAAAGATTCTCAGGTTCAGGTCTGGACTCTGTGGTGGCCACTCCATGTGTGAAAATAATGTCTCATGCTCACTGCTTGATGCATGCCAATAATTGGACCCTTCTGAAACAGATTAACATCTTTTCCACAACCACAGGATGTAACTTTCCACATGGCTGTTTAACAAATGAGAAGCTACTCACTGCATCAGTTATGGTTAAATAACTTGTTGCCAGCTGAAACATAATCACCCGTGCAGTAATTATCAAATGGGAGGCTCTTACCTATCTGCTGAGTTAAATCCAGGTGGTGACCTTTTTTTTGGCCAGGCAGTGTATGTAACACAAACACAAGCATGCACAGAGAGAAAAAGACAGAGAGATTCAGATCTCTGAACATGTATAATCCCTCATTCAGACAAATTCAGGGAATTTTGAAAAGGTTAATGGCAGTAAAGATGAAGGCAATAGTGGGCTCACTTTTAGCCCAAAGTCTGTTTACACGAGCAGGAATTTGACCACTACCTCGGGAAAGTGTCTACTGGAACTACGTCACTGACTTAATCATCACTATGAACACTCATCACTATGTCCTCTCACAACTATGAACGCTGTTTGATGTCCATGCAAATGTCTCACCAAAATCATTTTTGTAGGCGTGTAGGCGCAAGTTGTGTTTTATCCTTGATACTGAAAAAAGCTTTGCTAACTCATGTTTAGCATGCACATGCATATTCCATTCTGAGGCAGAGCACAACCAGAACTGCAAATGAAAATGTATTATTGCTATTTATATATACTGTTTAGCATTATCATGTTTCGCCATGAACCAACACTTATATGTTACGTGTTTGATGGTCCTCTGATGAATGTCCATTATCCCTTTCATGCTCTCTGGGAAATGTCACTACAGCTGTAATTTAACCTTTAATAACAAAAAGTCATGTTTACACACCATAATTTTATAGTGAGCTTTACAGAAAGATATTAAGTATACACAACGTATGAATGTTTTAAAGAAAATTAGCGATTAGAAAATACAAATTAGAAACATACAAATCTTATTTATCACAAACATGATAAATATAAATAGAAGAAGCAGTAGAGTTAACAAAATTAAAATCTGGTTTAAACCGAAACTTTAGAAAGTTGTGTTAATAATTAATATTTAAAGTTTAATAGAACACCCTTTAATGCTCATTTGACAGAAATTCAGTTGGTTTCCCTTATAAGAGTGTGATGTTAGTCTCTGGAGAGAGAGCGCTGTACCTGCCTCCGTGTTAAAGAGCACTCTTTCCCCAGGTGATTGGTGGAAGAGACCCTATTACAATGGCATGAGAGCTAATTTGCCATTTGTGCTATAGTACACTGAGATATCCGTCCTGCAGCTAGAGATCTGGTGCCAGTGTCAAGGTCACAAAGCCTATGTTACTGTGATATTGAACAGTTTATTAAATAAATTAAATGTAAACAATCTTATGTAATGACCATAAAACACCTCAGATATGTGCTGCGATCCATGACACCCCTGTTCTAACTTGAATCTAGCCAGACAGAAAACAAAGATGTGAGAATAATCAACTTGTTGGTGCATCATTTGAAATGTGTGAAACAGAGTGGCAAAAAAAACTGATCATGCTGCATTAACAGTATTAAAGATGACTCATTCCATGGAATGAGCCATTCCAGTCAGGTCTAGGAAATTCACAAAGTTCCTCTCTCTGCTTACTCATTCTCCCTCTCTCTTTATGCGCGTGTATCTCACTTCCTCCTTGTCGTCCTCTGTCTCCTGTGCTCATATAAATAAACATGGATTCAACCTGGTTAAAGAAAACTCCAGTCCATCATACATACATGTGCACATAGACTCACAAACTCAAACACACAGGGTGGTCAGCAGTGCTGGAATGGGTGTTAAACGTAGCCCGCTCTGTATGTTTTGAGACACATGATTTTACAAGGACAGAGTCACTACAAAGAGAAAAGTGAATGAGATAGAGAAAGAGAGAGATTATTATTATTAGTAGTATTATTAGTAGTAGTAGTATTATCAGTAGTGGTAGTAGTACAAGTAGTATATGATGGCAGGCTTGGTGAGACTGATCATATACAATTGCACACGTGTTTTTGGTTTTCTAAAATCTTTTTGGACGACCTGCGCCATCCCCGAGGCATGTGTTTGTGCCGATTTTGTACAGAGGAGCGGTCTCGTTTGTGCGCTCTGCAACACGCTCTGCTCGGTGTTGGGTAGAGAGCTTTTCATGCTTCTCTTCGGTTTGATTTTATTCAAGCCTTTTTTGTTTCCTTCCTTATATGCCAGACAGTGGTGCGCCTGACTAGTGACTAAAAGAGAAAATTGTATTTTACCATTAATCAGAGAGAGATGAAATTTGCAAAATGGTGATAGAAAACTCTGAGAAGTGGTGAAAATGAAATGTGCGCTTGTGTGCGCGTGTGCGCGCGGGTGTTCGTGTGCGTGTGCGTGTGTGTGTGTTTGAGTGAGTGAGTGAGTGAGTGAGTCAGTCAGTCAGCAATTTGCATTGTTAGATGTGCTTTGTGTACAGCGAAAGATACAACTCGGAAAAGAAACCAGAAAAGGCTTGTAGAATGTCCTGTAACCTGCATGTGTATGTCTATCTTCCTCTGCGTTCATTGGTGCGTGTATACATACCCACATCTGAGATGCCCACTTGGTGACATCGTAGGTGGATGTGTGAATTTGAGAATTACAGTTTCAACAATTTAAGTTTTTTACACTAAAAACACTAAAGAACAGTACTGTGAATTGATATGTTCATGTAAGAAGGGGGTTAAATAGTTTTTAAAGACTTTTAAAGATTCAGAAAAACTGTACAGTTTTATTTTAATCAATCTGAGTGGGATGGTGCAGTTAAATGTACATAAGTGCGTCTCAATACCAGCGGTGTAATTCGACAGGTACCGAACCATATAATGAGCTGGAATGCTGATGTGCCGCGCACTGCGTCCGCTGTTCCCAGTCCTATAAACCTCACTACCGTAAATGTAAATGTAGTTTAATAAGACAACACAAAGTAGAGTAATAGCTAGAAAACAGGGGAACATATATGATATAATATAATATAATATAATATAATATAATATAATATAATATAATATAATATAATATAATATAATAGGGGGATATATTAAAACATCGGACATAAGACAAGTACTACAAACATAAACGTCCTCTGTTTGTTCTGTGATTGTGTGTGCAAGCATACACACGCGCGTGCGTGCGTGCGTGCGTGCGTGCGTGCGTGTGTGTGTGTGTGTGTGTGTGTGTGTGTGTGTGTGTGTGTGCATTCAAAAGCAAGCGCACATTGGCTATTAAAAAAAAAAAAAGTCGAGAGAGGCATGACCATCCTGCCTGCGCACGAGGAATCGTGAAGCCTCGATGACAGTGGCCAACTGGCCGAGTCTACCACGAACGTCGGTAACGGCATCATCGGTGCTGTAGCCGGCACCCTGACATGACCTGCTGGACCCCGAGCCGTTTCTCTTACTCCCCTTTTCTTACGTCACGTTATTTTGAATACACGTCGGGTGAATAAAGTGATTAGACGCGTCTGACTGCGGGGAACCGGCGAGAAAGCAGGAATCATCCGCGGATAGAAACCTCTCAATCAGGCACAGTCGTGAGATGACAAAGGTGGGTGTGTGTATAATGTTCCTATTTCGTTGCCCTCAGAAGCAGAAACATTAGTGAATTTGATTTTGATAACCAGCCATGTTCTTTCATGATATCACAGCGCATTGATTCGAACATGGGTTTTTATATATGCCCTAGACTTTAGTATATTTCTATAGCCTTTTGTATTCTAACGTGCGCATTGTTCGGCAAGGTACCGGTGCAGAGCTCAATCTGACACGCATCGGCCGTGTTAGATGCCGGTGAAGCTCGCGATTCGTGCTGTGCACGTAAAAGATCTGTCAAAATCGTAGCTGCACCGTGTCCTAATTAATGGGGCCTGGCATATATCTTCCCAGCGAGTTAATCAGAGACAGAAAAATAAATTTTAACCCGAGTTGTTACAAATCACAAGTAAAGTAGTTCTTCGCAAATGTAATACAAAATCTATTTAAAAGAATCAGTTAAAAAGATTATAAAATACAATGAGACCAAATGTATTTAATTACATAGGATTTTTAATAAAAACACAAAATATCTGTTTACATTTATTTCTTCACATGTCTTCATGTCTTCATTATGTCTTTATGTCTTTAAAAATAATTAAATGAAAATTGAGCGATCTCTCATCTGTAGGTGCTCATGGAAGCCGGTACGAATGGCAGGACGCACCCGTACTCCGGGTAAAGCGGCCCATCGGTACGCGGCTCCATCGATATCATTAGCCCGTTTCGATTGTTGGTTGGCACGTGCCGGCTGGTTACTTTAACAATCACATAAGTTTTGAACATCGACACCTCTCTCTCTCTCTCTCTCTCTCTCTCTCTCTCTCTCTCTCTTTCTCACACACACACACACACACACACACACACACACACACACACACACACACACACACACACACATAACATCCTATAATATTCAAGACAATAATAATAATAACAATAATAATAATAATAATAATAATAATAATAATAATAATAATAATAATAATAATAAAGTATATGACACTTTTTAAACAAAAAGTACTTAAAAAAAAGGTTAATAAAAGAGTTGTAAAAAGAAATACAAGATTAATAAAGGAAAGGTACAAGTTAAAATGCAGATATATTAGTATCACTTCATGGAAATAAAGAAGAAACAAAAGTAGCTGCAACTGAGGTACAGATAAAACAGTAGCGATCTAATTAAAGTCCTTACAGAATAAAAAAATGTCTTCTTGAATGTGTCTAAGTCATCGAGAACCTTTGGGTTGTCTGGAAGAGAATTACAGAGTTGGGGGCCAATGGCAGCAGAAAGTCGATTCCGAGTGACACGATGCCACTTTTAAAGGATCGATGTAATATGTTCTCACATCTTGGCATGTGCAGTAGCGCTCTGCCTGTTGTTTTGTCTACCCACTGTAGGTTTGAAATAGTTTTCATTGTTAGACCTGATAGCACTGCATTACAGTAGTCCAGAAGTAATGACACAAATGCATGGGACTTTTTCACTATCAGTTGCTGTGAGGATACTTCCGACCTTGGCTGTGTCACGAAGATAGAAGGATATAATAACAATAAAATTGAATTGAATGTTGTTCTACAAACATTACTAACATGCTGTATAAATCTTAGGTCATAGTCAAATGCGACATTGAGGTTTTTGATATGGTGGTGGGCCTTGTCTGATAATGAGATATGACCATTCCCAAGGATAGTAAATTTCATTTTATCATCACCGAGTTTCAGGAAGTTGTGACTCATCCAGGACTGGATGTCTTCTAAACAAAAATCAAGGCAATGGAACCCTGTGGATCTGCAATTTATATATATATATATATATATATATATATATATATATATATATATATATATATATATATATATATATATATATATATATATATATAATATTGCAGATATATATATATATATATATATATATATATATATATATATATATATATATATATATATATAATTGCAGATATATATATATATATATATATATATATATATAAATTGTGTGTTGTTTGCATATTGATGAAACTAAATGTTATATTTACTGATGACTGTACCCAATGGAATAAAGATTAAAGCATGTTAGGGGACACCATAGGATAGCACATAGCATTTAGATCTGCTCTCAACCATTACGACATTGTACTCATGACTACTCAGATATAACTGTAATGAGTTCAGAGCAACACCAGTTAGAGCAACCCAGTCTTTTAGACCATTTTATCTTACACAGTGTGCCACTGTGACAAATGCAGCACTGAAGTCAGGAAGAACCAGGGTAGACAGGCCACAGTATGATCATTTAGGCCACAGTATGATCATTTAGGCCTAATGATCATTTAGGACCTTTGTTAGTGTGGTTTCTGTGCTGTGATGAGCTCTGTAGCCAAACTGGAAAGTCTCATTCAGATCAATTACTTTCAAGAAATCTTGAAATCATGTCTGGTTACCTTTTATGTCACTGAAGGGGAGAATGGTGCAGGGGGCTTGGTGTGGCCCTTAAACCTACAGCAAGCTACATTGTGAACTGCACACTCTGCTGTGTTTGCCTGAGCAGGCTGCTGTTCGCATATGCTGTGGAGATTGGTGAGAACTGAGATAAACTCTATAAAAGTGTTTAGTATGTCTAGCTGCCTGTTCACTGTCCCTCTTCTCTTCTAGGGAGTTCATAAGTTTGTGTGTGTGTGTGTGTGTTGGCATTTAAATCGGGAACCTGATTAGGCTGGCCTATGATTAAATATTTACTTGTGGTTTCTCCACAGCCACGAAGAAGTGTCTGTGTGTGTGTGTGTGTGTGTGTGTGTGTCTGTGTGTGTGTGTGTGTGTGTCTGTGTGTGTGTGATAACTATTTTAATGCTTACATAAACCCCTGCATCTCCTCAGTTAACTCACTTGGCTGTAGCTTGTTCTGTGAACATTGCTGTCACTCACCAGGACTGCTCTGACTAAGCTGACATCCCTTGCTCACCCTTGTTGATATTCTTCCCTCTCCTACTGATACCAGGTTTCAGCATCAGCACTTAACATACACTCGTAACCCCATGCTTGTACCTGTAGCTGTGTGTTTGTGCACATGTACCTGTAGCTCTGTGTGTGTGTGTGTGTGAGAGAGAGAGAGAGAGAGAGAGAGAGAGAGAGAGAGAGAGAGAGAGAGAGAGAGAGAGAAAGAGCTCATGCTTTCCTTATTACTTTTTTGTCTGGTACATGTACAAACATCCCTGTTCCCAGAGCTCAAATCTAACAGCGAGGCATTCTGGGATTGCACTAAGATCAGACTGCCTTTGTGCAGTCCAGTTGAGACTACCACTGAGATTGTCTTGAGAAGCTTTCTTTTCAGAAGTGATTAGCCCTATTCCCTAACCCCTATTCCCTAACCCTTATTCTTTAACCCCCTCATAATCTCAGATATAACTCTGTCCTTGGCTCAGGCTAGATGGATACCCACAGACATTTGTTTGCAGCCTGTCAGCACCTGACAGCTTTGTGCAGATCCATCCACAGTGCGTGGCTAATATCCTTTGGCCATTATGTAAGGATTCAGTTATGATAGAGACAGGTGTTCCTCATCCTGTTTGGATTTTATGCACACCAGGTATAAGACTGTTTCAAATTAAGTTAATCTTTTATATATAAAGACTGCATGTACATAGCCTTTTGTGCCCATTTTTTAAATCTTATATGGAAATCCACAGACCTTCAGAGTATATCCGTGCTCTCATCTTCCTCAGTAAGATGCACTGTCAACATAACAGACATTGGAAATTGTTTCTAACTATGAAATATGCATTCCAGTCTGAGAGGAGTCATGTGTATTGTACCTTTCAAGATCAGAGTCATTAATGGGGCAGAAATACTTTGAATGGGTAAATGTGTGGTTGACACCTCAGCAGGTATGACAGACTTCACCTCCTGGTGAATATTCCCATGAACCTTAGCACTGCTGTGGTTTCCATGACGAAAGACTAGCCTCTCGGAGGGCTACTGAACACGAAACCTCTCAAGGCATGGAAAAAAAATGGATCCAACAAAGCCAACCCCTGTCTGACGGAGCCATCTTATGTTTCCACCTGTCTATTCCTGATCCTCCACCATAGCCCACGTTTCAACTCTGACCTCAGTGTTAGAACAGACCCAAATTAGCTTCTGTTGTGGCATCAGCAAGATTCCATTTCAAAGCAGCAGTTTTTATACCATCATCTCACAGGGCCTGGGTACACACATCTCTTTCTTACTCTCTCTGTTTCTCTCTTATCTGTCATCAAACATATGAGATCAAAATGGTCTCACTGAATTGCATGTATGTCTGCGACAGAGTCCTGCAGCCTGTGTCTTAGTCCGGCCTTTCCCGGGACAAGCTCTGCACCATTAAAATCAGTTGCTTTTCTAACACTTCACTGCCACTACGGATGGGAGCACAGCCCCTGGTGGATTCAGTAAACATTCTTCAGCCTGAGACCTGACTATCAGTCTGTTACAGTGGCCCCTTCACAGCAAGAGATCCTACACTCTCCCTCCCCTCAGCTCTCTCTGACTTAAACACACACACACACACAAGTACGTTATGACATTTTTTTGTTTGTCCTCTATATCCCTGCATGTCATTTTATTCCCTTTTCAGTTGACTTCATCCCCCATGTTTTTTGTTGTTTAGCTATTTGTGGTCTCACAGTGGCAGAGAGATGCTTGAGGCTGTGCCATCTGCTTATACGTCACAAACACGGCAGCAGCCCAGAAAGGCTGAGAAGTACACCACTGATTGTTACATCACGCTGAGAAGCAGACCACTGATTGTTACATCACGCTTCAACTCAGGCCTCACTCACACACCCCACCCCCACTCCCTGCAGGTTCACTTGCCCAAGTGGAGTCCGCTCCACTGCGTCCTACTCTAGAGGATTACTTAAGGGATGCCTGACGGGGTTTGAACCCATAACCTATTGGGTAATGTCCATCACCTAGGACACAGTGGGTATACATTTTCCAACCCCTGAGTAGTATTTGCTCCTAATATGAAAAGAAGCAGGCTGAACTGCACACAAGAGCCTTGGAAAGTGATCTCTCTGTGTGAAATCTCCCTCCTTTGAACTGCCATGAGAACTGTTCATCTCGTCTAGCTGTTCTCAGTGTAACGGCAGTCTGTCTGTAAGGAGCCGGTTAAGAGCCACAACTTAATGCCTGAAGACTGCAGAGAGCAGATGCCCCAGCATAATTATTACACTCTTGTTATTAGCATTCGGTTCTGTTCATCCACATCAGCATAAAGAGACATGCACAGTGTTCCCTCATTAAGGGAAGGATTAGAGAGGCTCACTCCTGCCTGTGTGTGTGTGTGTGTGTGTGTGTGTGTGTGTGTGTGTGTGTGTGTGTGTGTGTGTGTATGTGTGTGTGTGTGTGTGTGTGTGTGTAATTGCGCTGACTCCTAAAATCAGACTTATGTACTGGCCCAGTAACATGAGCTCACACACACAGACACATGCACATAACTACAGACACACACACACACACACACTACTCACACACATTTTAATTTGCAGATGAACTCAGCAGGGGGAACAGAACATTTGAAACATTTCAAAACATGGGACATGAACTAATTTCAGAGTTTGTTTATTTGTTTATTTATTTATTTATTTATTTAGAAGCAGAGGGCTGCAAGCGTGAGTATACTGCACTGGGCTACTCCATCTGACCTTTAGGGCTCGGCCCCAGAAGACCTTGCAAGCTGAGAGAATCAGTTCACCGAGCCATGCAACTATGTGATGATAACAATAAACCTGCATCTGACTCTGAGGCCGTTAACAGCTTCCATTTGCACCTTTGCCAGTTGTTGATTCTCAGACATACCAGTTAACTAAGCTGATCTTGGATCAGTGGGCAACTGATCAATGGGCAACTTCTCCTTGGGCCCTTCCAGACTGACGTGACTACAACCACGGACCCACGTTTGATAGAGAGCTGTGAGATGGGAAACAGTGGGCTCACAGAAAGAAGCGCAATGAAGTACATATAGCTCTGACATTAGAAGATGCTTTTCCAAGTGGATTACATTTACTTCAGAGACAAATTCATCATTTTATTCTTTAAAAATCAATTTGTTTATGACATTTTTACATTTTGAGTTCTTTACTCTGTAATGATTGCTTTAAGATCTGGCACCAAATTTGGTCCATAGTCTTTCTGTGTGCGTGTATGTGTGTTCGCGCGCTCACATTTGCAGAGCTAGTCAGAGGGTGGCTGATGTGCAATTTCAAGTCTCGTCTCTCAGACTGATTTGAGGGATTTGGAAGATAAAGTCTCTATGAAATGCTCCCAGGGCAAGGAGTGAGAGGATTGCTTGGTTTAATAAGCAGCATTCTTCATAAAATGAGCTGGAAACTTGTGGTTGTCAGTTGATGCGTGGCATCATGACTCTAGCCAGAGTGACAGCTACTTTCAGATTTATAAGCACAGATCTCATGAGTCCTGTTTATTATTTATGATCTGGTTTGTCTCCATGTTTTTGGAACTAGCTCAGAATCCCTGTTTGAATCTCAGAATCTCAGTATTGTGGCTTGTTGAACCAGTAGCAATTCCTTTTTTTAACAAAGATTTGGATCAATAAATGCACATACACATGCTTACACAAAAAACTCATGCATGTCTGCACCAACATTAAAAATTTACTTTCTACTCCAAGCTAAATTAATTGTGGGCTATTTATATCTGACAATAACTGCAAACAATAGAGTTTGTCTGCTGGACATTAGGAAGTGGGAGTTGAGTCAGTGAAACAGAACAGTGAAACAGAACAGTGCAGAATATGTTGTAGTTTTAGTATAAAACTATACATTTACACCATTGTTGCTTTATTCATCCATTTATCTTTAGCTGCTTGGCTACTGTAAGCTTTTCAAAGTTCCCTGGTGGTAAGGGCTTCTCAGGGTTGTCCAGGTTGGGTGGATCAGTGTGAGCCAGCTGGCCACTGCTGTGGTCAGCCTCTGGGTCCTACCTGACCAGTGGCCAGCAGCGAGGAGCAGTCAAGACACTGATATCAGGTCACTGTGAGCCCCATGAGCCCACCATGGAGTCACCCCCAGAACAGAGACAGGATGGCAGCTCCAGAACAGAGAGCTGATAGGATGGCAGGTCCGGTCCAGAACAGAGACCTGACAGGACCACAGGCAAGTCCAGAACAGAGAGCTGATAGGATAGCAGCTTAAGCCCCTCTGGGTGTGATGGGAGACTAAGGCTGGAAGAGAGAGAGAGGAATAAGCAGCCCCCCCCCCCGCCCCCCCACACACACACACCGTCTCAGTGGGGAGTGCACAGTGCATTCAGCACTTAGTAGAAAAAACAACATTTTCACTCAAACACCAGTATAATCATCTTGGTCATTCAGGCTTTCTTAAAATGAATGTGCTCCATGCATTATACACAGTACATAGTGAGTTGCCTCATGCTGAAATAGCAATAAAACAGCAGGTGTAGCACATGCCCCTCAAATTTTTAAATATACAATATAAACAGGATTGGCTGCATTATGATCTCTGTGGTCTGTCAGACTGCTATCAATTTGTTTCACTTTGTTTATATATATATATATATATATATATATATATATATATATATATATATATATATATATTTGTGTCTTTGTCTGTGTGTATGTGTGTGTGTGTGTGTGTGTGTGTGTGTGTGTGTGTATGTATGTGTGTGTGTGTGTATGTGTGTATGTGTGTGTGTGTGTGTGTGTGTGTGTGTGTGTGCTTCTTTCTCTCTCCCAGGACTAAATCATGGTGTCTCTGTGTGACTCTCAGGTTTCTCCTCTTTGCTGTTGTATCACTGTGGATCGTTAGAAACCCAATCAGGCCTGTTTAATTAAAGGAGGTGGGGGTGGATTGGTTCTTGTGTGCCAGCATTGAGGTGCTTTCCGACAGTCCGCTTCTTAAATCCCTTTCTTATGAGCTTCGGGCAGACATCTGATCCAACGGCGTCCCAGCTGGGGCCCAGAGCAGGCCGGGTGAAGGACCTGGTGCTCGCCGAGCTGCCTGCACAGCTCGTGTTACGGCTGGAGAAGAAAGCAGAGCGGCTGGGGCTTTCTGTCTGCCTCGAGTGCAGCAAATGGCTGCTCAGCTGCAGCTGCCTGGTTAGGATGGCTGGGAAAAGAGTCCGCCCCTGCCTCCCAACCTGACTCCTCATGGCTTCACCCTGCCCCCCATCCTGACCCGCCTCCCATCCTGAGTCCCCACATCTTGGCCTCGCCTTCCATTCTGATCCCGCCTCCCATCCTGAATCCCCATATCTTAACCACGCCTCCAATCCTGACTCCCCATGGCTTGCCCCCGCCTCCCATCCTGACTCCCCAAAGCTTGGCCTGGAGTTGAAGCCATCAGCGGTCGTCCCAATCATCAATTGGTTTGGTGCTTCTGTAGATGCTCGTTGTGGGTGTTACACAAAGGTCAGTGGTAGCTCTTCATATGAAGGCCTGAAGCCATAATTTTGTCATGTTACTGAGGCGGTAAAGATTATTAGTTTGATAAATATGCATTTTCTCAAATTCTGTTTTACTAGCTACCATGAATAAGCGCGATTATTCTGGAATTTTTCTTCCTGCCTAATTCTGGCTTGTTAGGGACTTCTTGAGAAAATCTGTTCTGTGTACAGATGCAGAAGATGTAAGAAAAGATCAAGAGGAGCATTTGTTTAGAGCTAACTCTGACACTAACCACAAGCCCATCCCTAATAAATATCTGGAACATTTTCAAAGGTTTAAAAAGAATAAAAGTAGAAACATATATGTGTAAAAGTAGAAATATAATGTGGTAAACATATGTTCATTCTTATCTAAAGTAAATTAAAACTTAAATTATGCCAAAAAGATCATTCCCTCTCCTCTAACCCATCTAACCCTGTAATACTGTAATATTTTACAATACTAGAGAGTTATAGATTAGAAGTACCGATTAAAGACCAAGAACAAAGGAGGAAGGCACACTGTTGGTCTCGATGCCAGCCTTTAACTACACAGAGAACTCCTGTAAGCAGTGTTTACAGCATATAACATGAAGATGTGCCCCCTTACTGTGTAGGCATTGTCCCTAGAGCAGTCTACTCAAGCAGTCACCTGACTTATGCACAACAGGAATTATATAAACTTGCAAAAGATAAACATACAAATAATTGATATGGCAATCACTCAATAAGAAGCAGTTGCACCTTCTGATCTATTAACCTATTTTTTTATGTTCTGCATGCCTGCAGACACACTTACCTTCACACTGAGCATCTTGGGTGGCGTTAGCGCTTTGCTTGACCTGCTCTATCAGGTGAGCTACAGAAGCGCATTGTTGATGTTCAAGTCCTTTCTATTCAGTACAGTGCAGTACTTCATTGTTCTTTTCTTAAAAGCAAACAAGATTTTGTTTCATCTCACTAATATTTAAATCGGGAACACAACTAGTTGGCTTGCTACACAAGATGACACAATCAAGACAAAGCCCTGAGGATCCACTGTGCTAAGTGCCAGAGTGGAAGGCAAATAATTGCTAATTGTTTGCCCTCTGGGCAATTTGCTAAAATACCTAAAATCTATTTGCAGAGAGTATATCCCATCCTAAACTGTTGGAACTTAGATGCTGTGTTCCTGGTCCATGCAGACCTGGTATAAAGCTCAGTGAACTGCATCCTCCTCAAAATGGTTTTCTTTGTTTGCGAAGTGGGGTCCTGGTGTTTGGAATACTTGTATGGATATAGCCATTGACAAGGTGCTCCAGATACTTATGGAGGTGTGAGCAAGAGGTCTATAGCCAGCTGAAGACATCCACCTGGGTACGTACTGACATAATAAATATGTCTGTTGCACTAGAGTGCAAATTATACATTGTCAATTGTGGGGGTTAACTGTATCCCATATACATTGTATACATATAAATATATTGTAATATTTACATTTATGTATGGCTATGCATGTTTCAAACCCACAAAACTGTTGCTTTTACATCTTTTTGGGGATCCAAGTCTTAATTAGGAGGGTCAGTCCTTTACTGTGGGGATTGTGTTCTCAGGGCAATAAGCAGTGTTTGGTTTGCATCATGCATAGCACTTTGCAACAACCTTCACTTATTTACCAAATGTGTTACAGAAAACAAGACTGGTTAACCTAACACATAATGATGCCAGTCAGTTTTACTCTTCTAATATTTTTCTGTGATGAACTTTACATTTTCTATCGTTTCTTTATCTTGCTACTTGAAGAAAAAAAGTTAATTTTTTGTCATTTCCACTACACCCTAGGCATCACTGGTAGTCCTGGCAGGAAAAAAGAGCACTGGCAGAAAAGCTGGCATTTCTGTGTGGACTACTGGTGATTCCACACTGTTACTAAGCTCACCCGCATCGATGACACCTTGGAATGGGTCAGGTGATTCATCTCACTGTTGGTATGTGACGCTTGTTATGGATGCAAAAGAGAAACGTGGCATGGCATGTAGCAGTTCAAAATTATGGCTTTTGGGCTATGTAACGCACCGGTCTACTGGCATACTACCAATGTGCACAGGTTTGCTGATACAGACACACCACTAAACTAGCTCATGGCAAATGGGGCTGTGTTCCAGTGGGGCTGGGAGGCTGAGTGTATGTTCCCTGTTCTCCATGTTCAGCCACTTGGGGAGCTGCCATTTCCCAGGACAGGTGAAGAGTTCATCATAGACACGGAAATCAGCAATAAGGGCATCGGTGCCACCCTTTCACAGATACAGGATGGGACAAAGAAAATCGTTGTGCTACAACCATTCTTTGAGCAAATTATAGCAGAACTTCTAATTAAACCCAAGAAGGAACAACTTGTTTGGGAATGTTAGTAAGCTTCTTTGCAATTGCAGGAATTTGTCTTAAATTGAATGAGCAAATTGATTAATTGAATGAATAAATTAATATATGAACAATTATGTTACTAAACTACTCTTCTAAATGGGACTGATGTAATACTTATCTGTATAAAATTACATGGTTAATGAGATGGTTTTAGGTTTTGGAAAGCCTTAAAGGCATTTGGCATTTTGGCCTTAAATGTTGCTGCAATTCAGGGTGAGCATGCAAGGAATGTAGAACACAAGCACAACCTAGGTAGACAGAGTTTAAACCTTTTGTTTAAACTTTTAAACAAAAGTGAAATGAATAAATACTTTCACATAAGAACATTCCAGACAGCTAAACACAAGTTCAGTCAATAATGGACAAACATTGGTGATCACAAAAGGGTATTTATATATACATCAGGACATGGATCAAGACAGGGATCAGATGAGAATGGTAACCTTAGATGAATGAAAAATAATAATGAGACAAAAGGTTCAGAGACTTTAGACAATGAGTGACCTGTGCAAAGGTGGTACACAAACACAGATCCACCTGGAAAATACCACCATGTGGCGGAGGGAATTAGCAATCAAACCATCACAGTCTGGAAATTTTGGAAATGTATCAGATTTAAAAGCATTCGTTTTCAGACCTGAAAAACTGAGGGACGGTTTCAAAATAAATAAGGATATTTTGTCATCAAAATACAGATTCAACATAACAATATTGCAAGTCCAAGGTGCCAAGATTCCAAGAAAAAGAGTGTGACAAAGTGTGTAAACACTCTTCTTCTTCTTATAGCTAGTCTTCCTAATGCCTAATTCCTAATCACATTCATGTTTTTTTTTCCTTTCAAAGGTGCAGTTAACAATTTTTTTTTTTATCAATAGCAAGAAAACAGTTTGAAATATTGGGAAAAAGCAAGCAGGAAAAAACATCCCATGAAAATGGCAAAACCAAAAATGAATTATTGAATATTATAAGAATTGTCTATTACCTTGGGTGCAGCAATAATTTACAAGGTTTGACCTGAACTGGTGATTATTGACATTATTTAAAAGCTTTTGATTTATTTAAATGTTTTTAAATGCAAGGTAAATTATATGTTTTAAAATGACCGTTTAAAAATGAAACAAACATTTTAAAATGAATCAAAACTTAAAAGTATGTCTGCTGAGTCCAAGTTGCTAAAATTGTAAGGTGAGTCAGACTCCTGGACTCAGGTATTTCAGTTGCTACTGGTTATTGTGTACGGTATGTAACCTAATTCCATTTCAGTATCGAGCTAGAATCAACGGCATGCATTACCTGTTGTTCTGGGAAAACTAAGAACTAAGAGGGCACTGTTCAGCACTTTTGTTTGCCAGTCAGTCGTAGGGGCAGAGCTGTGCATGTGTAAAAAAGGCCCACTCCTCCTCCCTGCTGTGTTACTCCTTTCTCTTCTCCATGTTCTTAGGTTATTCCACCTATTCTGCATTAGATTTCACTATTTCTGTTTTTCTCTTCACACTGCTGTTCCCTGCTCATTTTCTGACTTCTGACTATTGTTTGTAATAATTTCATATTTCATTTTCATAATATTGTTGCACATGTACATGTGAAATTATTTTGCTAGGCTACATTTTTATATGTGCCTAGCTTTAAAATGAATGCATTACCAATTTAAATGGTAATTTGCTTTTAAATACTATTGTAGGTCAGTTTCTATTGCCAGCTCTGTATAGTGAACAAAGAAACTGAAAGATTCTGGTTGTGACAGAGTGTAAGCCACTCAGGCAGTTGGAACGATCCTGGGCCATTATGGGAAACGTAGCACCTGCGGTGACTTTTCATGGTGCTAATGTTTGTGTCATGCTCAACAATCCAGGTTAACAATAAAGCATTATGACTTTTGTATTTACATTTTACCCCCATGATTGTACTGAGGCATGGATACATTTACCCCTGGCCAGAAGAATAGATTAGATGCGACTGCACCAACTCAGTTAATCCACCTTCATTAGCGCCATGTGGGTCTGAGGCCTGACTAATCCCTTCCCTGTTTTGCCAGATCAGCTAGCAGCATAGCTAATGATGTCATTAACCTTCAGTAATGACAATTCTAATTTGACTCCTGCATATCGGGGTTTGATCACTGGGAGGAAGGGGGTTTGGGTTGAGGGGATATTTTAGATAGCTAAAGTGAATGGAATGAGGAAACAAGATAGTGTAATCAGGCGCCAACAGTAGCCATTGTGATGCAAGTGAGAGTAGAGGAGGCCCCGACCTGCTTGGACAGTTTCCCAGAATTCATTTGTACCGGGCGCCCTTGTCAGGTGATGTAGGGAAGCCGTTATTTGACACGGCTACTTTCTTATTCCTGTTCTCTTTCTTTCCCCTCTCCCACCGTGTGTCACTTTCTCCCTCATTCCTCACACACAATCATTATCTCCCACCAGGATGCCCTTCTTTAACTTTGTGTCATTTTGTCTAAACACTGTGTGCATCAGTGCTCACACCCTAAATACACAACAGATCTATACATACAGTACCAAACAAAAGTTTGGACACACCTACTCTTTGTATATTTTTACTATTTTCTTCATTTAAAAAATAGGTAAAGTATCAAAACAATGAAATAACACATCTGTGATAAATCATGCTGTGATCAATATTGCTATCTTACATTTTAAATTCTTCAAAGTAACTATCCGATTTTCTCATATATGCAGATCCCTTGTAGGGTGAGGACCTAAAGTTCTGAAAGAAAAATATTTGCTGATGATACACAATATTGTGTAATCGCTTGTGCATGGGTGCGTGTGTGCGTATGTGTGTGTTTCGAAAAGAGTTCATATATAGGCTAACACCTTCGCAAATTATATTTGTCTTAGAAACAAACTTAAGCATAACCCATTATATTAAATGCCTTTATTACTATTAAAAACATTCAGTCAGGTGTAGCCAAACCTTTGAGTGGTACTGCATGTGTTTATACAAAAGCCTCTGTTTCTATGTCACTCTCTCTTTCTTTCAGTAACAGCCTGTGGAAGATGTCCCAGAAGAAGCTTTTTCTGGTTCTGGTGGCAGTTACTACCATCAGTTTTCTGTTGCATCATGGGGGTCACCTCAGCTGGTAAGAACTTAAGATGTTGAGGGAAAGTTGTCACCTGCACTTTCTCCTACTCTATATATAAAGTACTGTATTTAACCAGTGCTAAATAAAACTCTTTCTCTGTCTGTCTCTGTCTCTGTAGGACTTTGGAGGCATTCCGAATGGGCTGCTCATCCATGCGTTCTTCCTTGCCCTCTGTAGACGGTGTTTCCACTTCTAGTCGGGGTCGCCCCAAGCACACCAGCGTGGCCTTCCTGAAGACACACAAAACAGCCAGCACCACTGTGCAGAACATGCTCTTTCGCTTTGCCGAGCGCAACAACCTCACGGTGGGGCTACCCATCACCGCGTGTGATCACCAGTTCTGCTACCCACGCCTTTTCAGCAGGAACTTCGTGCACCCGCACACCACGCCGCCGGACATTGTCACCAGCCACATGCGCTTCAGCCATTCCGAGGTGCGCCGTTTCATGCCCAACAACACCATCTACATCACCATCCTGCGGGAGCCTGGCGCAATGTTTGAGTCACTGTTCAGCTACTACAACCAGTACTGCCAGAGCTTCAGACGAGTTCCTAACGGCTCCCTGGAGACCTTTCTGGACCATCCATGGATGTACTATCGCCAGGAGGAGAATGACTCCATGTACGCTAGGAACACGCTGACCTTCGACCTGGGTGGCGACAAGGACCGGCTGCCAGTGAACGCAGCAGCGTACGCAAAGCGCTTCGCAGCCAAGGTGGAGCGGGTCTTCTCGCTGGTTATGATCTCTGAACACTTCGACGAGTCTCTGGTCTTGCTGCGTCGACTGCTGTCGTGGGACTTGGAAGATGTGCTCTACGTCAAGCTCAATATGCGCACGGCATCCTCCAAGAACCGCCTGTCCGCAGAGCTCAGGGGCAAGATCCGCGCTTGGAACGCCATCGACACTGCGCTCTACGACCACTTCAACACCTCCCTGTGGCGGCAGCTGAAGATGCTGGGGCTGGCCTGTGTCGCTAGGGAGGTCCAGCTGCTGCGCCATGCTCGCGACCAGCTGGTGCGCGGCTGTTTCGGCGGACGCCTGCCCCAGTTGCGTTCGGCTTCACAGATTGTCAACAAGGATCTGAGGCCCTGGCAGCCCAGCTCCAAGGTGTCCATTGTTGGCTATGACTTACCTACCAACACCTCGATCAAAGGTTCCGGTCTGCAACAGGACATGTGCATGAGGATGATCTTGCCCGAAGTGCAGTATACGCGGCTTCTGCTGCGCTCACAGTCGGTGCGCTACCGGAGCAGGTTACTGCACCGCCATGCCCAGCACACACCAAGACCCAGAGGGTCACAGCGAGAAAGAATTGCCATGAACCCTGAGGTACGACATTTGGGCAAACAGGGTAAGAGCCCAAAGGGAACTCTACGTGTCTCCCAGTGATCAGTCAGTAACTTGTCCATTGCCTCATGCCTTCTTCTTGTAAGGCAGATGGCAGGAAACATCTTGAGGACAGAAAACAGCGTGGGTGCCCAGGACAGTGCCTGCCATTATACTTCCATCCTCAGGACTGCAGGAGACTCAGACTCAGAACTGCTGTGTAGGTATAAGGCTTAAAGAATCTTTTGAATGTGTCTTATGAGGCCTCCGGCAGCTGGTTCTGTGAGTCTCATAAAGACCAGAGAGTTCCTGTAATACTCTTCATGGCCTAAAGACCAGTTTCTTGATCTCCAGTGTCTTGATTAAAGAGGTATCTATGAGTTTTATTTTTTCTTTTCCCTTCCAGCTGTGTAGGAGTGTAACAGCTAAATGATGTTACATATGAAGGGTATTCATATGAAGAATCATGCAAGTGTGTGTGTGTGTGTGTGTGTGTGTGTGTGTGTGTGTGTGTGTGTGTGTGTGTGTGTGTGTGTGTGTGTGTGTATGTGTGTGCGTGCGCGCATTGCACATGCATATTTATCAAAGCTTAGCAGGGCCATGCTTCAGCCAAATGGCATGGTTCTGTCAATTGGCTACACACCCATGGTCTGAATCCCATAACGCTGGACAGCTGGTGATGCAAACCTCTCAAAGGCAGACAAAGCATTTAAATATTTAATCATTTAATCTTGAGCCCTTCCTCTGGGCTGCTGCTTGGGTTACACTGCTGAGCATCTCACTAGAGCCCACCAGGACACACTGAGCATGCTCAGACAGAGGATGGCACCACACAAAGGAGGAACACTATCAAAGGAAAATGACCATTCAAGCCTTGCTAGTTTTTGGAAAGCAGTTGGAGAAGAAAGCAATGATAATGTGAAGAAACTTGCACCACAACAAGTAATAAGATGCTATAATCTTTGTACTTACACATTTATGTAAAGACTACTGTAAAGACATTATTTAGTAAAATTCATGTGCACAATGTCTCCAGGAAAGCTGTGCTCTTGAAACAATCTATTTGAATGATTATACATTTTCCCTTGTTATCCTATATTGGACATACCATTTAACCTCACTAGAGTGTGTCTAGGCTTGTGTTCTGATTCTGGAATCTTTAGTCTGAGATGGGATTCATCTGTGAGACAAGAAGGAGCATGTGTGAACCTAAGAACTCATTATTATTATTATTATTATTATTATTATTATTATTATTATTATTATAAAGTAAATTATTTGTGCAGTAATTCAAGAGTCTAAACCCAGTGTGATCAACAGTGTGTATGTGTCTGAGTGTTCTGTGAGAATCATTTTATTGGACTCTTTTTATTATTGACATCACACAAGTGTTTGGAGCAATAGAATATATGAATATGAATGTGTTTTCTTTGATATTACACATAGACCAGCCTGCATATTACAAACAAAAAATTCTTGCTTACATCTTGCATTAAGGAGCCTCTGGTATCCAGATGTCATCTCCACTATATTGAGCTACAGAGGGCAGGTGGTAATGTGAAGGAGGCACAAGGCCATATATTAAACTGTATCAGCTATGACTTTTTAAAAGTAGTCAACTTTTGCAAAATACCTTTGAGAATTTTTAAACCACTAGATTTTACTTAAAAAAGGAGTGTTATTCAATTCAGTTACTGAGTGGTACTGTGTCCACTAACTGATGACTTCCAATATGAGAACATTTTCACTGTCTTATATAAATGTTAAGAAATACAGATACACACTCGGCAATCAGCTGAGTCTGACACACATCAGCCAGTTCACACCTGTTTCACACCTCAGTTTCACACTTACAGCTGCATGTTTTATTCCATTAACACTGCAGAAGCAGAGTAGAGCGAAAGACAACACATTCCCTTTATTTCATTAAAAAACATTACTCAGATCATAATAGAGGGCTGGTGTCACCACTTCACGATCTGGCATCCTTTATACTTTCTAATAAGTGCATTTTTGTGCATTCTCATTGGTATTAGGTAAACTTTGAATTATTGAATCTGAAGCATATACATATATATAATTATCTGTTTTTTCTTGTCATTATACATTTGAAAGTTTTAAAAAGCTTGAGGATAGATTATTAACATGAAGGAACTTTTTCTTTCATCTAAAATTGGTACAGGGCATCCTCATCAGGTTAAAAATGACACTGGACATATTCCATTATTTATTCTGTATTTATTCAGTAACTGGCATTTTGTTTGTTTTTTGACCAGGAGAATTGAATGAAACTTCTGCACTCAAACCTGTGATGAGAACGAAACTTAAGTGTTTAAAATTCAAGAAAGTAAATCATACTGGCTTTGGTGTATTCTTTTGTGCAACTGCCAGTACATCCAGCCTTCCTGACTGCTATGACACTAGATTTAGCTCAGATCGACTAGTTTGACCGGTTCCTATATCATTCAAGGTAGAGTGAATATCACATTTTGGAGATTATTTGATTTATTCAGTAACTGTCATTTTGTTTGTTTTTTGACCAGGAGAACTGAATGAAACCCTTCTACACTCAAACCTGTGATGAGAACGAAACTTAAACGTTTAAAATTCAAGAAAGTAAATCATACTGGCTTTGGTGTATTCTTTTGTGCAGCTGTCAGTACATTCTTGACTGCTATGACACTAGATTCAGCTCAGATCGACTAGTTTGATCGGTTCCTATATCGTTCAAGCAAGACTTTTGGAGATTATTTGATTCACAGAGAAATGACAGAATTTGTATTAAAATAGGTTCATGGCACTTTTTCACATGCAATTAATTAAATTGTTAAAGTATCAGTATGTAAAATAAATGATGCAAATACTCCACAATAAAAACAAACAATAAAAACTACCAGGCACTCTCTGTGCTATTACCAGCCTGTTCCTTCTTGTCAGCTCATTCTCCTTGTGATTTTTAGCATTTTTCCAGTCTGTGCATTCTTTCTTTCACCTTCTTTTTTCAAGATATGTGAGCTCCCTCCAGGAGGCTTTTGCCCTTTTGCTCGATGTCACTCATCAGCCTCACCCAAAAGCATTTCACAGTCCTAATGACAAACGTGGGACCTCTGCGGCTAGCACACAATACGATAAATATCAGTTTTAATATTTGATGAGTTAGCAAATATTAAGTTCCAATTCCAGATTATTCCACCGAATTCCAGTTGACATGTAGGCATTAATTGAATTCCAGAATATGACAGAATAACAGAATTCTAGAATAGGAGGATTCACGAAACAAATACATCTTCAAAGTTCACAAAAAGGAAAAAATAAGCAAGGAGTGACAAAATGGTTGAAGATGGGCATTTAGCTTTCTGATTAGTGATGACATTTATTTATTTTTGTTTTATTTCTTAATGCATTTGCAATATCTGTTTTCAGAATTTAGTTCTTTGTATTTCCTTTATAGATTTTATAATTTGATTGAATAGTTTTATCTTAAAATTAACTCTATTTCCGTGTTTGAAATAAAGGAAGATCAAACACATTCTATATCCCACCAGTATCAATATCTGTAATGTTTTCCTCTGAACCTATGCACGTATCATAAATCCTTGGAGTAGGATTTGGCATACATTCCCAGATACTTTGCATATGGTTGAGATGTTATAAAGTTAGAGTTTAAAGAAACTTTAATTAAGTTTAAATTAAAGCTTCAGTTAAATTTGGGTCACCAGGAATCTTATAGCTGATTGTTTTGACTCATTATCTTGAACTTAACCTGCTAGAGAGTATGTTAGACATGCAGCATAAGTTGCCATGGTGATGTACACAGGTAAAACACAAAGTGATGCATGCAGGGTCAGGTCAAATCAAGTTCAAACTTAGCAGACTAAGTCCTGCTCCGTCAGACAGGTCTCACATCCAGCTTTCAGTAATTTGACCGATTTCAAACAAAAACAGCCGCTGTCGTTAATTAGGCCGTAATTGAAAAGAACCAGAAGACAGCCTCTCCTGGGACGTCTCACCCACTCTCACTGAGAAACCAAAGCACCGTAATGAGCATGCAGTGAATTACAACAGCCGTTTTTGGAACGTTAACCTCATTTCTAATTTTGTCTTATCATTTGTCGACCTTCAAATTTGGCCAGTGTTTTTTAGTTTTTTTGTGGGAATATGTCATGATCACTCTTCATAAACGCAAAGGAATTAGGATTTGAAGTTACATAGCATTTTAGGATTGCAATCAGGGTTGGAATAGAAGTAAGGTCAGATTAGGTTTTGAGTTGAGTCTAAGGTTAGGATAAGGGTTTGGTAAGGGTAGGATTGCATTTTGAGGGATGTTAAATCTGAGGTCATAAGCTTAGGAGACAGAGACAGAGAGAGATAATGCAATAGAAAATTTTAAATACTAAGCAGTGCCTCTATAACACTCTCAAACACATTAATATTCATTAATTCATTACTCTCCCTCATACACTTCATCATTCTTTCCCATACATACACTTCATGGGTATGTATGGGACAGACCAATCACATGCAAGCCTCATGCTTTAAGTGGCTGCATGGACACTAGGGAAGCAGTAACCTAGTCAGTGCTGTGCTGTTCCTGAGCTCAGCTGCTCTATAAGGGCTTCTCTCAATGCCACAGGCATGCACCTGCTTTCATTAACAAGCTCTCCACCTAAGAGGAAACCTTATTAGTGAAGTGTAGTGATGCACTACAAGCTTGTATGAAATAATCACACTTACACAGTGACATCCCAGCGTTATGCTGTTGGCCTAATCTCCAGTGCGCTCTGCAGGTATTCCTTTCACTGTGTAAATATTAAAGCATATGCACAGCTGAAATGTTTCTATTTTTTCTGTGTAAATATTATAGCAGAAACAGTCAAGCATTTAAGTTGCTTCAGGGAAACCTGTTTACGAAGGTAATGCAATATGTAATTGCTGAATCAGTCATCCACACTCTTATACGTTATTTGGAATGCAAGCTTTTATTAACTTTTCACATATGACTTCAGGTGAATCGGTTTTGGCACTATGATTTGTTTAAACAAATTAATTTGGAGTACATCTTAGTGTTCCTATGAATATAATTACTTAAAGCTTAATAGGGGCATTAAGATATGTTTGATTATGATATAAGAATCCATTTTGTTTCAGGCCTCACTGCCTTGTCTACTGGTTGCAGTTTGAGGAGCATCTTTGGAGGACAGTACTACTTTTCAGGTTGGAAGTGGAAATGAGTGACACTTAGAAATGGATCATACACTGCAGGAGTCCAGCATTCACCATTCACTCCCAGCAGACTTACATGTGCACTTGAGTTTGTGAAAAAAAGTCCAATTTTTTAACTTGCTCTCTCCTGCTCATTTTCAAGAATTTATCACAGGAAAATTATTTTTAAAAATTGGCATCAGTCAAATCAATGATCCATGTAAAATAACACAAAGAGTTCTGAAACTCCCTCCTCCTCCTCAAGTTTTGCTCCAGTACATAAAGATTGAAGTTTGGTCCATTTTGTCTCAGTGGGTCAAGGCTGCATCACACTACAAGACAACAGTCCATATGATCCCCCCATGTTGTCTGCACATGTTAGTCGATTTACTGAAGTCTAGATTCATTCAGCCTTCCTGAGATAAAGCCAGGACATCATCTCCAAGGACAGGAGAGAGAGAGAGAGAGAGAGAGAGAGAGAGAGAGAGAGAGAGAGAGAGAGAGAGAGAGAGAGAACAATGACAGTGCAGTGTTAAGCCTCCTCTTAAAGACAGACAAAATTTAGCTCTTTACTGAAGAGCCTCAGGCCAATTGACAAGGTTGAACCAGTGTCTCTTATTACAAGAGAGAAAGAGAACAAGAGAGAGAAAGAGATGTGTGTGTGTGTGTGTGTGTGTGTGTGTGTGTGTGTGTGTGTGTGTGTGTGTGTGTGAGCGTGCGTGCATGCGTGCCTGTGTGTTTGTGCGTGCGTGTGAGTGTGCGTGTGAGCGTGCGTGTGTGTGTTTGTGTGTGCGTGCGTGCGTGCGTATGTGTGTGTGTGTGTGTGTGTGTGTGTGTGAGCGTGCGTGCATGCGTGCCTGTGTGTTTGTGCGTGCGTGTGAGTGTGCGTGTGAGCGTGCCTGTGTGTGTTTGTGCGTGCGTACGTGTGTGTGTGTGTGTGTGTGTGTGTGTGTGTGTAGACATACGCTCAGTAGACATCAATACTGCATTAACTCTCAGAACCCTGTGGGAAAAGGTATGCCACAGTTTATCAGCTGATTGCTCTCTTTCTCCCTCTCTCCTTGCTCTTTCTCCCCCCTCTCATTCTCTCTCTCCCTTCTCCTTTGTTTGCATTTGAGCATACACACCGTCCGTCTGTGCCGTGTAACTCAACTCTCTGATAAAAGATCACTCCTACTGGGTAACGAGAGCGGTTGTTTAGTGACCGTCAGATGGGCACAGGACATGGACTGAGCTGCCCTGGGTTTTTGTGGATGTGTAAATGTGTAATATGACTCTTTTAAAGCTCTCCTAATCTTTAAAGAAGCATTCTGCCCTGGAGGTTCAGACTGGAAGACATTACAATTGGCTGAGCAACAGTTTTACTATTGGAATTACAACCAACAAATCTGTGGTGATTAATGAATCGTATAAACTACAGTTTTGACTGCATGTCTGTTTCCAAAACTTTGACATCCTTGATTCCCAAAACAAACTGTTGTTTTCAGTTAAACCTGCTCCATTGCTCTTAAGGCTATTGAAATTTGAAATAAAGGAGATTTAGTGTGTCACCCGAGTAGCCTATAATGAAATTTTCACTTTAACAAAGAGAGTGAGAGAGAGAGAAAGTGAGAAAAAAGAGAACAGTTAATCCTAAGCAAATATTCATTTGTACCCTGTGTAATATTGTATCATTCTAGATGGGTGAGCACATGTTGTTTGTGTGTGTGTCTGTGTGTGAATGTGTGTGTGTGTGTGTGTGTTTGTCTATGATGTATGTGTGTTTGTGCGTGTTCCCTTCTGTGTTCTGCCTTTATGAAGTTGGGTTTGGTGTGTGTAATATGCAATGATGGGACCCTGTTAACAAATATATCTGAAAGAGGAGTGGGATTGGGATTAGAGTACAGCTGCCGCATGAAGATAACAGCGGATTATTTTGTATTGTCATGTGGTCTTCTGTGCTGCTGTTGTTTATGATGGGGAATATGATAGAGACAGGCCCTAACACCAACATTCCACCAGCAGTCAGCGGAGGAAGGAAAACACAGTGAGCTTGGTTCTCACACTTTTCTTTTATGACACTTGGGTTAAGGTTGGGTTAGGCCGTCTTTCATTCTCTACTTCTTGCTAAATGTCTGTCTCTTTCTCACACACATCCACACAAAATTCAGTGTTCACTGGTGTTCACTTTTCTTCATTCCTTCTCTATTCAGTCTTTCTTTTTCTTGCTTTCTATGAAGAACCCACATACACATACACACACCAATCAGCCACAGCATTAAAACCACTAATATATGAAGCGAGTAACATTGATTATACAATGGCATCTGTCAAGGGGTGGGAGAGGCAGTAAGTGAACAGTCTGTTCTTGAAGTTGATGTGTTGGAAGCAAGAAAAATGGGCAAGTGTAAGGGTCTGAGTGACTCTAATAAGGGCCATGCTGTGATGGCTAGATGACTGTGTCAGAGCATCAACAAAACAGCAGGTCTTGTGGGGTGTTTCTGGTATGCCTGATGTTTGCCAAAAGTGGACCAAGGAAGTACAACCAATGACCTGGTGACACCGTTCTTGGGACCCCAAGGTCACTTTAATGTTGCAAAGTTCAATGTGCTGGCTGGGCCACAGCTGTGAGGCCAAAGATGCAAGCAAGGACGAGCAGGAATTCCATGTCGTTTTTTGAATATTCTCATGAAGGGAGAGCTAATGGGGAGTTACTTACCATGATACGTCAGGGTAATCATTCTGTAGCGGATTATGCCTTAGAGTTTTGTACTCTGGCAGCAGGAAGTGGTTGGAATGAACAGCCTTGCAAGTAGTCTATTGTAATAGTTCACATGCAGACATTGTATCCAAACTTGCTTGCAAGGATGATGACCTGGATCTGTAGAAGCTTATTGCCCTCACCATTTGGTTGAACCATATAATGTCGACATGATGTAAAAGGGAGATAAGGCATCCACAGGTTAGGAGCTATGGACCACCCGAGACCCTTCCCATTTCCAATCTTCCGCGGGGATCCATTACCTGGTCTGAAGCCATGGTCTGTGATTCTACACGCCTATCCTCTAGTACCAGGAGCAGCATACGTTTGCCTGTGGGAAGTGTTTTTGGGGTTTTACTTTGACAACATATTGAGCAGGAAGTGACAAATTTGTGTATGTCCCTAGTGAGGAATTCCCAGCAGTAACAGCTATACAGAAGATGACAAGTTCATGCCTCACCTGCATGACCTGTAGTGAGAGAAGAGTGTGCCCAGGATAATCACTGATCTCTACAAAAAACAAGCGCATATAACTTGCCCTCAGGACCGTCAACCGGGATTTCGGTTCCTGGGAGTAACTGTCAATCATCAGTCCCTCATCTCACTGATGCTTGCAGGAAGTATGGTGTCCTGGATTTCAGGGTCCTCATCTGTTTCATCCTGGTGGATGGGAGACAAGGAGTGGTATAGGAGCCTGGGTGATAAAGAATCTTGACCAGCGAAAAGTGACCAGCGTTCTTGACAGGGGTTTAGTCATTTAGCTAAGTGCATATGCTCCAAGTTCTTGTGGTCAGTAATGACAATGAAGGAATGGTTGGCACCCTCCAAACATTCTTCATTCTTCTAATGCCAATTCTTCTAGCAGTTCTCATTCTCCTATTCTATAGTCACGTTCCGCTGGAAAAAGATTATAGGAAAAGTAGGCCACCAGTTGTAACTTATAATTCTTGCCTCCCTACATAAGAAGCATCAACCTCTAAAATAAAGGGTAAAGAGGGATCATGATGCTTGAGAACAGAAGCAGTGGTAAAAGCCCATTGGAGCTGGTTCAATGCCTGTTCTGCATCAGGGTTCCAGCAGAGCTTTGTTGCAGCCCCCTCAAGGAGGGGAACTCAAGGCCATAGTCAGAGTGTGGAACTCAAGGCCATAGTCAGAGTATGGAACTCAAGGCCATAGTCAGACAGCAAGTGGTTACCTTGGTGGAATTTAGGAAGCATCTCACCACAGGCTGTCATAAGAATGGTCAAAAACTGTTTTAAACTCTGATAAGAAATCCTCACGAAACATCTGTACATTGTTCCATACAGCAGTAGGCTATCTTAGCTTGGTTGGAGCAAGGTAGATTGCTGCTAAAATGCAAAAAACACTGCAGCAAAAAAAACAACATTTATCAAGGGAGCTGTCATATTTGTCTGGCTTGCTGACAGGAGAAACGGGAGGAGGAGCAGACACTGAAGGGAGATCCCACTGGGTAGATGTAGCCATGGCTTGCAGTTGAGAGGTGAGGTCTCTATCATCCTGAGTTGACCGAGTAAATGTCCTTGATTGGACACAGCTTTCATCAACACCTCTGAATTAGCTGTGTGCATAGGGGGTAAGGTATTGTGTAATGTTTCAGATGAAGCTAGATGCTCACAAATAAAAAACGTGTGGTTTTATTCATAAGAAGACAATCCAACATGATAGTCAAAAAACAGGCAAGGGTTAGAACCTGCACTTTGGGATTATCAGAGCCAGGGAGCCTCACAGAGTAAATGAAGAGTCCAGGTCAAAAGCCAGAAAACACTACAACCAGGCAAACAAATCCAAAGAAGTGGGCAAAAATCAAGAGTAAGCAATTGGAAGAGGGTCGGCAATATAAATAATAGGATAGAATGCTTCGTATGCATTACAGAAAACAGTAGCTATAATTTGTAAAGCGTAAAAGGAAATCGCAGGTTTAAATAGACTGAGTAAATAGGTTACTAGTGGAGTTAATTATCTGGTGATGAGGACCATGTGAACTGTCAGTGATTGGCTGGGTGTTCCTCTGAGTCATCATCGCAATGCTGCGAGTTTTAGTGATCCGGGGAAATGGGTGGCATGACATTTGTCATCGTTTACTGCCCTAATCCTGCGTCTGTTCCAGTCTGATAGACTCAGGGGCCAAGGGAAACTTCAGACTAAGCTTGCTCATTTCTGCTTGACATTTCCCTAGATAACCTCAGCACACCCAACATCCATTGAAAGCCCTCTATCCAACACCAGTACCATCCCCGTCCCTTGTCAGATCTGTTGTTGGATTTGGACACTGATCCCTCCCCAGCGATTCATGACAATCCTTTGGTGGTTGATAGATTCTCCTTGGAAATTCAGGTTATTCCATTCAAGGGACTACCGACCACCTCCCAAACTGTGGGGGCTCTATTCAGTTATGTCTTTTTTTGGAATCCCTGATGATTTTGTATCAGATCCCGACCCCAGTTTACATCACACATCCTGGAATGCCTGGAGGTGAGGGACAGCCTCTCTTATGGTTTACACCCACAATCTAATGGTCAGTGTGAGCAGGTAAACCAGGAGTTGGGGAAATCTTTTAGAATATTCTGTCAAGATTATCAGTCTGATTGGAGTCATTTGCTTTCTTGGGCTGAAATGGCTCAAAACTAACTTATCAGCTCAGCCACTGGTTTAATTCCATTTGAGTGCTGTTTTTGTTACCAGCCTCCTCTCTTGCCATAGACAGCCAACCCTTGTGACATACCTGTTGTCCAAGAATGGATGAAAAGAAGTAGGGAGGTCATTTAGACCTCTCTATAAACTACTGTGTGTCAGATTCATTCCATATGTCCCTCCTCAAACCTGTCATTCTATGTCCGCTGGATGAGGTGGTACCCAACACTGGTCCACCACTTCTGGTCAAGGTCGAAGATACCCTGGTCTTCGCCGTCCATTGATTGCTGGACTCTGGGTGAAGGGCTGGTCAGCAACAATACTTTGTGGACTGGGATGGTTACAATCCCGAGGACAGATACTGGGTGTTGGCACGGGACATCCTGAACCTGGAATTGGTGACAGACTACCACAGCCTCCATCCAGACAGATGCGCGCCTCACCCCAGTAGTCACCCTACAAGGTGCACTGACAGCCCTCCTGCAGTGCCTGCTACGAATCATTCTCATTTGACTTCTCATGTGCCAGATACCACAGGACCTTCAGAGGTCTTGTGGAGTCCATGGTTTGACAGATCAGAGCTGTTGTAGCAACAAGAGGTGAACCTACACAATGTTAGGCAAGTGTTGTTCATTTCCCAACATCCTCCCAAAGGCAGCTCACCTGTCACTCAGTCCAGATCCTTCAATAGTCACACGCTCACCAGAGCTACCTCTCCTGATTACCAACTCTTTCCACCTGTCACCCATTTATCTTCTTTCTGTTTGAACCTGTCATTTCCCTTTCACATATTTCTTTGAACTTTTCATGTATACTGAGCATTATTTCAGTTTGTCTCTCTGTTTACCAACCTTTTTTGCTACCTGGCTTCCGTCTCCATTTGATTCCTATCTGGCATGTCTGTTTTGTAGGACTGATCTTTGGATCTGTACCTCTTAGATTGTCTTTTTGATTTCCCCTTTGCCTGGCCCTTGTGATGGTTGTCCTCTCTCTGGCTTTGGACCTCTGTGTGGCTGACTCCCACTCTTACTCACTCTAACCCTCTTACTCACTCTCACTCTCTTACTCACTCTCACCCTCTCACTCACTCTCACACTAAACCATTCTTACCCCTTCTCTCTCTCACCCTCTCACTCACTCTGATCCACTCACTCATACCTTCTTTCACTCATTCACTCTCACCCTCTCACTCACTTATTCTCACCTTCTCACCCACTTACTCACTCTTATTCTCTCTCTCACTCACTCTCACACTCTCACTCAGTCCCAGTCATTTTTTTTATACTAGACATCTCATGTTACCCTTGTATTACACCACAACACTGGCTGTACCAGGTTTATCCTTTTACGCCACTGCTCAACCCATGTTAGACCAAGAAGTGGTATAAAAAGGGTATGAAGGGGAGCAAGAGAGAGAGAAAACCTCTACAAACTACAAGTCTTTGACAGGAAACAGAAAAAAAACATGATTTTGTCAGAGATGTAAAGGTTACATTCAAAAGGTAGCCTAATCTAAATTCCTGAACATAGTCCTGCAGCACCTATTCTGTTTATCTAATTACTGTAATTCCAATAACAAAGGCAGGAAGTGGGAAGACAGAACAATTTTTATTTTCTGTCCCTCAACTATCCACTTCTGTATTCTTTCATGTGCATGTATTTAGTACACTGAATTTCAGAAAAAGCAGTGTCATACTGCAGATATATTAAAGTATATTGCCTCGTCTCTCTGTTGTTAAGCAAGCTCTTACTGAGTGGCAGTTAGAGAGGCTCTTTTCTCACCCACACGGGAAGCTGACACGATATTACAATGTTAGCACCGCACCACTGCTCCTTGAAGCGCGTGCTCTTTGCGGCACACAGCTTCTGCTTTTAATTAATGAGAGCAGCAGTGCGTGCAAACTACAGTGCCGTTCTGTTTTATACCGCCTACTGGTCAAGCGGAAATTTCTTTGGTAGAAGCAAAACAAAAAAGACAGCGTACTGGGCAGAGGACTGTTGTTTGTGTGTGTGTGTGTGTGTGTGTATGTGTGTGTGTGTGTGTGTGTGTGTGTGTGTGTGTGTGTGTGTGTGTGTGTGTGTGTGTGTGTGTGCGTGGATGTGATCTTTGTATTTTGACACCAAGGCAGAAATTGCATTAGGTAGCTTGTTTCTGGGTGAAGAGTATAGTTTTATGTTGAAAAAAAGGCTTAGACAGCTATACCAAATAAGTTCAATCATCAGACGAGAATAATTCATTTTGTACTTGTTCATTCTGAGGCTTCTTTTCAACTATCTGGTCCTGCCTACTTAAATACAGGACAAACAGCCAGATTCTTTATTAAGACCCTCATTCTTGTGTGGAGCAATTTTGAATATCTTTTTATAGTATTGCTCTTTCTGTGTTCTAAATGTAAATAATCATTTCAATAGTAATTCATTTCATTAATCATGTATTAATCATGTTTGCTGTACAGTAAGTAGCCTGACCAGGAATCATTGCTGATAACTATCACTAAATCACATGCATGCCTCTTGCCACAGGGACCCTGTCTCTATCTGTTTTTCAACTGTGCTTGAGAAGGACATTTTCTACAACCAGTGGACTCTAGGATATCACACCCAAGTGGCTAGCAGTCAGGGTCCCAGCGTTGTGGATGTGTAGCACTGAGAAAGCATAACTGTATATGCAAATTAGGGTCTCCTCTGCAGATCTGGGTTCTGCTAGGCCGCTCCCCCTGACTTTGATCACCTGGATGAAGGGAATCCTTATGGTCCTTTGATGTTAATTCCTCCTGCCTTCAAAACATGTATCCCTCCATTGTCTGAGCTCCAAGCTCAGGGAGGTGGGCACAAAGACAGGGTTTTGAGTGGTGATATAATAATCTGAACCGGAGCGCTTTCTTTTTTTCAGGAATCACATGTGTAGAATGTATTTATGATAGACATGATGATCAGAATCGCATATTGCAGGAATTCAGCAGGATCCCATGCACTTTGATGCGTAGAAAAAAGGGCTGGGAAAAGATACAAACAGTCTGGGCATGTGCTTACTCAACAGGCTGTGCAGTATTTCTGATTCTGCTTGGTTTCTTTAAAAAGTGGGCTTTTCATTCAGGTAACCTCTACTGACTGTGTTTCTGGGAGACTCTACTTTAGATTCTTGTGATTGAGTTCAGTATTGGGGGCAACAGATTTGACACAGTGGAGTCATCATAAGAAGGATGCAAATTGCTCCTCATCACACGTTTTGAGGAGGTTAAATATAAATCTTCTCCATTAGGAACAGTACATCTATGGTATATGTGGTCTTATATGGTGGGACAGTGTGATGGATACCTATTAGTGCATGTGACACAAACATAACTGGACTATGTACAAAGATCCATACATGATACAATAGCCCTATTGCTACTACACTAGTGCCCTTGATAGTGCACTAGTATTAGCAATAGTACACTTGTCATAGTGATACTACACTAGCCCTAATAATGGTACACTAGATATAGTGCTACTACACTAGCCTTAGTGAGAGTACACTAGAGCTAGTGATAATACACTGGCCCTAACAATAGTACACTAGATTTAACAACAGTACACTAGCCCTAGCAATAGTATACTATCTGTGTATCAGTGTGCTTTGGTTTGTTTCATTGGATTATCCTCTGGTTGGTTAAGGTAGGCTTTGAGTTCACTTACTTTTGCCTTAGATTCTGTGAAATTCAAGGCTTGTTGTCTAAACCTAGTTGTTACCGGTGTAGTTTCACCCTGGCCTTAGGTGTGAATTGAGGGGTGGGCTCAGCACTTATTGAACTAAATTTAATTAAATTAGGATGACTGCGTTAAATTAGGATGGTAATCATCATCTGGAGAAGGTTTGGTGGTGCTCTCAATCAGTTCATCTACATCTCACCTACAGGACTTCACAAACTCAGCTAAGTATCTTCCCATATTATCTCAATCTTTTATCGCATACATACACAAATCAAGCATCTGAAATGTGTTTCACAATTCCTGTCCACATATCCCGCAGATCTCCTCAACGCTATCATAGACGTCGCAATCTCAGCAACCTCACTTACTCACAACGCTCAGCACCATCACATATCATGTTGGCAGGAGGGCTCTGGAACTGCTAATCTGCTGTCCAGTAGGCTGACTTCATCTCAGCATTAGCATCCCTCCACTTCCTACACTTAATAGCTCCAACAGAAACATGGATCACCCCTGAGAACTCGGCGACTCCGGCTGCCCTGTCCTCTTCCTTTTCATTCACCCATTCTCTGAGGCGTCTCGGCAGGGGCGGTGGCACAGGTTTACTATTGTCTCGAGAGTGGCGTTTCACTCCACTTTCCTTCTCTTTCCATCTTTCTATCGTCTATCTTTCCTTTCATATTCTTTCCATCTCCTCTTTTGAATTTCATGCCATTACAGTGTCTTTGCCCACAAAACTTCTTATTATTGTCATCTACCAATCTCCAGGTTCCCTAGATCACTTCATTGATGAGCTCGACATCCTCCTCAGTCAATTCCCCATTGAAGGAAATCCACTCATTCTCCTTGGTGACTTCAACCTTCCATCAGACTAGCTGCATTCCTCCTGCATCCTTCTGCTGTTGACAGCATTTGACCTCACCCTCAACCACTCTCCTCCGACTCACAAAGTGGGCAATGTTCTGGACCTGGTCTTCACCTGTATACCACAACATTGGACATCGCAATCACCCCCCTCCACCTCTCAGACCATCACTTTCTATCCTTCTCTCTCTCCCTTTCTTCTCTTCCCATCCAGTCCTCTCCAACATGTTCCTCCTCCTTCTGTCACAATCCGCACTCCATAATTCCCTCTTCCCTTACTTCTACTATTTTGTCCACCCTTCCTCACCGTGACTCTCTATATCTCTGAGTAATATCTTCTGACCCTGACTCTCTATTTGGATACAGTTACAAATTCTTTCATTTCTACACTCTCCTCATTCAGATTAATTGAGCTTCTGTGCCCTCTCTCCTCTAGACTTGTTAAGTCCTCCCCACCTGCCCCCTGGCTAACAGAAACACTTCGCTGCCACAGGTGAGAACTAACGACTGCAGAGAGGCGGTGGAGGAAATCTCTTGTAGATTCAGACCTCAGCTCATACAAGTCTCTTCTTTCCAAGTTCACACTGGAAGTGTGCAAAGTCATCTGCAAAGTCATCCTACTACAGAGAGAAATTGGAATCATCAGCATCTGATCCACGCAAGCTCGTCACTATTTTTTTCTTCTCTCCTTAATCCTCCCCCTCTCCCTCCTTCCTCATCTCTTACTCCGGAGGAATTTATCACCTTCATTGAGGAGAAGGTTGCAGCATTCCGCCAGTCCTTTTCCTCTGTTCCTACTCCTCCAACCAATGTGCATTCCCCAACATCCAACTCTCTGACTTCTTTTTCTCCTCTTTCTTTAGATGAAATTCTTCAACTCCTGACTTCCAGCAATCTGACTACATGTCTGCTGGATCCAATTCCTTCTGCTCTGTTCCAGACAATTGCAAGAGATCTGCTTCCTTTTATCTCTGTCATCATCAACAACTCCTTATCTTCTGGATACATGCCTACTGCATTCAAAACCACCAGAGTGGTACCAATCCTCAAGAAGGCCACACTTGACAGCTCCAGCGTTACCAACTGCAGACCAGTATGACTTCTCTCTATCCTCTCAAAAGGCTTGAACAAGCAGTTTATAATCAATTGTCTCTTTTTCTCACCCAGAATCAGCTGCATGGTCCCAATCAGTCTGGCTACAAACCGGCACATTCTACAGAAACGGATCTAATAGCAGTGACTGAAAAACTTCATGCTGCTAAACCTGCCAAACTGTCATCTGTTTTGATTCTTGTAGACCTTTCAGCAGCCTTTGACACTGTGAACATGGAGAGGATCCACATCCAAACTGTGTAGACTCTCCACTGGTGTTCCACAAGGCTCAGTATTAGGCCCCCTTCTCTTCTCTTTGTATACTCGTTCTCTTGGTGATGTAATATCTTCTCATGGTTTCTCCTACCACTGCTATGGTGATGACACTCAATTACTTCTTTCTTTTCCACTCTCTGACACACCTGTATTGAGACGTATCTCTGCATGCTTGACTGACCGTGACTTACCATGACCTCTCTGTTTCTTTGAGAACTCCCTGGTATCACCATCCGAAGCTGCCCATAGCCTGGTCTTCAATCTTCTGAAGTTTACACGTTACTCCACTGCTGCATTCCCTTCATTGGCTCCCTGTAGCTGCACGCATCAGATTTAAAGCATTGATGCTTGCTTACAAAGCCAAAAATGGACCAGCCCCTTCATACATGAGGTCAATGGTCAAAGCCCGATCCGTACCTCGAGTACTTCAAACCTCAAGTACAGCTCGGCTTGAAATACCTTGCCTCAGGTCTCATGGACGACGAGCATCGAGACTATTTTCTGTCCTGGCTCCAAGATGGTGGAATGAACTCCCGCTTGCTGTCCAGACAGCAGAGTCCCTTGCAGTCTTCAAACGCAGACTGAAGACCCATCAATTTGCAGAATATTTAAAGGACAGCGGACACTGCTCCCATATTGACTGACTACATTTATACTTATTGTAGGGTATTGCTGATGTTGTTTAACAAACTCTAGCATTTATTGTTTATTGCACTTATCATTGTTTAAGATAGACCTTATGTATTTTGTACTTCTAGGTATCAGCATTCATCCCTGTATTCTACAGTATTCTAGTTCATTGGTATGTTTAATTCTAACCTACTGTACTGTACTAGGATGTATTCTATGAGTAAATGACAAAGCACTTTTGTAAGTCGCTCTGGATAAGAATGTCTGCTAAATGCTGTAAATGTAAATGTACAACACTGAGCTCCTTCTTTTGTTTTTGGATGACCTCTACCAAAAACTGGTTCCAGAAGCAGAAAGGCAACAGGTAGGCGGAAGACAATTATGAAAACATGTATGATTACATGGTACAGTGTAGCATTCCACATTCATATCACCATCCAAGAATGGCGTTGCTGTTCTGCCCCATCTACTCGCCTTTGCTCAACCCCGTTGAGGTACTTTTTCAGCCTGTAGGTGGAATGGGTATAATCATTATCCAAGGTGTACAGGACTGAGCAGGTTAATCAAGTTCAAGTGTGGATCATCATGTGGTATCGCAAAACTAAAAGAAAAATGCAAATGGTATTCCACTGGTTCTCGTATCTACTGTTGTCGTACCAGACAGGCTGCCTACAGACTGCTCTGTAACTTATGAATTCTTTTAATTTAACGCCATGCTAAGTAGATACAGTAGTCAGATGCATTAGGGTTAATAGGGAGTTGTATATGTGTGAGTGGGGGTGGGGGGGGGTTGTATGGGGTTTGTACCTTTCCGTTGGTACACATCTTTAACTAACAAGCGGGTCCTTTAACTTAACTATATTCCTCAACAAAAAGCCTAACTGTATGATGCTTTTGTATTATATTGCTCATTATGCCTTTCTTATTCATAATGTGTTTCACCTATAGTAGACAAACAGACAAATGATTCTTAAATTGATCTTTCAATCATGATATATAATCATTGTTTATAACTCAAAAATCTTAAACATTAAAGTAATTTCATTAAAATCGATCAAAATATATATTTTACCAAAATATGTGCATTGCGTAAGATGAATAAAACAGACTTCCTCAACTGGATGTTTATTTCTGAAGTTAGGAGAGACTTAATGCTTTTGCTGTTCTGCCTAATGTAAGTGGCAGAGACAGGAATTTGGACTAGAAGTCTATTGTAGGTGAGTTTCACAAGAGTATTGATTTAATTGAGAATTGAAAAAATAGCTAAAACGCATGCACACACACACACACACAAACACACACACACACACACACACACACACACACACACACACACACACACACACACACACATATATATATATATATATATATATATATGGCAGGGTCCACTTATTTCTTGCAAACGAGCCCAGAGGATCCTAATGACTGGATTCTCACGTTTGCGTCTTAGCTGTACTAAAATGCTCTCATTTGGCGTCACCAAGTGGACAAAGATACTAAAGCAGCACAACGAGCTGTCTGACGCGCTATGGCTGTGCGCTATGGCGCGCTCTCCGTGCGCGCAGCCTGGTGAATACAGCACTTGGTGGGCTGCGTTTGTCGATTGATGACCGGCTTCATGCGCTCTTGAGTAACATACTTCAGTTGCATTACGTAGGTGTTTTGCTCAGATATGTGATATCTTTAGCTATATGTGTGGTCTTTTTCATGTACTTCAAATTGCTACACCACTGATAGATTCTATTTAAAGTCTCGTAGTGGTTTTAGGTACACAGCAAAATAATGCACTTAAGTTTTAGTTTCATTCAATAAATATGAATATTATTATTTCAGTATTAAATTCCGGTTCGAGTAAAAAATCATTTCTGAAGCCGCTGCGGACGCATGCGTATACAAGAGCTGGCGCTCGCCCTGGCATGGGAAAAGTTGGGTGTGTGTTTTAAAATGAGCGAGTGACAAGGCGAAGCATGCGTAAGGAATACAGTGGGTGAATCTTCATCTGAATCACACCAACAGATGAATTCGGGGGCTCGGCTCTTCATAAATATACTTCCTAAGATAAAGTGAAATCATGCGACATGATACATGCGCGCGGAGATTGCATGAAGCTAAATCCTCTGATCCGATGAACCTGATGCTGAACTTCAGATGCGGAACTGCTTTCAATTAGAAGACAAGGTAAAGTTACTAACATTTCTATCTGTCCTTTTATTCGCCGTCGCAATTTACACCTGTTTTGTCAGCATATAAGACTGTTATGCGTCATGGATCAGGTAAATGGAAACGTAACTTCAATATTTCTGTTCTGTTCTCTATCACAGGTTATTATTGAGCCCTACAAGGGCTTTTTTTAAAAAACAACAAAAACGATAAACTGTTCATTATGTAATGTCTTTCGTTATGCTGTCCTAATATAACTTTATTTGAAGTGACAGATCGTCATACATTTATTAATTTCTTATTATTTATGTTATACTTCAAAGTATGCTCTTAAGGTCCAGCTCTTGTAGAGTCTATGCTTGCTGTTTCAGAGGGTGACGCCACTAGTAGTTTTTTTTTTCTGCAGTGGTCTTTAGGTGGGCACATAGCTTGCTTTTTATAGCAGGCACCTCCTGCTTTGAAATAAGTGTGATGTTTAACACAGCTCCAAACTCACGATGAAGAAAAGGACGATGCTCCTCCTCCTCCTCATCATCAGTGGCTATAGAGCCTGAGCTTCTTTTCCAGAGCTGCTCTGTTGATTTGGGTCTTGTACATGTATGAGTGCAGGCTGTTCTGTCTCCGTGTAGCTCTGCTGATGGAGTTAGAGAAAAGCCTTGCTAGCGCCCAACAGCTCTGCTCAGCCTGTGGGGGTGGAAGTGTGAAGACTGTGAGGGCCTCATAGGAAGGAACACGCACTTTCTCTCCCTCCACCATCCCCCTACTCTTTCTCCCCTTCTCCTGCTATTCCCCCGTCTTTCTGTTTTCCGTATCGCTTTCTGATGATACTCAAACAGTGCTTGCATACGCACACAAACACACATATTCACTAGTGCAGGCTGTTCACATATAAAGCTGTATTGTTCACTATTCTCTGACTCATGCATGGAACCTTTTCGGTGTTTGTCATTGACGATGCTGCTCATATATTGATGTCATTACCATATTTCTAACCACTCTGTTGCCTTGGTGACCATGTGAGGACATTGCTGAAGTCACATTTTGTCATTTGTCTTTGATATTGACAGAAAATCCTCCATGTAGTATCCTGTGACGTGATAATGCTTGCTCTTAACTCCAAAGACAGGTAGCTACATATCAAATTCAAAATGTTGCTATTCTCATCAATTTACACCTACTTACACACTCCCAGCAGGCACTGATTCATGGGCAAATGGAAGTTCAGGTCTCATGGATGCCCACTGTTTAATGCTAATAGAAGCTTTAGTAAATCTGGTCTGTAAGTCTGCTAATGTGCTGGCTTGGTGCCAAAGTGGATCCCCTGAGCTGATATTCCCACAGGAGATAGTACAGGACTTGCAGACATATTCCACGCAATCAGTATTCATCTTCTCTATCAGACACATAATCAGCACTCACCTTCCCTATCAGACAATCAATCAGGACTCACCTTCCCTATCAGACACTCAATCAGCACTCACCTTCCCTATCAGACACTCAATCAGGACTCACCTTCCCTATCAGACACTCAATCAGCACTCACCTTCCCTTGCAGACACTCTACTAGCACTCATCTTAACTATCAGACACTTTACTAGCACTCACCTTCCCTATCAGACACTCAATCAGCACTCACCTTCCCTATCAGACACTCAATCAGAACTCACCTTCCCTATCAGACACTCAATCAGCACTCACCTTCCCTAGCAGACACTCTACTAGCACTCATCTTAACTATCAGACACTTTACTAGCACTCACCTTCCCTATCAGACACTTTACTAGCACTCACCTTCCCTATCAGACACTCTACTAGCACTCCTATCAGACACCAGCATAGCCAACCACTCACCTTCCCTATCAGACAAAAGAACACCTAATCAGCACTCGCTTTCATTTTCAGACACCCAATCAACACTCACTTTCCCTATCAGACACCCAGCCATCACTTACCTTCCCTATCACACACCAGAACACCAAATAAGCACTCACTTTCTTTATCAGACACCAAGAAAGCACTCACCTTCCCTATCAGACTCCAACACGCCCAACCCAACCAGCACTCACCCTCCCTATCAGCTACCTCAGTGCAAGCTTGAGCTGTTCTGGCTAAAAAAGGTCATATAATACCACTGGACAGCTATCTCACATGCACACACACGCACACACACACACACACACACACACACACACACACACACACACACACACACACACACACACACACACACACACACACACACACACACACAGACCAGGTAAATGTAGCAGGTTTTCTCTTGGATTGATTAACTTTGCCCAGTATTGCTGCTCTTAACCAGAATTAGAGGCACTTCACTCACCACTCACACAATCCAAAGTCAGTGAAGAGGAGGTGTGTGTATGAGTGTGTGTGTGTATGTGTGTGTGTGAGAGAGAGAGAGAGAGAGAGAGAGAGAGAGAGAGAGTCGGGGTGGGACTATTGGAGTGTGTTAGGTGAAAGATAATACGATACTGTAGGATGTTGATTTGACACTCTTTGTTCTGGAGGCCTTGTTTTGGCACCCAGCTTCAGCAATTTAGTCAGAAACTGATGAGAGGAAATACATACCCACCCACCAACCCACCCACACACCCATGCGTGCACACACACACACATACACACACACACACACACACATCAACCCCACCATTATTTCTCCATATTCATAAACTGAATCATTTAGAACAGTCCTCCTTCACAGCTGAATTGACATGCCTCTTCCTCATTCCACCACGTTCAACTCCAGCAGCAGAGCTTCAGGGTGACCGTTCAGTGTAGATCTATAAGCTCCAAGCGAGGGAGGTAGTGCAGAATATGGACAGAGTTCTTCTCAAGTTTGTCCCTAACTTTGACAGTTTAGCTTGACAGCCTGGAGAACGAATGTTGAAGACCGAGGCAGAGTGAACAGCACACTCAGCCCAAGACTGTCAAAACTCATTGGAGCTTTTTTTCAGTTGCAGTAGGAATTGCAATGGCCCAGAAATGGATTATTCAGGATCTTCTCAAAAAGCAGACAATGTTTTAATAACCTTGTAGCTTCATAAAATTACAACATGTAGGTCACATTAATTACTCATAATGCCATGGTCACACTATTGATCCCTAGGCACATGTTGAGAGCTGAGGTGGAGCATGTGTAGATGCCTTGATGCCAGAGTGCCAACCATCACCATGCCCAACAGCTTCGATGTGTGATGTCAGCTATGCCCATGCCCTATGACCTTGGTGTGTGATGTCAGCCATGCACATGCCCTACACCCTCAGTGTGTAATGCCAACCATACACAAGCCGTACAACCTCGGTGTGTGATGTCAGCTATGCCCATGCCCAACAACTTTGGTGTGTGACGTCAGCTATGCCCATACCCTATGACCTCAGTGTGTGATGTCAGCTATGCCCATTCCCTATGACCTCGGTGTGTGATGTCAGCTATGCCCATGCCCTATGACCTCGGTGTGTGATGTCAGCTATGCCCATTCCCTATGACCTCGGTGTGTGATGTCAGCTATGCCCATGCCCTATGACCTCGGTGTGTGATGTCAGCTATGCCGTGTGTGATGTCAGCTATGCCCATGCCCTATGACCTCGGTGTGTGATGGTAGACTTCACAGGACAGATGGAGGCTTGTGTTTCACTTTCTCTCCATGTTTCTGCCCCCTCATTCAATCTGAGAGGCTGCTGTTCTTTTTTCTTCTCAATAGCTTCCTTTCCATTACTCTGGTGGCCGCTCTCTTTCGTTCCCTCTCTCCTTTTCATTCTCTCTCTCTCTCTCTCTCTCTCTCTCTCATTCTCTCCCTCTCTCTCTCTCTCTGTCTGTCTATCTCCCTCTTTAGAGCAAGAGGCTACAGAACCTTACACTTTCTCTCTCTCTCTTTCTTTATCTCTCTTTTTCTCTCCTTCTGCCTCTCTCTGTGTCTCTCTCTCTCATTTTCTCCCTCTCCTTGTTCTTGGTTTTAAGTCCCGCTGCTCTATTGCATAACTGAGTGTGTAGGCAGTTAGCTCTTCAGGTTTTTATATAAGGGGTGCCTACATTGTAAATGGATAACACTGTTCATTTATGCTCTCTCTCCTTCTTCCTTTTTCTGTCTCATTAAAATGATAAAGGTCAGTGTAAGTCATGTTAGGCGTACATAGCGGTGGATTCTGTTGTGTATGTTTATACAGTCTCATTTGGTACAATGGGCCTGTGAGCTTTTACCACAGGTGTATAATTTGTGTCCTTGTTGGGGTTGTCATGGTGCCAGTGTGTTTGTCCATGGGTGGAAAAGCTCACAAGTTATGTCACTGAGCTGCACATGCTTCACACAGTTTATTTAAAGGTTCCAAACTTGTGCAGTGTTGAAATGGGCTGTGATCTATGTGGCAGCCATTATGGATGGCTCTCCGGCACACTGGCACAGCATGTATTGGGGATTGCTTGGGGCACTAGATCTGGCAACAATAGCAAAAGGACACTGCCTAATACACTGACTAATATAGAAGATAACTGAACCTCAAGTAAAATATGTAGATCTATTGATATGTAGATGTGTGTGTGTGTGTGTGTGTGTGTGTGTGTGTGTGTGTGTGTGTGTGTGTGTGTGTGTATATATATATATATATATATATATATATATATATATATCTTCTAGCTGCTATGTTCCCCTTTAGTCCTTTAGTCAGTGTAGGCTAATTTGCTTTACTGTTGCTGAGCAGGATTTATTTTCTTTTGTCATGGTGATGTAGGCTTCAAAAGTCATGTTCTAGAAAAGTGTGCTACATCAAACTTACACTCACTGGTGGTAGCATGTAAGAGAGGGCAGTGAGTTGGCCAGGCCAAGCAGGAACACTGGAATAAAAACCACGTCTTCCTGCGCTGGGTGTCTGGGTACCTTTGTGACATCAGTGCCCCCATTTGGTTGCTGTGCTACTGTGGCATTATGTAAGCTGGGCAGAGGAAGCGACAGAGGAGTGGGCTTCAAACGCACCAGCTATAAAAATAACCTGAAGTGAATTGTATGAGCAGAAGTTATGATGAGAAGCACTCTCTCCTGAAACTAACCAGACAGAGTGCAAGAGAGACGGGGAAAGTGAGTGAGAGAGAAACACCCTCTCTATTTTGCCAAGTTTTTATAGCCTTTTTGATGAGGCATGTGTGTATGTGTGAGAGAGATAATGTGATTGTGTGTGTGTGTGTGTGTGTGTGTGTGTGTGTGTGTGGTGTGTCTTGATAGAGTAGGTGTCTGTGACTGAGTGGGAATGCCTGTTAGCATGTGTAGGCATCTGTTGCCATGGCAACCATCTGCCGCTACACTCAAGCACTCTGTAAGCTGCCCACACAGTGTCACACTGCTGATGCTCAGAGAGAGAGAGAGAGAGAGAGAGAGAGAGAGAGAGAGAGAGAGAGAGAGAGAGAGAGAAACTGTTTAGGTAAAGTGTTGTTGGAGTGTTTAGTAGTCATCATTGTAATTTAATTTTACTGGTGCTGATATGTACATTTTTCATATGTATACTTGTGTGAGTACAGGAGAGAGAGACTGTGCCTATGTGAAGATAAGTGTGAATATTACTGTGATTGGTTTGTTCATGACATCATAACAAGGTGATAGGTCCCAGGTTTTTTTGTTCAGGACACTATGTAACATTATACATTCATTTATGCTTTCTTAGGGGACATTTAATCTTAAATGAGTTTATAAAAATACCTCAACCATCCTAACAACTTTATATTAATTAACCTTAACTACAGTCAAAATTGAGCCACCCTGGAATATGACAATACAGCCTAGTATTGCCCAAGAGAGTGATTGTGTTCCGCACATGACACATAGAACATTTAACTTTATGGCTCCAAGTATGCTAAAGGTGTTAAAAGAGGTGCTTTGACATGTTCCCTCTGTATTATAGATGGATGACTTTCTTCATAGGAGTCTGAGTGTTCTGGACCGCCTCCTCCTCACACATTCCATCTGGCTTCAGCTGTCAATCAACCCTGACTCTGCCCTCTGCATCCTACAAAGAGAAATAGTTGGGGTGAGGCAGCCAATGACTTGGCTCACTTACCATCATTTCAGTTAACTAGCTAACAATCATATATTTACATTTCTGTGAGCAGTTGACCTGTACATCTTTAGGGCCTATGATACTAAAGCCACATAACTAAGATGGTAACGATACTGCACGTAGTTTGTTGAAATGACAACAGAAGTCTAACTGCCTACCTCAAAGCAACAGCAACTTCAGCCTTTTGATTATTTTGATTATTTGAAAATTGCTTAAAAATGTACACTTCAAATCATGTTGCATGAGTTTTCTGAATATAAAACCTGAGTTATAACCCTGAATTATTGTTTGGAATTGATATAGATATTGAGAAGCACAAATGAGGAGGCGGGTCATCTTTCTGCTGAATTGGTTGTGGTAGTTTAATCATTTGTTTCTCTGCGCAGACTTTCCTGGTTTGTAAGTGTGCGTCCACTCAGAGGAAGGTGCTCTGTGTGAGGGTTCAGGAGAGCAGTTTGTCTGTCACACAATACCCCATCTGTGAGGAGGACTCCAGTGAGTAACACACACACACACGCTCACCTACACACAAACACACACACACACACACACACAAAGTCCACAAATTCACAGACAAAATACACAAAGGTGTGCATATTCACATACACTTTAAATTCTATATTTAGGTTCACATAATACATTTGGGAGATATAACCTTTTGTAATATTTGAAACTGATGTTAGACTATATTTTCATGTGTTTCCATTTTTGGTCAACAAAAGCCAATAAATACAGCAAATAAATACTCTCTCTCTCTCTCTCTCTCTCTCTCTCTCTTGCTCACACACACACACACACACATACACACACACACACACACACACACACACACACACACACACACGCTCTTCTGTCCCTGTCACGCTACGTCTTTCTCTCTCACTGACACACACACCTATGCAAAATTCCTCCCACATCTTTTGTACACTTTATTTCAAATGTTAGTCACTCAGTACCTCTTATTCCCACTGTGTTTATGGCTTATAGTTGCATTTTGTCCACTTAAAGCATACACTTCATATCTGTTAGTCACGCAGCACATTTCATGCTCACTGTTGTATGTGTGTGTTTGAGTGTGAATATGCGTGTAGTGCTGGGAGAGTTGTGCGTGTTCGTGTGTGTGTGTGTCCGTGCGTGCGTGTGTGTCCATGCGTGTGTGTGTGTGTGTGTGAGAGAGAGAGAGAGAGAGAGAGAGAGAGAGAGAGAGAGAGAGAGCTTTGGGGGAGTGGGGAGAGAAATGATGAGTAAGTTGTGACCATTAGCAGTGGTCAGAACTTTTTCGTCTCGTTTGTGTGCTTGCCAGGTGCAGAGCCTAACACCAGCAGTCTGTCAGAAGTAGCAAGGAAGCAAAAGTTTCACAATTACTCAATAGTGATTCACTAATCTATTTTCTAACACCTTCTTAGTGATCGGGGGACAAGTTCTTCAGATTCTGTGGCGCTGACTTTGATTCCCCTTTGTCTTGGGAAAAAGAGGAAGTGATATACTTATGTAATGATTCCAGTGTGGGTTATTTGTTGAAGGGTTGTCATGTGAATGTGCTCTGGATCATGAGACCGCTTGCTTCTCTCTGCAGCCTTCTCCCTGGAGAGCTCCGCCTTGAGCTTTCCTGATCTGTGCAGATTAGTAGCCTTCTACTGCATAAGCAGGTAACACACACACACCACTAAACAAACACACACGCATGCAAGTATGCACACACACACACATCCATGTAGGCACACACAAATACACACGTGCATACACACACACACACACACACACACACACACACACACACAAGCATATCTCCTTAAGATAAGAGAGGAGGTAAAAAAAACTTTGCAGTTTTATAATCTTTTGATATAACAATCCAACATCTCGTATATATTCTGCCTCCCAGCATTGTAGAAGGGCTCAGAATGCATTAAGGCATTAAGATTTTTAATATTAAAAACTGTCATATGCAGTATTACATTTTCTGAAGACATGAAAAGTATTATACAGATATTTTACAGCTGAAAGTGTGTTTGTGTGTGTGTGTGTGTGTGTGTGTGTGTGTGTGTGTGTGTGCGTGTGCGTGTGTATTCTGTAGGGATGTTTTGCCCTTCCCTCTGGAGCTTCCTGAAGCCATCGCTCAAGCCACTAACCACACACAGCTAGAGAACATTTCACACCTTGGTTTGGGTAAGAACTGTACTGTACTGCAAACAGACACACACACACACACACACACACACACACACACACACACACACACACACTCACATGAAGTCATATAGACAGATAATGCACACACAGAATAAAGAAGAATAGAATAGAATGGTCTGTAAAATGGTGATTCCTTTATAAAGCAGCCTTCCCATTCCACTTATTCCTGATCCTCCTTAGAGTTCTGGAGCTCCCAGACTTCCCCTGGGCCTCTCAATGGCCCCCCAGCCATGGCGATGCGGCTGGCCTCCAAGGCGTGTTCGCCGTGCTTCATCAACCCACTGTTTCTCCAGCCGGCGCAGCCAAGTCGCGGTGCCTCACAGAAGCGACATCGCTTTAAGCGCAGCCTGCGTGTGCGCCTGTCCAGCGAGTCATCCTTCTGCCTGGCCTCCACGGAGCCCGACAGGAGCCAGGGCGGCACGGAGGTCCTGTCACCCAGCCAGGGGGCATCGCGGCGGGTCACTGGCCTGGGTGTACTCAGGCGCACCCCGGCTCTGGCCCCTCCCTCCGAGGAGGAGGATGAGCAGATGCTCGGCGACACACCTCCAGTGAGTGTGTGTGTTTGAGTGTGTGTGTGTGTGTGTGTGGGTGGGTGATAGCTGTCCAGAGCTACTACGTGGGTGATAGCTGTCCAGAGCTATTACATGACCTTTTTTTTTTTTTTACATAAGCCAATTTTAGCCAGAGTGTCGGTGTGCGTTTGTAGTATCATGCAATGTGGGTGGGTAATCATCACTTTATAGAAGCTTTGATAAATTGACTTACAATGATTTTTTAAACATTGTAAAGCTATTTAAATATGCATGTTTTACACCAAGTCAGACAGCACTGCAAAGTTCAAACTTCTACAGACAAACACACACACGCACACACACACACACACACACACACACTCATTTGTGTATCCACAGTTTCCCCTTGTCATTTGATCCTTGGCATTCCAGATTCCCCAGCCAGAGGACACGGAGCCAGCCCCGGATGAGGGTGTGTGCCTGGCCCTGGAGCGACGCCGCGCCCCCTCACTCGCCGAGCTGGACAGCAACAGCTCCTTCAGCAGCCTCGAGGATGAGGAGGCGGAGTCGCAGCTGGACCCCACCCTGCAGTGGCCGCCCATGGCACGCGGCTCCCGCTTCCCGGTAGCAAACCCTGCCTCCACACTGCGCCGCATGAGTGCTGCCTTCGTGTGTGTCTTTGCCCCTGAGCGGCGTGTGGCCCGACTGGTGGACGAGCTGTCCCGCGACCGGCACTCGGCATTCGGCTCCTCCGTGCTGGAGTTCCTGGAGAAGCACAGGGATGAGATGAAGGCCCCACACTGGGGCTCCTCTGTGGAGCTGCTCCAGGGCCTGAGGAGGTTCCTCACCCAGGCCAAGAGCCTCCTGCTGGAGGCTGGAGAGCTGGAGCCGCCCATCGAGACTCTGGTACCTGAGAATGAGAAAGGTTTGGGCATGATGTTTAAATACCTGCTTTTCTTGTTTTTCATTTGTGAGCTCATTAAGGTTGTTTAGAATCTTAAGCTGTGTATCACAAAAAGCAGAAATTTTTGAAATATTAGATACTTGGTGTGTTTTGTATTAAACCTCCATTTAATCTAATGGTTCAGAAAAGAATCATATTGACAAAGCTGGCTTGGCAGTATATGGGTAGCATTATAGCTGAGGAAGCTATAAACCACACTTGTGAAACGGAGGACTAATCATTTCATTCAGAATTTGACAGATATTGTTTGACCTATCTTCATCTGTGAGACTTGAAGACATGATCAGCAAATCAGAACTCAGTGTAATTGTCAGTCATGCCATCATTCTAAACCACATTCATAGCCTCAAAGGTATAGAAAGACAATTGTGTGTGGGGGGGGGGGGGGGATTGTGTGTGTTACATATGTACAATTTAAAAAATTGCCTGTTATTTCATGCATTACTAAAAGTGTTGAAAGCAGTTTGCATGATGGTGCATGCAGATCCAAATAAAAGCATTCAAAACTGCATGCATGTGTATGTGTGCATACGTGTGTTCGTGTGTGTGTGTATGCATATGCTTGTGACTGTGCCTGTGTATTTGCACACGTATGTGTGTGTGCGTGTGTGTATGCATGCGTGTGCTTGTGACTGTGCTTGTATGTGTGTGTGTAAGTGACTGTGCTTGAGTGTGTGTGTGTGTGTGTGTGCATGTGCATATGCATGTGTGAGCAACTGTGCCTGTGAATGTGTGTGCACATGTGCATATATCTATGCATGTGTGAGTGTGAGCAGGAGGAAGGGGCATGAAGACAGGGAGAGGCATGCTCTGGCGAGGCAGAGAATAGCACAGGCACGCGGCCTGCTCCCCGGAGCGGCCTGCCACTGTTTCAGCAGGGCTGTGTTGGTGGAGACATTTGCATTTGTGCTTCTCATTTATCATAAGCACATATCATAGTCCCACGCACATTCTCCTGGAGAGGTGCGTGTGCGTGCATGTGTGTGTGTGTGTGTGTGTGTGAGGTGGGAAATAGAGGAGAGAACAGGAGAAGCAGAATATAGTTTGTTCTGCCTTGTGTGTGATAATAAGATAAGGTGCATCTGTCACTGATTGCGTCTTACTGACACATCTGCGTCAGAGGACGTGTTTTTCTGAGGTTTTTTTATTGTTTGGGTTTGCACATTTTAACACTTTAGAGTCTGGGGTAAAATGAGGAGACATAATTGGGAAAAAAGCAGCCGATATAGGTGAAGCGATGGGAATTCTTTAGTGCAGAATCGAGAGACAGCATCCTATGGCACTCAAAACAGCCTGAGCAGCTCAGGTATTTATAAACATGGTTCTGGGAGGAAAATTACTAACAACAGTTAATACAATGAATAGTTGCTAATGATTTCTAGTGTAATACTTTGTTGGGTCCTGAGAATGTGGTCGTTTGCATTTAAAGAAGAGTCATGTTGACAGTGTTGTTAAATTTGAAATTTCTTAAAAACTACCCTGCACACTGTCAAGTCGATAGGGAGTGAATCTGGATTTAGCTTGTGTGCATCCCTAGAGAGCTCCGAATGTTTTATGAGTAGACACATTTTGGGACAAGCTGCAAACATTATTGGACCATGACACTGCTTCCACCTCCCGATGCAGACCTGGCCCTGGAGAAGGCTCTTTTCGGCTGCGTCCTAAAACCACTGAAGCTCCAGCTGGGCCAGACGTTGCTCTCCCTCCACACCCAGGATGGCTCTCTCCAGAGATTCGCCAACAGCTTGCAGGCTTGCCAAGAGGGGGCGCTAGAGCGTCTGTGCGTGCGTGTGGGCGTTCTGGATGCTCGTGGTGTGGAGAGAGCAAAGAAGAAGTTGATTCTAATGCAGCGAAGCCACTCGCCCATAGACAAAGTGCTACTTCTGCTACAAGTGTGCAAGAGCGTTTACAAGGCAATGGGAGGACAACCTGGTGAGAGAGAGCGAGAGAAGGGGAGAGAGAGAGAGAGAGAGAGAAAGAAAGAAAGAGAGAGAGAGTGGGAGAGACTCTGTGTGTGTGTGTGTGTGTGTGTGTGTGTGTGTGTGTGTGTGTGTGTGTGTGTGTGTGTGTGTGTGAGTTTGTTAATGTTAATTTTATTTATTTGGATCAGTGCTAATATAATGTTAGAGGCAATAATGAGGAATGATATGGCATCACTTATAATACTGGAGATACTATAATCTTTAGGTTTTAACGTGGACAGCAATGATAGGTTGTAAATCACCTCTATGCAAAAGCCCATATTTGTTCATTTCTCACTATAGCTGAAGTTTCTGAAATCAACATTTCCATGTAAGCGAGGTTTTTAGCACAGACCTCTGTTTCATGATGTGCAGGTCAGGATTTCGGCTCTGAGGATTTCTTGCCAGCGCTGTCCTATGTGATTGTGCAGTGTAACATCCCACAACTGCTGCTGGAGACAGAGTACATGATGGAGCTGCTGGAGCCGTCATGGCTGACAGGGGAAGGTAAGGGCCCTTAGCAAGTCTAACAGTAACCTAGAAGGAACAAACTTTAAGCACTTAGTACAACGGACAGTTCTGACTGAGAGTGTAATTTTGTCCGAGACTAATTTGCACTTCTATGATTACATATATGACTATATCCATGAATATCTGAATTTTTGCATGAGTATTAATATTCAGAATCAGATTTATTTTTTAGAAACAAGTATGTTACAAAATATATAATTTGATACTTTTGATTACAGTGTATGAAATGGGGGGTTTGAGCCAGTTCAAAGTTTGAATGCTGCATAAATATTTTGCTTTAGGAGGGTATTACTTGACGAGCGTCTATGCCAGCCTATGGCTAATCCAGAGTCAGCCTGGGAACTTGTCAACTAGTGGTTTAACCAATGAGGCCCAAGAGAGTCTAAGAGAGTGGAGCAGAAGGCGGGGCCAAGAGGCCAAGATCCAAAGAGAGAGCCAGCAGAACCAGGTTTAAACATGCACATACACACTCACTCACACACACACAAACATATACATACATACACAGTAAGAGAGAGAGAGAGAGAGAGAGAGAGAGAGAGAGAGAACCAAACTTTTTTCGGAAAAGGTTTTGGACTAAAGTTCATGAGAAGCACTTTCTCTGCCAGTTCATCTTATAAACACACAGCTTTCATCCTGTCTGTTCGTGGCATTCTCTCAGGAGCTGGCAGAGTGTTCTTGTAGCACTTTTCCAGTGGCATAGTGCCAGTGCAGGTGCCAAATCTCAAACAGCTCTCCACTGTTCTACTGCAAAAAAAAGGTTCTCAGCCAACAATACTGGTGCCATTCTGGCCCTATAATATGATCTGCAAACAACCAATCTGTGTTGCAAGTGGCCAAACAGAGGGCCCTTGTGTCACCATGTAAAGCTGTTTACCCGCCTTACCGTCATTTACAATTAAAAGCATGAGAACAACAGCAAAAACAGCAGCTATGACTCAGCTATGGTCCATGGAAGGAAAACATGCATTACGATATTGCCATACGGTTTATACAGTGTCTTCTGACATTTGCTTCTGGATTAGGAAATGCCCACATGCAGACAAGTAACCTCAAACCACTAGGGTCACTAGTTCACAGGAAGCAACACCAATGGAAATGTGGCATATGTGATGTGTATGCTGATTAACCCTGAGCATTTTCCTCCTTCATTATGCTGGAGATCCAATTTGTTTTCTTTTTAATGGATTCCAAACAACTTTGTGCTCCTTACCACACCACCATCTCATGTCCTCACAGTTCTTTGTGTGTTGAAGGGTCTTGTTCATCTGTCGTATAATGGAAGCATTAAAATGCTCGAATAAATTACTGTTTAGTTGCACTATAACTGATTATTTAAGGATGCCCACACATTTTATTGGTGTTGTAACAGCTATCCTCAGTGTATACACTTTTTGAACAATCATTGAGCTGACACATAAACTGATATTAATCTTAGACCAAAATTCTCTGTGTGCGTGTATGTGTGTGCGTGCGTGTGTGTGTGCGTGTGTGTGCGTGTATGTGCGTGTGTGTGCGTGTGCGTGTGTGCGTGCATGTGTGTGTGTGTGCGCGCGTGTGTGTGCGTGTGTGTGTGTGTGTGTGTGCAGAGATTTGTCCGTGTCCTATTCCAGAACACAGAGCGGAGTGGAGCCCAGACACTCCACTGGAAAGCAGGGGAGAGCGTGGAGGCACTGACCCAGACCTGCGCAGGGCTTTTTGGGGTCAATGATCCCCAGCACTACTGCCTCTTCTGGAGGGACGGAGGGGAGATGAGGCCTGTCCCTGCCCACACACAGCCACACGAGCTGGGCTCGCACGGACAGAGAGCCTCCACCCTGTCCTACCTGCGTAAGGATCATGACTTCAGCAAGATGCGCAGGCTGACCAGAGGGGGCGCGGTGGATATAGAGGAGTCCGTGTGCGAGGAGTGAAGAAGAAGGGCAATGTGGATTTGACTGCGTTGGTTTCCTTCGCAAGCTTGTATTCGCTGGCCCTGTGTCCTATAGGGATTTGGTATGGAGGTCTAAGTGTTTGTGTTGGTAGTTGCATGTGTGGGTGACTGTTTATTTCAGACCCTCCAAGAAATCCTTGATGCTCAGTTTGGCATGTCAGTGTATTGCTGAAGACACAGACAGTTCACAGCTGAACCTACAACATCAGCTAGAATGGAGAAAGATGCTTGGCAATAAGGCTTAAAGCAATATTTGCCAACAAAGGCATTGGAAAGCATCTTTTTAATGCTTGCTGCACAGACAATAAATATGTGTGGTTCTGGTTGTCGTGGGTGAGGTTGCCAAAGGTTACCGCTTGCTGAACTTCAATACCAAAGTGTTGAACATGATGCTTTTATACAGCATCTTTTTAAAAGGTGGGTGAAAAGATTTAAATAAATAAACATATAAATAAATAAATATATAAATAAATATATATATATGTATATTATGTACATTTCCATGTATGCATCTGAGATGCCCCAAGTGTTAGTATGTAACAGAGTCAGTAAAAATAAGTAAGGCTCTTTCAACTGTAGTGCTTTTGTATGAGAAGAAGGCAGAAGATCATTTATGGTCCTGTAACAACAAATGGAGATTGTTTTTCAGTATATAAAGGTTGTCTCTACATATCTTTTTAAACAGGAAAACTTAACAAAATTGTACTTTAGTGCATTTAGAAAAACGTTTCTCCTTTCCGACTGAACTCATGTCAGCTTTCAAAACTTTCAAGACTGGTGGTCAGCCTGTGATTCGTACCGTGTTGCATTCACTGAATGTGCTGTAATGGTAACACCCTATGGTGGTTTAAGTGATCGCACAAACACTATCCAAAAGACTGACTGGTTTTCATCAAGCCAATTGACCATTCTGTTGCAGCCTGTTGTACTAAATCCTCTTCAGACACTTAATATTGTAACACTTTATTGCTATGCTGTATTGTGTGGTTTTAAACTTATTCTATATGAGTACATGAGTATGAATTCAGTTTCAGTGAGGAACACTTTACCAGTCAGCGCAAATGGATTTATATTTGGATGATGTATTTGAAATATTTGATTTTTGCATGTAGTCACAGCTGTGATGAGGTGTTGCTGATGTAAATTATGCATGTTTGAATTGCTAAAGATAAAGTAAGATTCCATTTTTTTCCCTGAATGCACTGGTATGATTGTACTGTACTTTCGTTCCATAACAAGCTACATTAAATCTTCACGAATACTCAGAATCTGTTCTTCAATATATTTTCAGTCAGTGTAGTATATCTTAATGCCTAGGGTGAAGTCATTCATTTCTGAAGGTTAGTTGCTGAAGCAAACTGATGTGGGAGTAGTATAACCTCCTGTAGGTTGTTGAAACACCCTGACATGTGGTGGTATGTGGTGATCCTCTAGATGGCAGCAGACCTTTGCTTTAATGATTTGGTGAGTCCAGCATTCATTTGACTTGTTGTTCTTGAAACAATGAGACATTTATGCAGGATTTAACAGACTTCACTGTAAACTAAGTCTGTGTGATGACAAAGTTGAACAAATGACCGCTGATGAAAGTCCCACTCTACAGAAAAATTCTGGGTTTACTTAACCTTGAGCAAAATACTTATCAGTTTATCTCTCTGTTTATTTTTCTCTGTATATGATCTGTTTTCTCTGTATTCCCATCTGTCTGTCTTTCAACTGTGTTTACGCTTGTGTTTGGGTTTCATCTCGCTCCTCCACCAAGCTTGTCGAGCACCTTCAGGCCTTTTTCTTCATATTCTGCCCGTGTCACCCAGAACGATTCTTTGTCTTTCATGATGTTGGCAAGCACGGCTCCGCCCATGAAAACCATGTGCTTCCGGCGAGGGGGGTCCTCGATGCGGATCTTAAACTTCTGCAAGAGGAGGAGAGCGATAGAGAGAGGGATGAAGGAGGAAGAGTGCCGAGGGGATTTGGTTATGCAGCCCAGAGGTGGGTGGGACACTCCTGCATAAGCAACCACTGCTGTAATAATGATATACGCTTTAATTAGCTTCCTCACATTAATCTTATTCTTGCCGGTTCATATGTCAGACACTGTTACAGTGTAAACCTTTTCAAATTTAGAATGTGCAGTGTACAACAACTGGTGATGTGTCACTGTGTCAGTGCTTTGCAATAAGATGGTTACAGATACACTATAAGTATTTTGGCATGCCAGTGAATATATGTTCCAATGAATATATCTAACATTTTCATTCTTTTTCTGATAACAACATCAGCATCATTAAAGAATCATGAGGGATTTCTTAAGATGGGTCTACCGTAGGTAGTTTATCCTTTTTGAGATGCTGCTTTGAATAAAGAACAGTGCTGGTACAGGTGTTATCATACCGAGAGCTTGTCTGTGTCTCCATGCAGCACTCGTTCCAGATACAGCTGCTTCATCTCCCTCTCCAGGCGGGAGGGCAGTCCAGGGTACATGGTGGTCCCCCCAGACAGTACGATATGCTTGTAGAAATCTGCCCTGCAAAGGGGACAGTATTTTCCACAAACTTGAAGGCTCACAGCAGTAAAGCAAAATGGAAGAATACTGCAGGTGGTGCAGATTTTCGTTATGTAGCAGTAAGTAGGGAGACAATTAATCAGGTTGAAAATATATGACCACCTCTGGAGAGCTTACAGAAAAGCTAATGGACCGGTAGTCCAGGTCCAGTGTAAATTCAGAAAGTGCCTACTCCTTGATCAGCAGATCCCATGTTTAGTGCATAACAGAGCAGCACCATAACTGACCTGAGATCAATGTCGGCCGCCTGGATGGTGTTGAAGAGCAGCTCAGCCACCCCAACACCCTCGACGTTGATGAGGTGTGGCTGGAAGAGTGCCTCTGGGGCTCCGAACCTCTCCCCACCAACCAGCACCGTGCGCCCATCCGGGAGCTACACCCACAGCAATCAACACATCCATAAAGCCAGCACACTTTACATCCACCCTCCAGTCTGCCAGGCTATTAATGATGTACCCAGCGAAGAATACAAATGAAGACATCATTCAGTTTCAATATCTCTAAATATATCTATGGTGTTTCTCATACAACCCCGACCACTATATAAGTAGGCAACTGTTTTGTGTATGGGTGAGTGTGAGGTAAGCATGTACTGTAAGGTGCGTATATGTTTTCAGATCGGTGACCACAAGCCACAAGGAAGTAAATTCATTGAGGGCTGAGCTGTAGTACCGTGTAGGACTCCACCAGGAAAGTGGTCTCATTGGCCAGTTTCTGTTCCTGTTCAATGTTGTAACCCACGAAGCACAGTTTCTCCTTCAGCATGCGCACAGTCTCAAAGTCGGCAGAGTGATTGAAGGCGTAGCCCCTCAGCAGCAGCAGCTGGTCAGGTGGAGACAAGAGCGTCAGTGCACTGAGGGAGTGGAGCTGTAACGGCAGCCATAGTCAGTGCCAAAAAAAGCCCAGTGTTCTGCTTTGGTCAAAAGGCCACAGCTTTATAACTATGCTGAATCCGCTAATGACTGAACACCCACTCAACACCCTCTGAACACCCTCTGCGCACCCACTGCCTCTGAGATCTCATACCATGTAATATAATGCACTGACTTTGCCTGCCAAATGTAGAAATGTCACTTGAGAAAACGTGGAACTCACAAGATCAGAGAAAGAAATGTAGGGAGCATGGCTTCATCACCTTGATGAGGTAGCGTGTGATGTCACGTCCTGCGATGTCCAGTCGGCGTGTGAGATGAGGGAGTGAGAAGCCCTCATAAACTGGGCAGATATGTGTCACCCCATCACCTGAGTCCACCACCACACCTGTCAGGAGACCTGGCACAGGAGTACAGGTTAGCACACCACACTGTTCCGTGTCATGCAAGCATTTTCTTATTTGCTACTTTTATCTACCATGCTATGACAAGACACATTGGTCTGGAAGATTATTGCAAAGAACAAGCTATTGATGGTGAGATATTTATTCACTGATGGTTGAGTGTATTAGGCTACTGGCAGAATCTGTGCCAGCTCACCACATAAAGGAGAACTGAGACCTGACCTCCGATCAGCGACATCCTGCCCTTACCCTGAGCATAGAGGGTCAGCACAGCTTGGATGGCAATATAGATGCTGTGGAACTTGTAGGTCTCGAACATGACCTCTGCAATCTTCTGCCGGTTCTTCATGGGGTTGAGGGGTGGCTCAGTCAGCAGAACCTTGCACTCAGGTGGGCTGATGTTCAGGCGCTCAGGTCCGAAGGTGTGGTCCCACAGGTGGAGCATGTCCTCCCAGTTCCGCACAATCCCATTCTCCATGGGGTAGGAGACCTCCAACATGGAACGGCATTCACTTGCCTCATCCCCCACCATCAGGTCCTACCAATAGGGCAAAAAACCAGTCTCATATTAAAGTTATATCATAACTAATACAGGCTCTACTTTTTAGATGAGGAGTGAGTTTGTTTCTTGTCTTTAAACAGCTTGACTCTTTAGTTTTTTAAACAGCTGTTCAGTAGTTAAATGCTATTTGATAGTTTAATGCTGTTCAGCAGTTAAATGCTGTTCGACAGTTTAATGGATTGAAATGTCAAGTACATGGGTTTAAAGTCAGGTTGGTAAATCTGAGAGATGGCAGTGTATGGAAAAACCTGACTTGACTGAAAGTGACATTTCAAGATCCCTGTGTAAATGTCTTCTTGATTAAGAATGATCATTTTCGAGTTCCTGTTTCAGATAGTATCCACTGAGTTAGTACTTTCAAATGTATATCACTGTTACACTGGACTGTACTAGTGTATTGGACTGCAAGACTCGCCTTAATCACAATGTTCCCAACTTTAGTGTTAGAGCGGATGACTGGACGGCCTACGAGTGCTGGGAATATGTGCTCCGGGAAATTGGAGCCGGCAAAACCACACTTGACAAACTGTGAGAAAGGAGGGAACATTAACTTTTACATAAAAGAAATATAAGTAGCTTAAAACATAAGCACTACATCTTACAGCTACGCCACCCAATGGCAAAAAATGCTACTGAGAATTCTACATGAATGTAGGCTATATCTTATGGCAAAAGGTCCCCTATCCTACTGTGAGAAAACTACTAATATTATTATTTGTTGCAGAAAAGTTATATATTTTTCTGCATCTTCATTTTTGACAGAAAAAAATTTATCCTATTTCACATGTTTTTTGTTTGTTTGTTTTTTTTTCCAGTGTGAATTCTGGAACTGGGTTCTTCCTTTCATTTTAGTCTCCGTCACTGTCCTGACTTGTCTCTGCGGGATAACACACATTCCATAGCCTGCAGATACGATACGTTTAAGCACGTAACGCACTGTAGTAAGAAAACGGACATACGACGTGAATCTTAGTAGACCGTTGCCTGTGGTGTATAACATTTCCTTATTTGTGTCCAATAACGGTGTTCCCTTTCTTGCACCACCTTTTAAGGCTATTTTTGTGTCATAACTGCGTTTCCTCACTAAACAAGTCTAAACACATGGGACCCCGTAACACGCCCTGTGCCTTTCTGCTGCTTCGAGTGTTATTGTGTAAATGATTATGCAAAGCCTATAACTACTAAATTCGTTGAAAGAAAGCAGGTTACTTCATAGGTTCATAAGCATAAAAAAGCAATGAATAAATTTTTTTAAAAGGAGTAGCCCAAATAAAAATACTTTGCACTTAATTATTTGTGGTACGTTTCCTTAAAAAGCAGAAAAATACATAAAAAGAAAACGATGAAAGAGCATATTTTTGCTGCCTTCAGGTGGTAATAGAAATAACCCTTACCCCGGTACCATTGTCACAGACGACCACTTTTCTCCCTGCGCTATCCATGGTTCACCGGCTCAGGTGACGTGCAGGTAAAAGCCCGCAGACCTGGAGAAGACTTTTATTTCTGATTTTCCTGTATAAATAGACGGAATGTTTGCAATATTTGAAATGCACCTGACAGATAAAATCACGTACTGTTTACTTTCTTGGAAGCAGTATAGGGAATGCCGAGGGGGCTGGTTCTAGAGTAACGCCGAGACACTCCCAGTGAGAGTCCACTAGTCCCGCAAAGATGAGCAAGCAGACTTTATATGGTTTGGTACATGTGCCCTATACTGTTTTCATGTCCGTTCGTAAAATGTCCGCTTGTTTATTTTTATTTTTTTGGCTCGGGAAGAATAACTCTGTGTACAACAAGATAACCGCTACAACGTTTGGTTTAATACGCGTTTTGTTTATGCCATTTTAAAATTTTTCAACGCATCCCCAGGATCTTCAGTAAGCACGACTAGGCCAACGTTGCTTAAATGCTTTATTTCAAAATTGGACACATGAGACATTGAAAACAACAGCTTTCTTTTAAAGCAGGATTATTTAGACTTTGTGAATATGGGTTTACAGAGAAAAGAATTCGTGTTCCTTTGAAGAATTAGTGCAGGCACATAAATTTAAGACCAGGCTGTGTCCCCTAAAGGTTTTGCCAAGTATGTTGAACTTTTCTCGTTTCGGGTTTTGACGCCTAATTCCTCTTTCAGGTTTAATCAAAGACAAACGAAGTGTCGGAATGACAATGCATGATACTGAGAAACAAAATGCAGAGTACGCTAGCCGTAGCTACCAGCAGACCTAATTATATACAGTCTGCGGTCTACGTGAAATGTAAAGGGTCCAGGTAAGCATAATTAATGTAAAAAATAGTACAGGCATCATCAAGTCGTTACTATCTGTTCAGTTAAGTGTCAGGCTATCAGATATCTTCACCCAAACAAACACAACAGACAAACAAAAACGTTCTACAGCATTATGCAATTTATCTGCACATTTGAATGCTATTTGTAATTTCCTGATTTTGTATACCTGAGTACCTTGTCTTCAGGATGTTCCCTGATATAATATAAATATGATGAATATAAGATAAATTCATAAAATCCCTATTAAAAACACCAGAAGACTGACAGTGTGGAGGAACAAAATACATCCAATTGGTTGTCATATCTCAACAATAACAGGCTCCTTGTCATCATACCATCCCCTGGAGCATAATAATAGACTGCTCATAAGTACTGTACTAACAATGCAATGTTCTGCAGCTAAATATTTTCTAACAAAAGCTAAAGCATGTTTTGTGCAATCTGAAAATTCTTAAAAGATTTCAACAGTTCAACTAGTGAACAATACTGTAGAAAACGTACTACTCATACTGCTGTAAGAAAATGGTTCAGGCTCTCTTTTCCTTGGCAAAGTCTAACAAAATATATTATTATATTTCCTTTATCAGCTGATTTCACCAGTATGCCGAGTGGTCCTTTTAAGTGCGCAGATCGACATCCTAGATCCAGTCCGTCTGCCCTTCACTACCACACAGAGGCTGAGTTCCACTCTCCGTACTTACCCAGCTGGTAAGTCTGAGTTCTGTTGCCACCAGTCTCCTGTAACAGCACTCTGTGTGTCTGTCTGGGGATCTTTGCAAGCGTTCATGGGCCAGTAAGGATTCTGTGTGTGAGAGAGCTTCAGTTGTTGGGTTAAAGAGGGATGAGTCTTTCTCTCATGGCTCAAACTCTCTGTCACTGCTGATGGGTCTGTGGTACGTGGTGGTGCCTGTGAGCAGCCGAGCCTCAGTCACTGCTGTCTGGGCTGCAGGGCTGGTGTGGGGTTGAGCCCTCCAGGGCCGGGTTGTGCTCTGAGGAGGATCCTTCTGGAGAGGCGCCAGGCGGGAGGAGCAATGCGTCCTGTTGCAGCCTAGTAAGACAAAGAGAAAAAGAGAGATGACAAAAACAAAGGAAAGGCAGATTAGACCTAAATGACAAACATGGAACTTTGCTTTCAAATGATGCTACATTTTTCCCCCTCTCAAAATAAACTCAACAGGTCTCCCAGAGCTTGGACTGTACATTACACTGCTTTATAGAGAGTCTGGACTGTACATTACCCTGCTTTATAGCGAATCTGGACTTTATGCTACCATGCTCTAGAACATCTGGTCTTTGGTTATCACTGAGCAGTTACCTGTTTTTGGCTGATGCCGCTCTGTCTCTCTGCCGCCTGTTTTTGAACCAGTTGCCCACCTGGGTAGGCGTGAGGCCCGTAGCCTGGGCCAGATGCCGCTTGTGGGACGGATTCGGGTACGGGTCCTGCAGGTACCACTCTCGCAGTAAACTGCGTGTCCTCTCCTGTGGAAAACAGGAATTTTTTAAATTATGGAAGTTATATATTATGTGGTTGAACATACTTCTTATCTAATTTTATCCTGTAAAACTTTCAGCCACAATTCCAATTAAACTGATCTCTGATTCCAGGTATTTACAATGTGGGAGCATGAATGTCATTTCACCTTAAGGCACACATAAATACTTCTTGCTTGGGTGTATCTACTCATCAGTGTAAGCTTGTAACATGTTTGTAATGATTAGCTGAGGATAAATAAAAATCAGGCTTTTTTAACGTAAAAGGATTTTTCCTAGAGCACTTTAACACTGTTGACCACTAGGGGAAATCAAGATAGTGGCTGAGGTCCAAAGACCTAGCAATAACCAAAGTCAGTGGATGCAGGTCTAGTCTGTTAGTATTAATGGGATAGGGCCGGTTCTGAACAGGCATTTAAAAGGTATTTTATACCTCATTCTCTATGCAACCTACTGTGTTACTGAACACTGTGTCCCCTTTTCTTTTCATAAAAGGAAAGTGTTTCTATAATCCGTCATGGTTATTAATGCCATGTGTCATTTTTGCTGGACTTATGTAAAGGGAAATCAACTGTTCTCTTGGTTGAAATTAACAAACGAGTTCAATAGTCATTAAGTTGTCATCATCATTCACCAGAGTGGATACACAAACACTGTTTTAACCTGGAATCATAGTGATAACAGTGCAGGCCAACTGGACCAGAGTTAATCTGACAGTGCATTCTGCAACATGGATTACCACTGTCCCCCATGGATTACCACTGTCTGTGGCTAGAGGAGAGAAAGACGACTCCTGTACAGAGGAGCTTAACGCCACGGGTGGTCCTTGACAAAAGAGGCTTAACATACTGACTCTGTGACATCCAGTGCATTGGCTAATAGGAGGGCCACTACAGTGAGTGCTTTTTTTAGTCATGCTTGTTAATCCCTGCCATAGCCTGCCTCTTTTTTTTCTGTAAAAGATATTTCTGTGTCATTCTTACTGTTTTTATTCTCTTATTTTAAAATACAAAAGTATTGTAATATATATATATATATATATATATATATATATATATATATATATATATATATATATATATATATATATAATTAGTCCTCTTCTCTGGAACCCTTTTCAAGCATAAGTATTTTATGTATTTTACAATTCATAAACTAGTACATTTTTTTATTTGAAGTACTCCATTCAATTAGGTTTTCGGCAAAGAGTTTACACGTAGTGTACACAACCTGCTGACCTATAAGTAGAGGCATGCAGCGTTCCACTGTGAGTCGAGCTAAAGAACCGTTTATAAAAGATTATGGTCCTAAAACCCTTTAAGTAGGCTTCAAGGACGTAACGGACCATAGAACTCGACACAACTGTCGATTTTAGCCTTACCTTGAAACAGTGTGTTTTCTGCTCGCCGTCCCAGATAGTACGAGGAAGGGGAAATTTTTTGCGAATTCTGTATTTCTCCACCGGTCCCAGGGGCCTTCCTCGCAGGCGCTCTGCTTCGCGGTAGTGCGCGTCCAGCCAAAGATCCTGGAGCTTGGCGTGGGACTCACGCGTAAATCGATGACTCTGCAGGATTTGGTAGAGGGCTTCGAAATTCCCTCCGTGAAATGCGACCAGAGCTCTGGCGCGCATCACCGATTCGTGACGATTGAGAGCGTCGCTGGCCGACACGGGAACAGCCGCCGGTAAAGACCAGAGGAAGCGCCCCAGGCGGTCAATATCTCCCGTTTCCTCCAGATTTTCGCATACTCGAGCCACCTGATCCAGAGTGAACATTGGCAAAGGAAACATGATAACTTTTGTTCATTTACAAGCCCTAGTCTGCAGCCGGGTGATGATACATGGGGTTTGGGCAGTGCGCTAAAGAGGAATTTTGCGCATCCTTCCCAAAAACACACATGTGGCTGTATTACACCAAACAAATAATTTCTCCTATCGTCGACTGGATTACACTCAAATTGATGTGATTATTAGAAAGTGTGGCAATATTTAAAATCCCTACTTGAAGCTTGAAGCTGTTATATAATTCACAGTTAGACTGATTTCTGGGTAGAAGGAGTTTCTCGGTGCCTGCCAGATTCCTGGTATCGGGTCTAGTCAGGAAAGAAGACCAGAAGTCAAGCCTATTTATAGAAGAATGCTATTAGCATCTTTATAGTTGTTTTGAGAGGGATTATACGGCTCGGTCATTAGCCACTTAGCGGGGGGCAGTAAGCGCTGAGGTGGCTGACTGATCAGGTTGTTAGACTAAACCCAAGAACACATTAACTATCAGGATTGCTAGCAACATGATTTCTTTGATCCATGAATATAAGGATTGTAACAGTTATGTCGCTGAATCATGATTTATGATTCAAACTTTTATGATTTATCTTGCTTAATGGCACACAACTTTTACGTTCATTGCTTATGGCAACAGTATAGGTTGCGTAGACGTAGGCCTGTCACTGCCGAAATCCTGTCAGTCCCCATGTATGTTTACAACATAAAAGAATATAAAACTACAAAATACAAATCTACGGAAACAGATATAATTATCCGACCAGATTAACTCGGCTGAAGGTCTCGCGATTTTCAACTGCAGGCAAAAAAGGTGCATTAGGCAAAGCGTGCTACGTGAGCTTCTGGTGAGCTTCTCACCCATAGTTTGAACATCAGGATGATATGCGAGGTTCGTTTCAAGGAGCGACTCCGACACACGAGTGCTTGCTCTCTAGGGACACGGTATTGCGCGATCCTTTGTCTATCAATTCAAACCGTATCTTCCAGCAGGTATGTTTATGTGTACTTTTGTTACTGATTCGATTTAACACAATCTTATATCTGAACACACGGTTAAGATGGTAACAACTATTAGCTATTCCTAATCACACAGTACTGAAATGATGGCCATGGTCGCACACTTAGTATAAACCCAACGATGCATTTTTGTATGATGGCTCATAAGAACACTAGATGTGAGGCTAACAATTGTTTAAAACCTTTAGGCTACAGGATCAGCACCTGTTTGTAGCAGTTCACTAACCTCGGTTTTATTTTATTAGAACTTTAAGTCTTAGGATTTATTTTTCGCATAACTAATCATACCAAATTTGCCACACGGATGTTTTTATCTAGCTCTGCATCCAAATGGATTTCATATGGCTACAGACAGAACTAAAGTTCGCCGTCGGGTAAAGGGTCATGGTTTAGATTGAGGTTAGGAGGTTTAGTCTGTGACCTGAGCAGTGTACAACACGGTCACAGACAGGTGCAGATGTTGTCTTCAAGCTTGTCGACTAGTTTAAGAACGCACCTTTTACTTGTGCAGCTGTTGCATTTTTTTAGTCTTATTTTTCATCGAATCAGTTGCATATTTATTTACACACTGTAATTCGCTGCACTTAAGCCTACAAATTTACAATGATTAAATACTTTTAAGTAAAGTCAGTGTATTTCACAGTGACTTAATGCATATTATTTAGGACTTTAATTGAAATGTGTGTGTGTGTGTGTGTGTGTGTGTGTGTGTGTGTGTGTGTGTGTGTGTGTGTGTGTGTGTGTGTGTGTGTGTGTGTGAGCGCATGTAATATGCTAAATGCTTTTTGCAGTGATAGGAGAGGACAAATGGGCTCAGATAATTTTCTTTATTAATCTGAACCTCGGACACTTAATATTAAAACATCTCTCCCTCTCACACAGGTGCGCTCACGTGCGCGCGCGCACACACACACACACACACACACACACACACACACACACACACACACACACACACACAGCTTTAATCTCTAATAGTTTGAGATGAGCAGACTGAGTCAAAATCTACTTAACTGCTCCCAAGCTGCTTGAACAAGACAAATCAGTAGGTGAAGATAAGGATGAGTGTGTATGTCTGTGTATGTCCTTGTCTGTATGTCCATGTGTGTGATCCTTTATTGGAGCCTTTTATAAGGATGAGTATGTATGTCTGTGCATGTCTATGTATGTGTGTGATCCTTTATTGAATTTGGATAGATACTTGTGCTGATAAGTCTAGTTGTGTCAGATCAGAGTGAAATCACTTTCATGGCTCATAGATCCAAGATGAACTTCCTCTCTGCCTGGCAGAGAAAGGTTGTCATTAATCTAAACCCTTCAGGTTTTTTTCAGTGTTATATCCAAAGATGAATCTTGAAATTTATGGCTGCTTTTTGGTGTTATATTTCCTTTCCCTTTGCTAAGGATGTTTCTGGAAGTACTAATCACAGGCAACATATCATCGTGGGTATGTGGGTAAAAAAAATTTATAGCTAAATTTTATTGATTTTCAAGATTTATTTTTGAATATGTAAATCCAGTGTACATGGCCCCTGGTAATTACTGCATAGTACTGTTTAGCTTATGCGTAGCTTAAGCATACATCCTAATGCTCCATTGTAAACTGGAAGATTTAGCCAGATTTTAAATGTTCTCCACTTGGCATAATTAATTAGAATTAAATTCAGGCCCTTCTGCATAAAAATGACCAGTTAATATTGCCAGCAGGCAAAGCAGGGACTTTGGGGGTGCCAGGGTATTACTACACAAGCACAATTAACAGGCTAGTGGGAGGAGAACGATTTATTGTTATCTCCTTATCATTCAGCCTTCTCCTGTTCTTCAGACCCATTTACAAACTCTCACACCAACACACACACACACACCCACCCACCCACCAACACACACACAAAACAAAACGTTAAGATCCTGGCACACAAACACAAAGTAATACTCTGCAAATAGCTAATCACAAACTCATTTGCAAGTCAACAAGGGCTCCTATCTGACTGTAATGCTCCCTCAGCCCCTACCAGCAGAGGCTGAGAGAATAGCACTCAAACTCTAAAGCTGTGTTCCACTTCCTTTTCTATTGTTATGGTATTGGAAAGAAAAGCTAAACTGCTTTAGTCTAAGTAAAGAGGGTGACAGGAGAGTAAGCTCAGACAAGTAAGAGGTGCAGAAACAAATATTGCAAGACGAGGCCAAAGAGGCGGAGCAGGGATGAAGAGAAGTGTGCTGTGTGGTGATTGGTTTTGGGTGGCATAAAGTGTATAAACTCTATTAAACAATATTACACAGTGTTTATTAAGAGAATAAAAGTTCACAGAATTAAAGCATTAGACAATTAGTCATCATTAGACTCATGGTGTATGATCAGTGAAGAATCCCCTATAGCTGGACCAGGTCCCACATACCTAAAAGAACTAATCAAACCCTGCTCTGCACCACACTGCCTTCAAGCCTCTATTACTGCTTGACAGGAGCCACCATCCCTTGACACAGAGAAGATAAACATCAAGGCACCCAGGTGTTGAAAAGAACTTCTGGTGTTTTTACAGCTGAGTCACTGATTGCCTTCAAATGAAGACTGAACTCTTTACTGAGTCATTAAACAATTGAATATGCACTTAATTTTTTTTTCTTCTGCTGTCTACTTTACTGTCTACTCTATCCAGTGCTTTAGCCTGAGACTATTCTTATCTTATCACATGAGGATATGTATTTGATAGAGATTATGAAGCAATTTTGTAAGATGCTCTAGACAAGGGCACCTGCCAAATGTTGGAAACGTAAAGGTATATATACAGAAACTAAATGAATTTTCTTGTGTTCTTTCTCAAACCAATGTGTGCAAGGTAACTATTTCTGAGAGACTGACAGATAGACAGAGAAAATGAGTCTACACTACGATTACAGGTCTTAAAAATCCAGGTGCCATTGCTTATATTTATATTTATGCTATTTATATTTATATTTATGTTTATCTTACATCATTCCAGTATTTTACCAGAATTCAAGAACATATCTTAAAAAATATTTTAACAGCACATTTGTCATGGTCAGCTTCTCTTAAAGTGATGTCAGATCGTGAACTACCATCTGTTATTGGTGCTTAAGCTTATAACAAATTTCATGTCACTGATTGACCACTTGTCACTGCTTTCGTGACTTCCAATCCTCCTCACATCCAGCACAAGAACCGTGCTCTACCACACTGTAAAACTACACCCTGAAGAACTGTGCTCTACCACCTGTTCCAAAGACACTGGACCACAAATAGTGTATGATGGAAAAAGCTTTACATGTTCTGTGGTCATACATATTGGCCATTGACAGTTTTGATGCCTGTATCATTGTAATTGGAATAGCGAAAATGAACGAATGACCAAAGTGAAACTTGACTGAAGTGACTGAATGATTGACCTGAAACTTACTTAATGAGTCAAGATATCTTAACAAAAAAAAAATCAAAATTTTATATCATTATGGTTTTATATCATTATGGTTTGGAAATTCATTTTTCATGCAACTGAACACGTGTGGCTTTTTAAACACAAAGGAATGTAAAGGGCCTGTTAATAAGATGATGCCGGTGATGTCACTCAGGATGCTAGTCACTTTGTTTTGGTGCCTTGTGGGTTTGTTTATTCTACACTCAAGATTTTTTAAGGATCCCATAGAAAGAGAATGTAAATGGGTACTGACTAAAAAGCTATGGCTAAAGATTTAATTAGTAACATAATCTTTCTGATTACTGATTACTATGTGTTGAAATCTAATCTGATTGTTTGCTAATGAGGCAGGGCTTTATGTATTTTGTGAATCATCAGTTGGAAAAAAGTGTGTAACTCCAGAAAACTACTCCAAAAGTAGTTGTTTAGAATCAATACAATTACTCAGCTTCCTCCAAATAATTTTTTATTTATGTAAGATTTTTGGTTAGGTAAGATAATAAGATATAAGATAATTTCAAACTGGGGTCCCCTCCTCTTCAGGCCAAATAGATACTGAGATAATGGGACATAATATGGCATATTACTATTATTTTTATGCACACCACCATGGTTTGAAGAGAAACTTTATCTGGGTTGCTGTGCTGGGGTGTAAGGTAGGGTAAGAAGCAGCAGAGTTGTAGGTTTTTCAGGAATGAATGTCTTGAATGTCTAATGACTGATGATCCCCCCACTTTAAAGTATCACTCACTAAAACTACCTTTGCGGGTGGCACCTTGGTGAGACGGTTTTAAAATCCAGACAGTCAGACCTTCCAAGCCCACACGACATGATGCATGAGCCTCCAGTGCTGCTTTGGTCCTCTTTTTCCAGGACAGATGGGCATCCAGGGCTGCCCCAGTCTGCCCCAGTCTGTCCCTAAGCCCTAGTTTGATTAATTTAGATGGATGGTGAAGAATAAGGAGTAATAAGGCTGAACAGAGGCCAGAGGTAACTAGGGAGATATTCTTACTGCCTGGTAGATTTAATCAGCTATGCTGAGAATCCTGTATTTTGTGTACAAATGACAGAGATGAAAACCTGTTGACAGCTAATGAGTATTCCAGGACATGGATTTTGCCAGGACTGAGTTTCATTTCATTGAGAGTCTGGATTTTCTCTCAGACATCTCAGCCATGCCTTTGGTTGAGCCCTGTTGTTTGGTTTGGGTAGTTTTAACAGTTATAACAAATTAAAAATAATATTAATAATGTCAATGGATATACCTATTAAGTAGTATATTTGAGTGCATTCTGAGACGTCAGCGCCATTCAGTTCGCTCAAAAAAGTGAGTCAACACTTATGTTTATGCCAACTATTTTAGGTAATTATTTGTCTCTTCATGGTGTTATGTATTGTTTCTGAGGAGCACTGCTGAATCCCCTTAACTGAGCCAGAAACTGCTTAAACGATCCCAGCCGGACAAGACTGACCCCCCCCCCCACACACACACACACACACATACTCACACCAGCTAATCTGAAGGCTGTCTGCCTCCAGTTAGCAGCCAGGGGAAACTGCTGGTAAAGCTCTGTGGGCCACATAAGGCTTGGTCTCCAAAGCTGCCAGGATAAACTCCACTTGGCCTCACCCAACCCTCTTAATAAGGCTCTTTATCTACAGCAGCACCTATCAGCTCTCACCATGTGATCATTGTCCTTCATATGGAAGTGTTATTTCACCATTGCAGCATGCATGGATTTGCAAAGCGGCACAGTTCCAACTGAACAATTAGAGTCCATGAAACAAACCAACAAATATGCTAATAATCAACTAAGGCATGGGCAAAATGCAGAAAAAAATTAATTGCTGTCAAGTCTGCTTACTCAATCCACAAACCAAACAAACAAACCAACCAACCAACGCCAGCCACTTTTCAGGAATACAATAAAGACACAACATGTGAGTAGCAGAGTAAGCAACTTAAGTAAAAGGCAACACAAAAAGAAAGACATTGAGTAACACTTACACTGAGTGGTAGTACATGTTTTAACAGTTGTAATGATTGTTCTCTGGGATGGCCTAAATCACCACTGTCACTGTAGGGATGATTGACTCTCACCATCCAATTTGTTAGGAACACCATGCTAATCCTAAATAGGACCCCCGTTTGGTGTAAGAATAACCTTTGTTATTTGTAGCAAGGTGATGGAAACATTCCTAGACTTTTTGGTCCATTTTTACATGATTATTACATATTTATTGCAAATTTGCCAGCAGAACATTCATGCTGTGAATCTCCCGTTTTACCACATCCCAAAAGTGCTCTATTGGATTTAGATCTGGTGACTAAACTCATTGCCATGGAACCAGTTTGAGATAACTTGTGCTTTGTGGCATGGAACATTATATTGCTGGAAGATAATTATAAAATTACCATTACCAATTATAAAATTAGCATTATAAAATACCGGTAAATAATGTCCATAAAAGGTTGCACCTGCTCAGCTACTGCACTCAGATAGGTTGTAGCATAAATGATGCTCGATTGGTATTTAGGGGCCCAATGTGTACCAATAAAAGCCCCACTGCTCATGCCATTACATCACTACCAGCATCTGAACTGTTCATGCAGTGAAGCATGGGTTCATGGATTCATGCTGTTCATGCCATGTTCTGCCCTTCTGACCTTTGACTGTCTGGATTAGGTGAGCCTGTTCTTGGCTGACAGAAGTGGAACCCAATGTGGTCTTCTGCCTACCAGTACCCTCCATATTTTGGCTGTCAGTCCGATTTCTCCACCAGTAAGAGCTGATGATGAGGTAAGTGCCACAGGTTAGGGTGCCCTTAGTTTAAAAGAGTGTACATGTGGGTGCACAGTATAATGTATCCAGGAGTCAGGCTGAGATTAAGAAAAGACCACAAGCTGAAGTGATAGATGTAGCAATGGCTGAGACCCTCAAAAATACCACTAATGTTATAACAGGGGAGAACTGGGAAACATGTGCTTTGATGACAGAACATGATGACAGTGCCCATACCTCACCATGTCCTTCTGCAGTTGACTTCTGTGTAATGTTTAATGTCATAAGTGGTTCAACTATCAATTTACACTACTTGGCCAAAAAAAAGGTCACAAACTCTAATATTTCATTGGACCACCTTTAGCTTTGATTATGGCACGCATTCGCTGTGGCTTCTGCAATGTCATAACATTTATTTCTGTCCAGAGTTGCATTAATTTTTCCCCAAGATCTTGTATTGATGATGGGAGATTTGGACCACTGCGCAAAGTCTTCTGCAGCACATCCCAAAGATTCTCAGGTTCAGGTCTGGACTCTGTGGTGGCCAATCCATGTGTGAAAATGATGTCTCATGCTCCCTGAACCACTCTTTCACAATTTGAGCCCGATGAATCCTGGTATTGTCTTGAAATATGCCCGTGCCATCAAGGAAGAAAAAATCCATTATTGGAATAACCTGGTCATTCAGTATATTCAGGTACAAGCCTGACCTCATTCTTTGGGCACATAACGTTGCTGAATCTAGACCTGACCAACTGCAGCAACCCCAGATCATAGCACTGCCCCCACAGGCTTGTACGGTAAGCACTAGGCATGATGGGTGCATCACTTCAGCTGCCTCTCTTCTTACCCTGATGCATCCATCACTCTGGAACAGGGTAAATCTGGACTCATCAGACCACATGACCACCGTCCATTATTCCAGAGTCCAATCTTTATGCTCCCTAGCAAATTGAAGCCGTTTTTGCCGGTTAGCCTCACTGACAAGTGGTTTTCTTAAGGCTACACAGCTGTTTAGTCCCAATCCCTTGAGTTCCCTTCTCATTGTGCGTGTGGAAATGCTCTTACTTTCACTATTAAACATATCCCTGAGTTCTACCATTGTTTTTCTACAATTTGTTTCCACCACATATTTAAGTGATTGCCGATCACAATCATTCAAGATTTTTTTCCGACCACATTCTTTCCTCAAAGATGATGTTTCCCCACTGTCCTTCCAGTTTTTAATAATGCGTTGGACCGTTCTTAACCCAATTTTATTAGTTTCAGCAATCTCCTTATATGTTTTCTCTGCTTTATGTATGCCAATAATTTGACCCTTCTGAAACAGATTAACATCTTTTTCACGACCACAGGATGTGTCTTTCGACGTGGTTGTTTAACAAATGAGAAGCTACTCACTGCATCACTTAGGGTTAAATAACTTGTTGCCAGCTGAAACATAATCACCCATGCAGTAATTATCCAATGAGAGTCTCTTATCTATTTGCTTAGTTAATTCCAGTTGGTGACCCTTTTTTTTGGCCAGGCAGTCCCTGGTTTAACTACAAAATGTATGAATTGGGATTTTTTGTTTATTTTTACTAGCCAAGCTTTCTTTTAACAGAAGGTGATGAACATAATGTAGGACCTGGGTTATTTTTAATCTTAGGTTTATTTATTTAGCTGCTTCATCAGCTGTGCAAGCAATGTGTGATGCCTCCTTCTCCAATATGCTTTTGCAGTATTGTTCAGTCTTTGGCGGATCTGTTCTCATGCCGTTACCCTGCCAGCAAGAGTACACTCTGGATGGCTCATAGGAGAACATGAGAACATCCTCTTTAATTCTCAGGTACAATCATCACCTTCATCACACCTTTCTGCAGTTCTGATAGCCTCCTCCACAGAGCATACTGCTCATCTTATAGCCAAGCATCTCAAGTATCACTGTTGCTGTGGTATACTTCAGCTGGTGTGTGTGTGTGTCTGTGTGTGTGGGTGTGGGTGTGGGTGTGTGCGTGTGCGTGTGCGTGTGCGTGCGTGCGTGCGTGTGTGTGCGAGCATGCGCACGTGCATGTGTGTGTGCACATTTCCAGTACTGCAACCTCCCTGAACAGGATACAGTAACCAACATTCTAGATGTCAATGTCAAGAAAGGGTCTCAAGTATGAAGAGCTGGACAGCTCCAGGCCTTCATATGGTCCTTGTCTACTGGCCGAAGCACAGGAACAAGCTCTGAATACAAGATCAATAGAGGCTGGGATATCCCACACCAAGCAGGACCCCAGATGCAGGCTGTGCAAAGCGACTATTATTATAATCTATTATTATTATTATTATTATTAGTTGCATTTATATAGCACCTTTCTCAAACTCAGTGAGGCTTTACAAATATCGCTTTTTTAAACATACTAGCTAGCAGGCAGAGCGTACATGAACACCATAACCAAATGGCTGGCATAGCACAGAAGAACATCTGTGTCGAGTATGGGCCGAAAATTCTGAGGTCAATGTGAGATACACCCCCAAAGGTGGTGGAGAATGACCAAGCTAAGATCCTGTGGGACTTCCAGATACAGACAGACAAATTGGTAATGGATAACTAACTAGACATAGTAGTAATGGATAAAAAGGAGAAGAGGGTGGTAGTGATAGATGTAGCAATCCCAAGTCATTTGAACATCAGGACCAAGGAACATGAAAAGCTCAAGAAATACTAAGGGCTGAAAGAAGAGTTAGAAGAGATGTGGAACATGAATGCAACAGTGGTTGCCTCTTTGCCCAGAGGAGAGTAAGTGGGGAATTTTATATTTGTGTTTGTTGCCTATATACATGTGGCTTGGGAGACCATCTTTTTTTATAGACTACACAGACCCACATTCATACTACTACTCCTTCAGTACTACATGAATAGAAATACTTTCATACCATTAAAATGATAAAACCTTTTTCTTTCCAATTCACAATTTCAGTGTTTGCTTTTCTATACTAATAATATTAGTTAATAATAGTTATCATAAATAATAATGATAGTCACCAATAGCTTAAAAGTAACCCATGTGATGCTACATTGTAGACTACTATTTTGCACAAGATATGCCACTTCATGTCACTGTCTTATGATCACACGTTCCCTCCAATGTGATTAACATAGATGGTTTCCTTCTTGGACACAGAAGAATTTAGGGTCACAGATATAAGTAAGACTTTTATACTGATTTACCAACAAGTCGTCTAATTCTACACTGACCCCTATTGGGAAAAGCAGATAGGAAAATATAAATCAAAACTATAAATACTCATAAGGAGAATGTGGAAAAAATCATTTCCAAAAACAATATTTCTATACATTTATTCATTCATCAGTTTATAATAAACCCTCCTGTATCTATTTTTTGATATAAAAAAACCCCTCAAAAGTTAAAACAATAACCAAACACTGAAATACAAATATATTTGCCAACTAATATATATTAAATAAATGATCACTTGACAAAAATCCATTTCAAAGGCGTTTTTAAAAGTGCTACAAAATGGAAACAAAGACACAGGGACAAGCATGCAAGGACACAAGCCTGATGCACGGGCTTCAACTGGTCCTTCCCTGCTATTGTTACAACGGTGCTAATCCTTCAGCGTTGGCCACCGTGTCTCCTGTACAGTAGTGTTCACAAGGTAGGGAAGATCGATGAGGTTCAGATGAGACTGATGATTATTTTCACAAATGTACACACTATTATTAGCCAAGACATACACCAACAGAAAAAAAAAATGAAGCACCTGCACAAGTGTGCAAAACAATATGTACAAAATATACATGTAATTATAAACACAGAATTGAGTTTTAATACTGGGTCTTCTCTGCAATGCAAAACACATGTAAGAAATGACTACCAAATTTTTTTTTTTTAAAGGAAAGAATTCTTCAAAAGGTCAAAAATCCATTCTTTTTTTTCCAGCAATTTATGAATGGATTTGTTTCAATTAACTTTAATACTATATATTCTTTCAGACATAATTCTATAGAGTATATTTAGAGTGACAAAATGGTTTTAATTTTACATTCTTCTGACATACTGTGAAACTACATTAGGACATACCATTTGAATAACAGCTTATTGTCCATTTTGTGTTCTCACACAATATTTTCTTTTCTTTTCATGAAAAATATAGGGCAAAATGACACATTTTACATTTTCCACACATCTATTTTGGAAAAAAACAGTGTTACTAACGCTGTCTCATTTTCGGTGTACCTGCCCTTACGGATTAACCTACCAACATTAACAAGCATTTCAACATCTTAAATGACTTTGGAAAAAGAGTGAGGGGAGTCTCTATTAAAATCACATTCAGTTACATACAAGCTGACAAAACTCATTATTCATTAGATTTCTTGTTGAAGTCTGCTCATTACCTTTTAGCACACCCATGTTTTATGTTGCGTATTTAGCATGGATTACAGTATACAGTGGTTGTCAGCTTGTTGAAATAGACTGAATAATTCTTGAAGATGTTGTATCTGTAATGAATGTTTTTGTTCAATATGTGAATAAATGGTGATTGCTAGAGTGTGCTGCATCAAAGAAGCAACAAGCTGATGAATAAAACCACTAAACTGTACCAGTATAAAACAACACAAGAAAACGCAAAACAAGCGAACACAAGACAGTGTAACACAGTGTAACAGACTACAACAGATTTTTTGTTTGTTTCCATCATCAAGCCAGGCCTGCATACTTTGATATAACGCCAATCTTTAACAGAGAATGTTTATACAGTGTATAATGTGTCTTATTTCCAATTTCATAGAGGTATACGCACCCTGTTTTCCAATTATTATAATGATCATTGCTCTCCATTAGATCTATTAAGCAATAAATTAAATATGTAGTAAGGAAGTCATATCGTAATACTTGGCTTATTGTAAACTACTGGTTTGCTGCTGGAAATAAATCCAGTTTAAGTGTCATGGCATTTGGCCAGGAAGTAAACTACCCTCACTACTGTAACAAAGTCATTTTCACAACTTGGCAAGTGCTCAGTGCATAACAATCCAAATTCACTACCATAACTAATATGTAGGTAAAACCTCTGAATACTGACTATTTCCAGTGGACAATTCTACTCCTTCTGCCTCAAAAGTTTCCAAACGAGAGCTGTCCAGAGTCCCAGGAGAACAAGCGTTCACGTGTCAACAGCGGCGAGGTGAACTGGGATACTTGGTCTTCAAACCCTCTTTGAAGGCGCGGAAGACCAACCGGTTCTTGCGGTTCTCCTCATCCTTGCGGCTGTGGAAGTCACCCTGGACCTTGAAGCCCCTGTGTACCACGAAGGCATTGGTCACCACAGAGAACCTGAAGCCCGCTACATACAGCTCACATGCCTGCATTTGACATGGGAAAGAAAAGCAATGATGATCAGGATTAAAGTATACCTCCCAATAACTTTTTGAGAAACAGTTTAGCACTTTGTGTTGGAGAAAGGTTGGTACAGGCCAATGCAATGATCAAGAAGCAGATGAAATCACCCATGAGGAGAGAACAATGGGACCCACCTGACTGATGCGGTTGAAGCCATACTGCCTGAAGTTCTCGTCATACAGGGGCACTGATTTTGCCCCAATGTAGAAAGGTTCCCATGGATCCACCCAATTCAGTGTATATGCCACCTCCAGAGGCCCAGAGCCCTTGCGGGCCAGATTAACCCAGCGAGAGTAGTTAGTTGGGGCCTGGCATCGTGGACACAGTTCCTCATAGAAGGGCCTCACCTCGCCAACCTGATAGAGCTGCACCAACTCTGCTTTCGAAGCAGGCAATTTGCGCGTGTGTCTAATTTCAAAAGCAGGCAAGACCAGGACCTCGTCATGGGCTGGTTCGTGTCTCATCAACATAGTCACAAACTGGTGATGCAAATCCGCACTGGGTACCATGTCAATATCGATGACCAGGATGTAGGCAGCATCGGTTCCTGTGCGTGCCACGTTGCGGAGGAGATTGTTGGGGTAGGAGACATTGCTTCCAATAACATAGTTTTTGTACTTGTCTCTGTGGGATTCAAGCTTTGCAAATACACCAGGACATCCTTGATCCTCAAGTCCGGCAAAGTGCTCTCTATCTTGCTCTGGGAAGCTGGCCATCTCCTCTGAGTGGCAGACCAGATGGAAGTCCACCAAAGCTTGGATTTGTGGACAGAAGAGACTGAGCGCATAGACAAGGGCTGTGGCAAATTTGACATCTTGCCCGTGAGCAAATATAGCAACCGAAAGAGGGTTGCGCCAGCGTTCAAGCAAAGAATCCAAGTGATGAAGGTTGTTGATGGTCGTGTGCGTGGCTAAGGCAAGGTGATGAGACCTTGGATCCGCACCTAGCTTTTGGTTGTTTGAGAAATCGCTTTTGATCAGATTTTTGTAAATGCGGTACTGACCACTACTATCGAAAATGCCGCCGCTGGATAAAGAATACCGTAGCCGTTCTTTTTTAGAATTCTTGTCACCAATGTTACCGTTCTTCTTGGAACCGAACAGTTCGGAATACTTGTAGCGCTGCTGCCTGCCGTGCAGCTTCGAGAGGAAGGACAGGTAGATCAGCTGCAACAGTGCGACAATGAGCAGGGCACTAAGCACCACTTTAAACACGGAACATTTTTTGGAGAAATGCATTCCAAAACTTGTTTTTAGAAGATACACACAACATAAATTATATCTATAATATCGAAACGTGGCGTGGCATGGTTACTTCATCTCAACGTTCACTAGACGATTGCGCTAGCTAGCTAGCTAACTTAGCTACCGTTAGCTACGAACTTTTCTTCACACGACAATCCATCATGTATTTATTATCTAGCGCTTTGTTGATTTCACAGGTCATTGGGTTCGTAGATCTTAAACTATCTTCCATTTCTGAACTAAATAACAACAGTTAATTATTTCAATAAGGCAGCAAGCTAGCTAAACCACAAAAATGGGCATTAGGTCATCTGCGCATGCGTTACACGGGCGCATGTTTATGCCTGCTAACCTAGCGTTAGGTTATTTCGTTACCGTAAATATTGAAACACAACCAAATATAAAGTAATCGTAACATAAACTACTGCGCGTTTATGTTTTTGCTTGAATAACAATACACAATGATAACTCAAAAGCCGTAAATGTGTAGTAGAAAAGAAATCTATTCGATGAAGCATCATTAGTAACAGCAGTGATGTACAGCAAAGTTTTCACCATAAACACGAGACGAGGTGGCCGAGTGGTTAAGGCGATGGACTGCTAATCCATTGTGCTCTGCACGCGTGGGTTCGAATCCCATCCTCGTCGGTGCGCTTTTTGGATGGATGATATTTAATGTTGACAAAATCTGTTCATTGATGAGGAACGTCAGAATGTTTAAGAGTCCCGAACAGGTTTCACCTATAGCTATTACCTTTATTCGAAGGGTACATTTACTGGACCATTTTTAAGGACTACATGCAGGTGTGTTTCAGTGCATTATTGTATTTTTGTAATAAGAACTGTTTTAAAAAATGACCAGAAAATGCCTCACTGCATGAAACAAAAAATATTGCTAAATATTTGGCTTATGAACAAAATTGTTCCATCGAAATGAATGCCAAGAAAAACAACAAAGTCTATATTAAAATACTTATATCTGTACATCTAAAACATTTGTATATTAAAATTATTTTCAGATTTCTGAGTCTGCATTATCAAACTGCCAGATACATGTTGTCTAACTTGCATTTGTGCATCAATTTTTGAAACTTTCTCAAATTGGGTTTTTATGATACACATAACTATTCTGATGCACACTACTAGAATAACAGAGCTTCACACCACAAGTATTCTATATACATCAAAACCATCATTCAGTATGAAAAGCAGCTTAACTTGTATAAATTAGACCAAAAAAACAGCACAAACAACAACACACTTTTTAGGGGAAAATTAACTTTTTTTTTATTTCATTAACCAAAAAAAAGAAAAAAAAAAAGAAGACAAAACACAAAAAACTCCTCTGACACAAGAACAGTTTGAGTGACCAAGTAGGTCAACGTCCAAAGATGTGGGCAACGTAAACATCAAAATACACTATTCTATTCCTAACTGAAGCAATGTTTTCACTTTCTGAACTGTATTCTTTTCAATGCATTGGCTGTATTTCTCCAGCTCAAAAAAGTGGACACTACACAGTTCCTCACAAGTACTCTGATTGTGTAGTTATATCCCACACTTCCAGCTCCTTAGTAAAACAATTGTTAAAAGTGGAACTTGCTTTTTTTGACAGTCTGTTTAATGAAGTGACTTTAGCTGAGCAAAATGCCTTAAATTCAAATGTATTAATGTAAGAGACTCAGTGCAGGATTAGCTCCCTTCCATGCATGTAAATGTTCCTCACAGAATGAAAAGCAAAAGCGGTTCCTCAATAAGTACTCTGATTCCCAGCTGCGTTCACACTTTGGGTGTGTTGAAGCAATGAAGGCTTTGCATATTTCCCTCGCTCTACATCATTCTACACAAAGCATTTCTAGGAAATTAGGAAGTACGACTCAAAAAAGATACCCATAATTTGGACTTTTGTGACTGTACTGATGAATCTTAAAAATACACCACTTCAGATGTGGTGACCTGTCCTAAGGTGCAACTTTGGATATACTGACAATGCAATATTATGAATATACAAAATTCACATGAAAAATTGTGATTTCACAATATTCAGGCCCTCTTAAACTCAATTCCATCAAGCAAGTTTATAACAGCTAGCACCTAAAGTGACTAAGAAACAAGGACTCCGGCTCCACTTTTAGACCCGCCTCCTTCACTCTCTTTGGCTTGACTGGTGGTGTTTTTGCCCTGTTTGTCATCTTCACCAACCAATCGGATGTTGTAACGTTCCCGATATTCTGTGAGCTCTCGTCCTTTTGCTTGCATTTGCGTATTGAGTGACTCCACAATCTTTGATATCTACCAAAAAAAGGAGGATAACAAGCAGCGTAAAAACCTTACACACCACTAGCAACTACTGAGATCTCTAGTCCATCACCACATCACAGACCTGTTCTTTATTGTTTTCCAGTGCAGGCAGGACTTCTTTAACAGTCCTCTCCACAAGCACACCTCCAACTAAACGGTAGCACTTCCGTGAGGGGTCTACATCCTTCAGGGTGTCGATGACTAGGCTAAGCAAAGAGATTTTAAATTACTCATACACATTAATTACGGAATTAATCATATACATACATAACTTTGAAATAACTGTAGCTAGCCATATGAAAAGATCCTTCAGGAAAAGCTTCTGACTGTATTGTACAGTGTAGTTTACTGAGGATTAACTGAACCAAATTACCTGTGTTCATTGATCTCCATCTCCAGCTCTGCAGCCTTGGAGGCCATACTGCGCTGCTCCTGCCGCATCCTCTGGAACGTAGCCACCACCTGGCACAGAATCACATACCAAATAAGTCATGCTTCACCTCCACATCAGATCATTCTGCTGAATCGGGAGTTTAAATGATCAAATTTCAAACAAACAGTAGAGATGCAACAGTTTTACTGTCCAGAAACCAATGTGGATTTCTAATACCAATCTAATGCCAATGAGTTGTATGAAAGCCCTGCATGTCAGTCTGCTGTCACCTTTTTTTTATTATCTATCTAAAAGAAATGTTCAATCTGGACTAGCATTAACCGCAGCAAGACATTAGAATGCATCAAAAATTGCACAAAAAGCAATAAAACATAAGGGCTCAGTAGTGACTGGTGGTGCTGCTGGTATTAACATGGTGCAATTTTATTTACAACGTGCATGAACTAGATCCATGTGCTCCGTGGAGGATATCATTGCCATCTGTATGCATTACAAGGTCCTGCACATCACATCAAATAGTTCTGTTATTGAACCTACTAAATAAAACAAAATTTGGGAAACCGATTTATATGGTTTCTACCACAATGCCAAAGAGCACATAGTGTGATATAGATGATAATAACAGCGCTGAGGCCGTAGGGTAGGTGACAGGAGTAAACACCAGTGTGGCACTCGTTGGCAGGAACAGCGTGCACAGATCACTCCTTATTCAGAGTGAAGAGGCTTTCTGAAATTAACCTTTTGAAGTAAGCGATTCTGTTAGAGACCGCAGAACATACAACAGCTGATACACTGACTAACCTGCATCTAACTCGGTAGCTAGCTAGCTAACATAGCTACTTGATCCATGATCTTTCTTCCAGGTCGCTCAAAGCCAGCGCTTGGAATGAGAGCTAGCCATGCTGGCTAGCGAACTAGCTATCTAGACAGCAAGCCATCTTATTGAGAACATCTATAAAAAGCGTGATGTGCACTGTCTGATCGAACAAAAATTTGTATTACACAACGATTCCGTTTAAAATGACCTGCTCAGCAGATGGTCCGGACTGCTTTCCTCCGCTACTTTTACCTCCCGTGCCGCTGGTACTGTTCGCTGCCATCATGAAATGAACAGCCGTGGGCGTGAGGACCTCTATACCGTAGAGCCCATATGTGTTTGTCTAATATGAATGCCTGTCAGAAATTATGAAACTTTTGTACGTGCTGGTTGTCGATGTCCATTTGTTGTGTCTTGACTAGGTTAGCTAGGTTAACCTATCGCATAAATAATAATCGTCTTGTGCTCTAGGTAAAATTCGTCTGAGAGTATAAGGATCTGCATCTGTAACTGGGTCATGTTATGTTTTTATATGTCAGGGTCAGGACGGACCTTTGTAAATATGTCCACGGATCGGGTAACTCATTGGTTTAGTAGCGACTAAAGTCAACTAAAGTGGCGGATTTTTATCGTGTTTAAAGCTTGTCATAACGACACATTTCGGAAAGAATTTGGTAGGCCTCCGTCGTGTGTCAATGGTTTTGCGTAGTTTACTGTGGAGGCAGGTACTTCTTTCAAAGTGCCATTTCTTCTGGAGTTCGGACATAGCAAGAAGGTAAAGCATGACAATTTTAAAAGCAGAATGCAGATTAAACAATAGTCATGTTATGGCAGACGAATGTTTGTCATAATATGAATGAACGTTATATGTCCGGCATTTAGCTGTAGTATCCTTTTAAATTTATGACCTTCGGTTTAAACGCAGTTGTCGTCAAAATCAGTATAGGGATATGTTAACTCTAACTCGTTAAATGATTTATTAAGTGTCTAATTGCTCAAAAAATTAACAATACAAATAAGAAAAATCTATTAATTATGTGATACTTGGATGGATCAAAAGGGGGCAAACAAGGGATCAGTTTGAGATTGAACTGTCCAAATGCAACACAGAAATCCTCAAGGCTTATTTACCACCAGCAAGATGGTTGTCAGTCTATGAATCCACATGCAGTATAGCGATATGCTAGTTTAAGTACCTCTAAACATTTTGCACCCCAGATGTAAACCAATTATTATCTCTCTCCCCCACACACAAAACACAACACTATTTTTTCAGAATGGCTTCCTCACATCCTTTGGCAGCTGTCTGTCAGATGACTTCCACCCCTGACAAGGAGGCCAACTTCAAAGTAGGAAAACATTTGATCAAGCAGGCCATGCAGAGCGGGGCAAGCATGATCTTCCTCCCTGAGGGTTTTGATTACATTGGCTCAAGTCAAGAAGAGACACTAGAGCTATCTGAGATCTTAGACGGTAACATTATCAGCAGATATGCCCATCTAGCCAGGTGAGTGCAGGGATGGTTTGGTTGTGCTAAAAGTGATTTTGTTGGATTTGCAATAATCTTACATAAATTACATACTTAAAGTGCAATAAATTGATTGTAGTTGCAATGAATCTAAGTTAAATTTAGGTTTGTGCTTAGTCTGGGTTTGGGAAACTGACCCTAAGCGCATACTGTATTTAGCTGCGTGTGTGGCAGAAGGCACTGTACGATTTACTGATTGTAAGAACAGTATCTGTCTCTATAAGGAAGCTGAATGTGTGGCTTTCTCTGGGAGGTTTCCATGAAAGGGGGCATGACTGGGAGAGTGACAGACGGATCTACAACAGCCATGTCATCATTGATGGACAAGGTACCACACGCCTCATTAACTCATGAGAAGGGCAGACATGATGGCTTTGTTTTTTCAAAATCTATTTCCATTTTACTGATCTTTTGTCCAAGTGCAGATCCTAAAGGTGTATTAGGTGTTTATAGCCTGTATACTGTTATATGTAGCTTACTGTGCAAATGGAGAAAACTCTTTTTCTCTTTTCGAGAAGCCATACCCAATTCTCTTATGGAAAAAACAGCGGTGCAGAAAAATGAGATTTTACTTCTCTGACCACTAGATGGTGCTTGTGCGCGAACTTTCTTATTTCAGTGCACTAACAAAACAAAACACCTTGTGAACTTTGCTCCATCTTATCCACAGGGGAGATCGTGTCTGTGTACAGGAAAGGTCATTTGTTCGATGTAGAGTTAACCGAAAAAGGAGTTTCCCTAAAAGAAAGTGCTTTCACCATTCCTGGGCCCAGCTTGGTGCCTCCTGTTCAAACACCAATTGGAAAGGTATAAGTCAATTTTGGGCCAATCACTGATATCTTTACAAAGAATTTCCTGAATGTGTTCTATCTTGAGCTGATATTTTGTTTGATGGCTGTATAGGTGGGGCTAGGAATCTGCTATGACCTGCGCTTCCCTGAGTTGTCACTGGCTCTCCAGCATCATGGGGCAGAGGTTCTCACATATCCATCTGCATTTACCGTGGCAACAGGGACTGCCCACTGGGAGGTGAGACAGTGGCTGTATTTGTTGCTTAGTTCATCTGAACCCCAGGTGGATGGAGACTGCAGATGTTATAAAAACTGCGTACATGTCCACATAGGTCTCTTGCCCGGCTTTAAAATATCGCAAAGATCACTGTTTGCATAATATAGTATCATAATATGTATGCATCATTTCTTGCATATAATGGACATAATGCAGTGCCTTTATCAGATATATAACTGTGCAACTGATCTGAAGGGCTTACTCTGTCCTCGGTCATTCAGTAAACTGGCAATGTACTGTTGTACAAAACAAGTGCAATCATTTTGTTTAGATTTAGGCTCAGTATGCAGTATATAACCAAAATATGCATGAAATACCTGGATGATGTACTACTCTGGCCAAATACTCCAGTGTGCAGCCAGAGCTATCTTTGTGATGTACTGCATCCCATCATGCAACTTTGGCAGAAAATCTTTCCCAAATCGGCAGAACCTTCATACAGTCACATGACCTCTTAGTATAGTTTGCATTTGTCAGATGCTGGAGACTATACTGCATACTAATATGGGGACCAGTACATACTGAGTGCAGTATTCAGTAGGCTATTTCAAATGTAGCCTAAGTCTTGTTGTAGTTCAAAGTGGCACCCTGTCTTTTCTCCGTAACACTAAATACAAACTTGTAATTTTGGAATGTTTGAAAAGGAATTTATAACATTGAATTCTAACAGTCTAAAAAGTATAAAAGTGTTGAATATAATGTTGTTTATTTATTATATTATCTTGTTGTTTATACTGGTTCCAGGTCTTCAATAATCCTCTACATGTAATTATTCCCACTTCTTTTTAGGTGCTCTTGCGGGCAAGAGCTATTGAAACTCAGTGTTTTGTTCTTGCTGCTGCTCAAGTAGGATCTCACCATGCGAAACGTTCATCATATGGCCATGCTTTAGCTGTGGATCCGTGGGGAGTGGTCATCGGGGACTGCGGGGGAGCAGATGTGGGTGTGGCCCTGGTAGAGATGGACATGCAAAGATTATGGAAAACCAGAAGGGACATGCCTGTACAACAGCACTGGAGAGAGAAAGGGTACTACTCTGGTCTGGACTAAACATTAGACAGATCCTTTAACATAATCTGAAAGTCAAGAAAAGTCAATGAGTGGCAATGTGATGAACTCCTTTTTCAAAATTACATTACTATTCTTTGAGGAAGAGGTTTGCCATGCAGATTTGTAGATATGCAGAACTGGATCACCTGTTATGCGTACATCAGGACACTGCTTTCACAGTTCTTTGAATTAGCATAAGATTCAGGCTTTGCTCTGTTAATAGCTTCCTAATAAAGATTGGGGCTACTTTCCCCATGGCATTTACATGATGAATCAGATCTCTCGTTACCTGCTAAAAGGAACTAATCGAGTGCACAATTTCACACCTTCCTGAAGGCACACATTATGTCTTTTAAAATGTACATTTTAATTTGTCTTTTTTATAATCAAGTCGCCATGTCTGCAATTTAAAAAATGGCCAGGCAATATGAAAACAGCACAGTGTTGGTGGCTCATGTCAGTGTCACGTGATTATCTTCTCAGCGAAGTTGCGCTCGTGAAAACAATTAAAAGCGTTAATAAATGAAAGTGTTTATCGACATTTTCACTTTTGTTTTCTGATTACATCCATATGTGCTGATGATTCTTAATAGTTCTTTTAATTTTCCTGGCAGTAACCACTGATGAAGCGGTACATGTCTATTTTCAGAAGCGTTCTTCACAGGTCGTACCGTTTTAGTGAACAGTGGGGAGACACCGGAAGTAAACGTCATTGACACAGGAATGGGCTAAAATCATCTTGGCATCAAAAAAGAGAATGTCAAATAACTCTTAAGGGAGATTTGGTCTTTTTGTTCAGCATGATTTGTTCCCTCAGCATTGTCAAGGTAAGAATACGCTCAATCTCGTCTTGTCTACCGCTGTAGACAGTATCTGGTAGTGCTGTTTGCTATCGAGCTAATTCAATAACAAACATGAGACATTTGAACGTTGCACCCGGCTAGAGGATTACAGGGGTTTAGATAGCGCTAGGTTACAGCTCTATTGCGAATTGGAGTTTTATCCCCTGTTATTTTTATCAGGCCTCGCTCATACAAGTGTGAAGTATCCAATTCTGCTTAAAGAAACCTTAGATAACTCATATTCATTTGAACAGGACATTTGTTCTCAGTCATAGCGTAATTTATACTGCGAACTACGCATTCGGTTTTAGCTGATGTATCTTTGGAAACCGATCTGTGTACACACCTTGGCTATTTGTCTGAGCAATTGGGTGTTAAGATTGCATTGCCTAATTTTGGAGCTGCAAATATGTTTCGTCATAAAATTGTCACCATCACCGTTATTAATGCTTTCAAGAACATGTTTCTCTTTGGCTGTCTGCTATCATTTGATTTTACGATTTTCTCGTTTACTGCTCCATATTTATTCTAAGTAATGAGGAGGTAAATTACACGAAGTATTTTGGAGCGTGTGAGACTGCAATAACTCTTTTGGGGTACCGTGTTACAAATATTTCTCCAGGACTTATAACCTGTAGGTTTTCTTTTAATTTAATTATTTATTCTGCAAGATGCAGATGTACTGTCTGGTCGTTTATTTAGCACTCATCTTTACCGGTTATCATTATGGAGCAATGTAGCTATATTTCCCCCCCCCCCTTCTTTTTTAACTGCATACAATTTCCATTTTGGTTTTCCAATCATTTCTGAACATGGCAAGGGCCATAAAAAGAGTAACCAAATTGCTTAGACTCAAATCTGTATCACTCCACTGTGCACATGTGATGCAGGTATCTCCAGAACTGCAGTATTTTTATTTTTATTTTTTATCATAATCAAACATAGTTGTCCTGGCTAATCAAGTCCTTGAAGTTCATCTGAAGACTAAATACAGGTGTGCTACATTGCAGGTGTAATTAGATTGAAGGCATGTAGTCTTTATAAACCTGAATCAGAGACCTCTGATTTAGGGTACCGTCATGTGAAATTCATTACCTGAAGCTTTTGTGAAAATATGGAATATACATTTGTACAGTATGTTTGTGATTTTGGAACATTAAATAATTGTCATATTTGACAAGATGCATTTCAAATTATTAATAGGTTCTTGGCTTTGTTATCAACATCACAGTAACTAACTGGTGGGGATCTGTCTTCAGACACCAGGGTTCTATTGGACAAGGACTTCTTTGTTTAACATGGGCCACTACTTTGAGTAGTTCAGGCTCTTTTGTTTAGAGCCTTAAATGCCAAGATGTTAAACTTTAGTCAGAAAGCTTAGTAACAACAGATCCCAGTTGAAGGACAAGTGATGTGAATAGTTTTTTGGCAGTTTTTGCAAAAGTAGAACATCCAGTATTAAAGCTGTGCTTATGGTTGATTTTGTAACTATTCTGTAGGAAGTGCTGATTTTGTGCATTTCAGAAGGATCTAAAATTGCTGATTCATCTGCCATCTATTTTGCCTCCCTGATAACAACTAATGTAAGTAGGATGTATTGATATGGGTCAAGTTTGGCAACATTGTGTGTTGTGCCAACAGAAACAGTATAAACACTACACAAGCGGGGACACTACTGTCTCACATTTCAGTTAAACTATAGCAAATGTGGTGCTTATATTTGTGCCTAAGTGCTAATGAACAACATGCCCGCAACAGAGCAGGGGGAACACGATCGGAACGCTAACGTGGAAGAGAAGGCGAATCAATCAGGTGGTGTGATGCTCTGTTGCAGCTCTGTTAACTGTTTACGCTCATTTTCACACTCTCATCTCTGGTTTGTGGGTTGCTACGGAGACCTGATCGTCACTCGCGATCGAGATTGTAGGTGAGGTCATCTCGGAATCGGTCAGGCAGAGATGTGGCAGGGTCTCTGGCAGCAGGCTGACGGGCGAGCCCTGAACCTTGATATTGGAGTAACTACCGATGTCAGCTGTGCTTTTTATACAGTCAGTGTGGTAAAGATTTATTTGTGTTTACATTCATATTTGAGACTGGCTGCATTTACAATAAGGCAAAAAAAAAAACTCTGAAGCTGGTTGTGCTGTTTAAAGCAGCTTAGCAGGGTGAAATGGTTCACCTTTCTGTCTGATGGGCAACACTGATGTGACTCCTGAGCTGAATTGTCCTTCCTGCAGAGCAGCCCCAGTCAGATCACTAGGTTTTCAGCTCATTGTAGACAGAAGTGCTTGCTGCGTTTACTTTGAGTGCTGCACAGTGTGAATCAAATTTAAATAATTAAATTTCTTTCTTTAATTTGATCTGAACCTGCTACTGATGGTTTTCTATTTATACTGAGAAGCACAGAGCAGTCAAGCAAGGTGGGATGGAATGGACTGGAATGGGTGTGGGTTTATGTCCAAAATAAATAAAGTTTTTCCTGATCATTGGACCATCAAATCAAATTTATTTATATAGTGCATTTTACAACAGATGTTGTCACAAAGCCAAGGGAGACAGTGGCAAGGAAAAACTCCCTAGAGCATTAGGAAGAAACCTTGAGAGGAACCAAGACTCAAGGGCATCCTCCTCTGGCTGACAACGGACTCTACAATAATAACAATTTTAAGAGAAAAGTAAATAAATGAATAAATGGGTTGATCATTAGCAGCTGTTCACTACATTTCTCAAGCCATGGGGTACAGAGTTTGCTTTAACCAAAATGTTTTTTCTTTGAAGCAGTTAATATGTAATAAAATAAACATGTGAGTAGGCCTGTGTATTAAAGATGCAGTGTTTTAAATGGTTACAAAGCCTCGATTGTATTTTTATTTTCAGTGAGGTTTTCACATGACTCTGTATTTGGCCTGTTTAAGATCTTTTGGACTGATCTCACTCATCAGACACATCATATACACAGTTCCAGACATTCACCTAATCTCCAAATGTATGTTTGAAATGTTGCACTTATAATAAATAATTAAGAGAAATAAGCAGCGAGTAGCGGTCCTGTATATCCTATTTATCGCTTGTCCTGACTTTCTGAAGAAAAGTGTTGGGACAGCTGTGCTTTCATTCATAGTCTTGGATTCTAGTCTTAAACCCTCTGCACAAAAAAACAATGAAATGGGGGCTTCTGCATGTGAAGCTCATTCCAACTAAGCCTTAAGTAACAGTAATTCTTTAGATGCTGAGTCATGACCCCTGAAAAGAGAAGGTAGAGTTTAGTAGCCCTAACCTTTCCCAGGAGTCACACCTAGAACATTATAACAAGAGGATTTCAGCCACAGTGTGGCTTATAAAGAATACACATGTATGAAAAAAATTAGACTTGTAAGCCATTCAGAAGAAATCTTTTCCCACCAGATATGGCCATTGGATGAAATATCAGATCCAAGCTTCTCCTGTGCCTTTATCGCATTTTCAGCTATTAGCTTTTATGCATTTAATTCAATGTAACTACATTGTATATTATATTGTTTTAACTTAATTTTAAATACACAAGGGTGGGGGGGGATTGATAATTGATCCAGCTCCAGCAGGGTGCGATGTTGTGTCAGTGCAATGCCGTCAGTGCTGCAGGGATTCTCCCTTGATCTCCACTCTCACAGATGTCAGCTCAGAATGAGAAACCAATAACTGGGTCAGGTGCCTTTGGGAATCTGTGCACTTGGGCTTATATTGGGCATAAACTGTGCCTTTTATAATAAAACATCGATCTTCATCTGTGAAAGAACGATAGAAATCAGTGCAGCACAAAAAACAGTTTATAAGGCTGTGGTGTCTTGGATGCCTTACTGCATCTGTATTAAAAAGTGCCCCTTGTGAAATGTAAACTATTGTGGGTGTGTGCATGGGTATGTTCTTAGGAAGCCACATAGCTAAATGGAGTCGGAGCAGCTGTTTAACAGAGGCTACTGCAGAAACAGCTACAACAGCATCACCAGCGCCAGCAGTGACGAAGAGCTACTCGATGGCGCCGGCGTCATCATGGACTTCCATACCACCGAGGATGACAATCTGCTCGATGGGGACGCTTCCCCAGGTAAGACCTGGCCCATCTGCCTGAGCTGGATATTATCTCACCCATCCAGTCATTCATCCAGCCATTCATCTTTACAGCTCCACTCACAAGACTGGGCCAGGGTGAAGGGTAGTCTTTATGGAGCTCTTGAGGTTGGAGGCCCTCATCTTTCCTTCCCTCCAGTAGCTCCTCTCTCCAGAAGCTCCTGTTGTTGCTTCTCTCTTCAGTAGCCACTCCCTAAGACTCTCGGTTTCTTCTGGAGTAGGCTCTAGACCAAGTGACAAGCCATTTCGTGCACTGATGCTATTCTAGGTGTTGAAGATGATTCTTTGGTCTCTTGCTCTTTCCTGTTTGCTGGTGTTGTGCTCCCTTCTGTCCATCAGCTAGCTCTGTGCTCTCCTTCACTTTATTTTATTTTCCTTCTTTTGAGAACTGCATGCATGATCTCGCCACATTTTCTTTCTGCTGTTCATCTTTATGCACTAATTTACTTTTGCTTGTGCTCGTTTGTTGGACAGGTTTGTTTGAGTCACATTGGTGTTTATGTATGTATGTAATGGACTTAACTGACTAAAGATTCTGTTGCATTTGCACAATTGAGTTTATGGCTGTTTGCTAGACAAGGCCCTGCTGTTTTCTCAGACACACATGCACCCTCATCACTTATGCCTTTTATTAAAACAAAAGGAGCTCTGTGTGTTTGTGTGTCTACATCAAAAAAACAGTTGATCTGTGTATTTCTCCTTGTAGATTCAGTTTCACTGAAAAATTATCAATTTTTAAATACAAATGCAGTTTTCTAAGATGCTCTTTGGTGTGTGTGTGTAAAATCAAAAGACCTAACTTGGTTTTTGGCCTCCTACTCATTAACTTCATAATTCATGAGTGGCTCAGCACTCGCATAGCAGGCAGTGGCTCGGCAGCCTTTGTTTGTGGGATCACAGGCATGGCCAGGCCTTTGTTCCTTTGATGGGGTGTCAGCTTACACTGTCACTCAGCAATCTCCACCCTATCAGATTCCTTTATCCTCACTGGCTGCTTCAGAGCTGGAAAGTTCCTTGTGTGCCACGTGTTTCTCTCTTCCAGATGGCAGCGTTTGTTCAAGGGCACGTTGAGGGACAAGGGGAATGTTGGAGCACTTGCACAGCGAGTAAAGCGATTGAAAAGGTCACTGGAAGGTTCCAGGTCCAATTATGCACCAGGCTGTCTGTCAGTCCAGATGAGTCTTGTAACACTGACGTGGCTCTTTCCAGATGACACCCAAAGGAACCCGTTAAACAGCTTTGTCTCTTGAGAGCCAGCATTAGGAAGTTTAACTCGTCTCTGGGATATTAGTATTTGTGTGTGTATTCGTGGCAGTGTGTTGTAGAACTGTTAACTGTTATTTTCTTCACCTTTGTCATGATGGTGGGCCCTTATGGGTGTAGAGTTTCTTGGGTGATTTAAGTGAAAGTGTGTGTGAGAGTATCCGTGCTAGTGAGGACTACCATGGAGTCACTTGATCTTGAAGGAAACTACATCAGCATTTCAGTACCTGATTGCGACATGTTGTCTCATCAGTTCTGCTTATACAGCAACCATCACCAGATCCAGTGCAGTTAACTGGCAACAGGAGGATTGCAGACAGAATTGGTGAAGGTAAATAGTGGGAAATTTATTTTGCAGAGTGCGTTTCTATGTGTAATCCATAAACATCTGTATGCACATGGGTTGATGTTCCTATAATTCCTACTACATGTATAAGTGGAGTTGTTTACAGCTGTGTGTTTTTTATCTTATTTTATTTTAATATTGGCACTTTGTCAGCTCAACACTGTTACTGGGTGGATTACTTAAGGAGATCCAGACATCTGTAGAATCATGACAAAATTACATGTACTCTGAGTTTGCACTCATGCACACACATCTTCTGGTTTCCTGCTTATGCGATTCATAGACTCTTAGGCATGTTTAATGCTAACGACTAGTTTTACACTGAACAACTTGATCAGCAAAGTCTTGTATGTATTTATGTACACTTGCCTGGTCTCCTGAGAGATCCCAGATTTTCCCTGTCTTCACTTGCTGTGCCAGAGCTAAAATTGTCCCATATTTTTCCTTTCTCAGATACTTTTCAATTTTCTTACTTTCTTTTTGTTGTCATGACCCCAATGTCACACCTCCTGACACTAGAGGCTTGCAAGTATGCATTTTTCTATGCAGAATGTTTTGGTGTTCAGTTAGTGTATAAGTTCATACTTTTTATAAAGTGTTTTCCTTTAGCCAAATTTACTACTTAATATCCCTTTATTTTCTTTATTTTAGGCAAATGTAAAACAAGATACCAGTCGCACTTGATTAGTCTTAATAATCTGAAGTGTGGATCAGGTCAGGGCTCCTTAGTCTTGTGCTACAGGCTTTCACTGGCTCAGTGATGTGTTGTGACTTTGAAATTTAAAAATAGTTTAAATAATCACATTTTAACTAAACATTTTCTATTTGAAGTTTGTAGCTAAATATAGTAGTAGTCTGTGTAGTCTGCAATACATTGTGGTCTTTAGCCATGTAATTATTATTACTACTGTTAAAGGTATATGTAACTAACCTGTTGACTGTAAAGAATGACAAGGATTTTTCAGGTTTTTGAACTATGAGGTAAACTGGTAGGCTTCTGTTTTAGTGCATGACCTTGAAAATGAAAATTACGTGTCACTCACCTGTGGATTAAGATTTAGATTTTCATTTGGGCTATTTGATAGCATGGAAAAGAGAACTCTGGATAAAACTCTTCTCTTCTTTCTCTTGCTCTGTTTCTTTCTGTGTGTCTGTGATAACATTACAGTGCTGAACAGATGCCTGGACAGGTTGTTGATTTTACACACACCTATCTTGCACAATCACTCTAATAGTTCTTCCATTTGTTCACCTCCACCTAGTTTTATAATGTGTGCTTTTATTAAAACAGATCTGGCTTTAAGTTCAATGACAGCTGGCAGTCTCACCATAGTTAACAGACGTTGAGACATATGTGACCATTTTCACATATTGGTGACTTCCATGTTGCTTTATATTAGTAATTATAGTGTAGCCTGGAAATTATTCATAATGCAGTATGCTGAGTTTTACTGGTCATTGTGAAACAATGGACGTCAAAGCAAACTTACAGAAGGCTTGTTCCCATCTCCTGTGAGGTTTATAGCTTTTGTTTCTGTCCCTTTATAGCTTCAGTGTTTAAAGAGGGACATTTACTTTTTACAGCCATACCTTACTAACCGGTTTTGACCAGCCATAGCATTTCTTTCTTTGCCTAAAAAAATACTGAACTGCTCCATTTGAGAGGTGCCCGTGACTCCCCCACGGTTCGGTGTTCAGTGGGATCGCCCGTCCCTTTTCCATAGCAACCAGCTCGCCCTTCTTTCGATGACTTCATCCGCGTGGAAGACGCGCGGGGGAGGGCGGGGGCAAGAGACGCGCGCGCGCGCGCGTGACTGCGGACGGTAAATATGGCAGCCAGCCTTACTTAGACTCGGAGCTCAGCATCGGTTACGTGCGCGGTTAGAAGCAGATCGTGACCCGGCCATAGCCTCGCCGCGACCGGCATTATGGAGGACGTTTCCGCCGATCCTTACTTGCCGTACGACGGTGGAGGGGACACGATCCCCCTGTACGAGATACCTAGGCGAGGTACGCAGTGTGTTTACACGCATGTTCGGGCGACTTCGCTCTCATTTCTTCTCACGAGTGAACGTCGCCTTCCTAAACGCTGTCCATCGCGTGATTAGGATTATAGTTTAGTCTCTAGCGTTGAAGTAGCTATAAACCCTGCGTTAGCAGACTGTGTCGGTTGGTATTGGAGATGGCCAGCTCGTGCTCTATTGCAAACTGAAACATTATCGTGCGCTTCGCGTTGTTTTTCTGTTAATCGGTGATTGGCCTTGACAGCATTTCACTGTGTGTGTGTGTCTGCGGGAGAGAATATAACAAGGGAGATAAACAAGCGGGGTTTCCTGTGCTCCAGTGCTTTCCCAGAACAGGAACATTATACTGCTTGTATATGCGTGCGCATTTAAATATGATCTCTCTTAGTGTATGTTTTACATTATCAATATGGTACCTTTACGACGTGTGGTATGCATTTATGGTCTGCTCATGCGTGCGTGTTTTATGTTCTCCCTGTGCAATTGCCTCAACCTGGGGTGTGTGTTGCCGTGGCCATGTTCATATACTTGAGTCTAGAGATAGAAAATTGTCTTCTGGGGTGTGTATTTGTGTATTAAATTTTTTAGGCAGCTTGGGAGACCCCTGTATGTCCAGACGTAGAATCCATGCGTCATTCTGCATTTTTAGCATGCATTAGTTGCTCACCAAAAGGAAAGTGATTTGCTGCCAATGCTTTGTTATATTTTCAGTATCCCAACGAGGCAGACAAGACAGCAGAATATTTGGTGTAATTAGCTCCTAAGGTGACCAAACTCATTCCTGGCCTATGTCCATGTTTTGGCAGCACATTCTTATATGGATGGGTCTCTGTTGATTTCCCTGGTGGTAAGTTGATAAATTCCAGCCAGTGCCTAGATCCCAGTCGTCCTCTCATTTAAAAAGTACTCAGAGCTGAAACATCTGAGAACTGCAGTGTAAGTGGGCGGGCATAAACTGCTGTAGGCGGAATGAGTGGATTTATGTAAATGAGCGTGTTCTTGTGCTGTTTTTGCAACTTGGATTGCACGTATTCCAAATATATATGGTATGGACTCAGAGTGAATTGTGTTTTTGAAATTTTAAGGATATGTGCATATTTCTTCAATGTCAGTAATTCAGGTATCTATGATGGGGGGGGGGGGGGGCCTTTAACATAAGTGCTTTATAATGAACCTTTGTTGTGCAGGTAAGCTGAAAGCATCACATTACTAGCCCTATGCAGGTGAGTAAGCTTTCTGCCTGCCTTTCATGTCTCTCAGGTGCTGACTGAAGTAAGGTCACTTTCCACTCTTCAGCCCTTTTCCTAGAACTTGGCTGTTTCAGAACAATACGGAGGGCAAAAGAACAAATCGCAATGCTGTTGGGATTGTCTGCGTAGTCAGTAACCTGTTCTCAGTTACTATTTGGAATGTTTCCTGTTTGATCAGTGAGTGTCAGGTTGGTGCTTGATTTGTGGCTGGCAAGCATCCCCCTTTTCCACTGTGATGTAGGATGAGAATCAGGAGAGTTGCTACGTAGGCAAACACTATCTATCCATCTATTTCTCTCTTCATTTCAAATCAGTTCTATTGGCCAAGTGTGCTGAAAACACAAGGAATATGTCTCTGGGTCAGTGGTTCTTACAGTGTCACAAAATGCACTCAAATTGGCAAGACACAGTTCTTACAGAAAACAGTAGAACAGCATACATCATTTATGGCTAATAGACGTAATGTACAGTTATTGATAACAAGGTATTAACACTAATTTGCTAAACAATACCAATATCTATCACAGGTGCATGACATATTATACATATATTGTACTTGCATTGTTTGTTATATATTTCTTTATACATCCCTGTATCCTCAGTTTGGACATAGCAGTCACACACACAAAAAAACAAAACATTTCACTGCGAGCTATAGCATGTATGACTATGTATGTGACAAATAAACCAAACTTGGAACTTGAATGTTACAATACTTGTGGGTAGTGATTTAAGGTGCTGAGATTACTGCAGGTGTTCAAGTCCAAAAATAATGCTTGGAGTTATTATACATTGTACAAATAATTTATGGTTACAGTATTGCTGTACGGAGTATATGGTGTTGGTGATGTTCAGAAAACATGATTACAGTGGGTGTTCATTAGCTTATTGGCTAGTGAAAGAAACTGTTCCTATGTGTGTGTTGATGTCAGGTATTCTGCAGTGCCTGCTGGATGGTAGTAGCTCAGACAGTGTCTTGGGTGGAAGAGGTCCTCAGTAATGCACTCTGCCCTTTTCATGGAATACAGATCCTGGAAGCAAGCCTGTTGCTAGGACTTTTTTTTTTTCCTTCCCCTCATTATTTATTTTTTAAAATTCAGGTCTTCTCTTCTAGAGTGGTATGATGTTAGTAAAGGTAAGTTACAGCCCTCTGCAGCTCTGACTCTCCTAGAGCCTGAATTTGTCATGCTGGATGGCTGAGCCAAACCAATCAGTGATGGATGCACAGAGAATGGATTCAGTGATGACTGTGTAGAACTGACACAGCAACTCCTTGGCTAGACTGTATGTCCTCAGCTGGCATAGAATCTGCTGTCCCTTCTTTGTGATGGAAGCTACATTTGACTCACCTCAAGTCCTTACACATGATGGTACCTAGGAACGTGGGTGAATGTGTTTTCCATGCAGAGAGGAGGCAATGGCAGAGGATTTCTTTTATTTCCACCATCTTTTGGAAAATGGTGTTTAGCCTGTCGTTGCTGTCCTGGATGAGGTCGATGCTTATTGTATCGTCTGCAAAGTTCAGGAGCTTGACAGAGAGTTCCAATGAGATTAAATTCTTGTTGTAGATGATTGTGTACCCTCATTGGTACAAAGAGTAGTGGTGCTGGACATGATTTCACCCAGGCCCGACTGCTCCTACCTCTCAGTCATGAAGTTGGTGATCTACTGACAGGTGGAGCTGGGCACAGCCAACTGTCTGAGTTTGTGATGAAGGAGGCTGAAGCCCACAAACAGAACCCTGGCATAGAACAAGGTGATGCAGTATGCAGTGCAGACCCACCCGGGTCTGTTTGGCCTATAGATTTACATTTGCTACGGCATTTAGCTGATGCTGTTATCCAAAGCTAATTACAACATAATCAACTGAGGGTTAAGGGCCTTGCTCAGGAGGCCAAAAGTGTCAAACTGGCATTGGTGTGGCTTGAACTCGCAATCTTCTGATTGCCGGTGATCTACCATTTCCCAGTCAATACACAGGCTGGTGGGAGTCCAACAGCGAGAATGTAATGAATTTCAAGTGGGCCAACACTATTCTTTTGAAGGTCTTCATCACAGATGATTTGACTGGCCAGAATTCGTTCAGGCCTGAGATGCAGTGGGCTTGGGTGCGGGATTGATGGTAGTGCTTCTAAAGCAGGTTGGAACAGTGGACAGCTTCAGTAAGTTGTTACAAATCTTGTGAAGGTGGGTAGTGACTGTTCAGAGCATATTTTCAGACGCAGTCGCCTTTCAGCTTTGCTGTTGGCTTTGTATTGTGGTGGGTGCAGTCTAGTTAGAAACCAGGTAGGTGAACTGCACTGTTGGGAGTTTATTCGGACCGACGGCTTTCTGTGAAACACAAGGCAATGAGAAGTTCTTGCTGGTTCTGATGAGATCGTGCAGTTCATCCATCTTGTTGCTAAGAGATTAGCGAAGAGTAGGGGAAAGATTGGAGTTCAGAAACTGTTCGGACTTTTACCAATGTGCTGGCACTTCTACCTCCCTGTCACTTCCTGTGTTTCCCATACATCATAGCAGCAGTGCAGACTAAGATGTTAGAACTGTTTAATGAAGTTGGGAATCGGGGCACACAGGGTGAGGTTCTAAATGTTGAGCAATTTCTCTCTTGTATATTTAAATGAATGTCACAGAGAGCAAGACCAGAAAAGAAAAACAACACAGCACATAGGCGCACACTCCCAAAGTTGCCATCCTCAACACCATAATGCAAAACATCTATCCCTGTTTTTCTCTCTCCCCCCACCTGTCATCATATGTGTAATGCATGCTAAGTGCTTATACTGCTAAGTTATGATCACACCAGACTGCACAGTGAGTGGTGTTTTTTGTCTCCCCATCCCTCTGTCACACAGTCTGCCAGTCTTACACCTGCGCGAGTGCTGCTTTGTGTAATGCAAGCCTCGATGTGTTTTCACTCACTCCCCAGTGCCTGATGCTGGATGTGGTCAGCTAACGGCTCGCACACGTGATGCCATGTCACTTTCACCACCTTCTCCCACTCTCACAGGCCCTGTGCGAGTGAGCGGTTATAGTGAGGGCAGCTTCTTTTGTAGAATATTTCTCATAAAACTGGCATGTGACCTTAAAGTAAAATGTTAAGCTGCTTTTTAGTGTGATCTGCCTTCCTCAGGTTATCTAAAAAGAGGCTGAGGCACAATGCTGTTTCGCCTAACTCTGCAGCAGTACTGAACTCATGACCTCAGAAGTTGACTGAATTTTGATCCAACACATTTTTAGTCACAGTATGAAGCACAGGGTAGTTTACTTAGGTAAATATCCATTATATATTTAAGAAATCTCAAAGGGTGTTTGCAGGGTGTTCTCATTTTTCTTCAACGGCTTTGTAACACAGTGCTCGGTTACTTGGCAGAGCGCGTGCCATATCTGACACCCTTCACCAGTGATGAGCACGCTCTGAGACAGGAGGGAAATGCTGCACTTGCTTACACAATGAGAGTTTTGCTGAGAGAAAGAAAGTGTTGACTCAAGACAGAGACTGTGGGAGAGGGAACCTCTGGCACACTGTTCATAACCTTAGCTATATTGCTGGATGTTGGTTGTGTGAGGCTAATGTCATGGAGGCTGCTGATTTGGTGTGTTCTACTGGCTGCTGTAACCAGCAGTGTGAACATGTGATCTTTGAACATGTGACCCAACTGCCTTTATCCAGTCAAAATGGACAGTGGCAGTGAGCACGTTACAGACGCTGATTTTGCATTTTGTATTTGTTCGCTTATGCAAATGCAGCTATAGACGTTCCAGTGAGCTTTTGCCCAGTCAAAATGGCTGCTGCATGAGCGCCATCATCGGTGTTGCGATATTCGGTGTAGGCCTCGGGCCAGCTGAGGCGTGTGGGTGTGCATGTGTGCTTGTGTTTCCACACAGTCCAAAAAGAGCCTAAAGTCTCCTGTGCTCTGTCTAGCTGTCTGAATGAAGCAGCTCGCAGTGCAGCCACAGCTGAGCTCTACCAGCCAGCTTTGTTCGTTTTCTCTCTCGTTTTCCTAGACTGGGGACTGGACTGCTGGAAATGATCTTTTATAACAGGCCTATGGGTGTTGCACTGTCCCCAGTTTTAACTGGGGATGTGATTTTTGATTTCTCATTTTAAAAATTAATATGCTATCAGGTGTGTAATGGAGAGGCTGAAAAACCCTGTTCCATTAGCTTAATATGCTTTTAGAATTAATACCCTTTTCAGTCCTGTGTGTGTGAGGAAATCCTGTGATGAGTCCTTGGTTCTCCTTTCACATGTGCTTGCATAGTCATGAGCTCAGGCATGGCAAAGTACATAAATCCACATATAAATATGACGCTCTTTAGAAACTCCTTGGAACACTGGACCCTTTGGAGAAAAGCTGAAGTAGTATGTACCAGGCATAGGTGTGGAATGGGTTAAAGATAGCAAGGTAAATCACCAGTTTCTGGACTCTCTGTAGTAAAGACCATAGGATAAATGCAGCAGCACTGTGCAGGGCTCCATCTTGGCTCTTGGGATTTGATCCAGGCAGGAGTGAGACCAGTGTAACGCTGGAAAGGTGATTGAAGCCAGTATAGCATTTTGAGCCTCTATGGTCACATCTGGCCCTGTTGGACGTCAAATGGAGCAGGTTCGCTCCCTATACCAGACACAGCACAGAGGATGTTGAGTGGCTGAGGTGCATGTGGGACTCTGTAGAACAGAGAGGGTTGGTGAACTCTTACTGAAGGAAAAGAGGCTGTTTTGAGTGTTGTTGGTGATACTGGGTTTCTTGTGTGCTATGTTACATTTACAGCATTTAGCTGTAAGAAAATAATGCATTTCTTATTCTCCTTTATCTTGTTTGTGCCATGTTTTCCCCTCTTACTATGGTCTTATCTCATCTGTATGGGCCTCTGTGTTCACATCCACATTCCTCCATAATCTCTGTCCTTTCAATCCTCTGCTCCCTTCCTCGTTTACCCATCTCTCTCTCTCTCTCTCTCTCTCTGCAGGCTCTAACTACGCCATGTCCAATGGTGGAGGCGGAGCCGGAGGGGTGAGTAGCTCCACCCACCTGCTGGACCTGTTGGAGGAGCCCATTCCGGGCGTGGGCACCTATGACGACTTCCACACCATCGACTGGGTCAGAGAGAAGTGTAAAGACCGTGAACGCCACCGCAAGGTACCACCAGACCTTGGCCACACCGCTCCAACACCCCAGCACTAGATTGGGCCAAGATCTTTGAGGATGTGTGTGTGTGTGTGTGTGGGGGGGGAAATCATTATCATAACCGCCATTAAAAATAATTTCCGCTGGGATTGCTGAAGACCAGAGCAAGGTGGAATGTGATTAGTCATAGAAGGGAGATGGAGTATGGACAGTGTGTTTTGGGGGTACACCGTTCACTATAACAGTGGTCACCAGGGGCCCTCATTTGTAAATGGTTCATATGCACAAAGAGAGGCCTGAACTGTGTGTATGCAACCTTCTGTGCAAAAACAGGAAATAATTTGCAGGAAGTTGGGTGTGTATTTATTTATTTATTTATTTATTTATTTTTTCGCAAGCTTTGTCCTGTGCGTAGAGCCATATGCAACATTTATAGTGAGCGTGAATTGGGGACACTCTTGGATAAAGTAGGAAATTGCAATAAAATGTGCAAATCATCATCCTCACACAAAACATTGCAGTCTGAACAGTGTTTTGATATGTGTAGGCCAATTAATTAGCCTGTTTAAATGTATTCATATGTATTGCTACAGATAACTATTTGCAACATTCAATGTGTTAATCCCCACTCCAAATGAAATTGTAACTGTCTAAAAGTTTTGGTTAATTAACTGGTAAAAAAGTTATACACTGACATTTAAAAAGCGTGAACATGTCAGCTGTGCAGCTCTCAGTGGCTTCCCTGTTAAGTGCTGGCTCCTTATCCAACTTCCTAACCCACATAGTGCAGAGTAGAGCTCTGCCATGTCCTGTTGGCTAGCGCACCACTGGGTTTGTAAAATGCAGATGGTGTTGTCTGGATGCGTCAGGTGGGAGATACGCCCCACTATACCAGCCTGCAAAGGTCTACCGGACTGTAGGCTTTGCCCCTCTGGTTTCAGTTGCCCTTTTCCTTGGTAAAAGCTTTGATTTCTGCCCACTTTTATTTCCACTTCTGCAGTGCACTTGATGAACTAACAGTACTGACTGCTGCAGCTACATGCTGCCTTCAGACTCGTGTTTATCAGTCATGTCACTGCTGAGGTTATGGTTTTCCTCGCCTCAGTCATCGTCACAAGAATGTCTGCCTCGCATTCTGCAAAATAAATCTCTCTTGCTCTTTCCTCTGCCATTGTTGTCACTATCTCGTACAATAATGGATGGGACACTCCATGTTTAAATATTCATGAGAGAATTTGCACTGACCATTTATGGAGACTTGTGGACAGTGACAGGGCAGGATACACCTGCACACATTTTCAAGAAAACTGTGATTTACAGACGACATGCAGATGCGTACTCCAGATATTTCCTGTCACTCTAGAATCCACATATAGTTTTCAGTGAGGTCTCAGGCCTCCATCTGGACATCTGCCTTTGTGCAGAGCTCATCTCTAACCCAACTCTGACTCAGCTCATCACGTAGGGTAGGGCTGGAAATAAATAGTGCTGGGGGTGGATCCCTGGGAATAGGGCCAGTGCTCACTGGACTACAATAAAACAGTAAAACAGAAGAACTTAAATTGACACTCTTGTTCACTTGAATGGTAGTTCAAGGGTTTGTCAGACTCTGTACTGTCATATACCTACATACTGTAGGTATGTACATTTCATGAAGGTAGTTCTGTAAAATATTTGGTGTGTGTGTGTGTGTGTGTGTGTGTGTGTGTGTGTGTGTGTGTGTGTGTGTGTGCACCCTTGTATCCATTCTATGCTGTGTGCAGATCAACAGTAAGAAGAAGGAGTCGGCATGGGAGTTCACCAAGAGCCTGTATGACGCTTGGTCTGGGTGGCTGGTGGTGACATTAACAGGGCTGGCTTCAGGTAACACACACTGAGTATGCAGCTTGTGTTGGAAATGGTGACGTCGGCAGACACGCCCACATGTTCCCCACACGGCAGCTCTGACTCACTCTCATGCTCACACTTATTCTTGCCTCACTAACTTTTTATCCTGACTCAGTTCATGGCCCTTCCATCAATCTGTCTCCTCTACCTGACCATACACACCTGACTGCTTTCTTTAAAATACTCTGCACAATCTTGTTTGGCTGCATTGTTTCTTGAGTGAATGTTGCCATTTTAAATAGTGTAATATATGGTCAGAGGTTTATATTTCAAAACCCAAGCAAACATCTGTTTAATTAAACGGGTCTCTCCTTGAGGACCTCAGTCTCAGTGACATCACCTGTAGTTGACATTTTGCTAGTTCTCTTAAGTATTGTAATTTTTGGAAACTCTCTATTTAATTAGGCATTTGATGTTACAAAAATTGGAGTTATATTGTGTGAGGAGAAACTCACTGGTGTGAGGTGCATGGCTGACAGGAGTCCCAGGCAGCTTCCGTGTATGCTGCTAGATCTGTGTTGGGATTAAATAATGGATTGTTTATTTAATGCAGTAATGAAAGGGAAACCTTAATAAACAGACACTCCTGTCATGAAGGCCCATCTCCTCTATCTTTACTGTGTTTGGTTTGGTAAGGCATACCTAAGGAACTACAGAAAACGCACACACTTGCACTTCAGCTTTCTCTGATGGGTTGAGTAGCAGGTTTTTTTAAGGCCTATCTTGGAGTTAAGTTTTATTGTATTATGGGTTCTGGATTGTTACAGTGCATGATCCATTCAGGCTAATATGCAAAAGTGCACTCTGCTTTCTTCCCTATTCATAGGTGGTTTCCCCATTGTCATGTCAGTCTAATTTGCTCTTTAGTCTCCAGTAGAAGCCTCAGGGAAAACCACATGCTGCTATTGATATGTGGTTGGCTGGTTGTCTCTGCATTTCTCATGTTTCTTCTCCATTTCTCTACCCCCCCCTTTCTTCCCTTTATCTTTCTCCCTCCCTCGCCTTCCGTCTCATACCTGCTCTTGCTCAGGTGCGTTGGCAGGTGTGATAGACATTGCTGCTGATTGGATGAATGACCTGAAGGAGGGCGTGTGTCTGAGTGCCATGTGGTTTAACCACGAGCAGTGCTGCTGGGGCTCTAACGAGACCACGTTCGCCGAGAGAGACAAGTGCCCGCAGTGGAAGACATGGGCGGAGCTTATCCTGGGCCAGGCGGAGGTGAGGACAACGTGGAGATCAACGAAACTGAAACTTCCTCTACACTGGAATGAGAGCGCGGTGGTATACGTGTGGAAAATGAAGGAGCTGATATAGGCAGTAAAGTGCATTCATTTATTTAGATCTGAAGGTTTTAAATATAAAAATAAAAACATATATCTTGGAGCTGATATGGAAGTATGTTTCCTCTGAAAATGTAATGCAACAAAATCTTCTACAGCTTCATATCCTGTGTATTGTGGTCATGATTTCAATCATTACCAAATCATACAAGATCAGGGTTCCCATGCAACCTGAAAGCCCAGTTTTCCAATAATGGAAAATTGGAGATAAAGCCACATGTCCTGGAAAATCTTGTTTGTCCTGGAAATGTATTTCAACATTCTCCTGTTTTCCTTTAGCTGAATGATGAACTAAGCTCTTTCAGAAATCTCCAACAGGGATGACCATATCATCTGAAAGGGCCAAGTTATGTATATTGAGGGTCAAAGGTAGTTTATGGACAAGTGAATTTTAAATAGGCTGTTCTGTTATTTTGTGACGCTGAGTACACACCCCAATGTCGCGCTATGTGGCAGAGCATTCCGATTGGATGACAGTACAATTTAAGTGGCCGAATCTCTGAATAATGTAAGTTACATTGTCCTTCAAATGTAAATATTAGTTACTGCGGGCTAGTAATGTAAATCTTTATTAGCGTTATACATGAATGTTGTTCTTCTCCCCCCCCCCCCCCCCCCGGCTTTCTTTAAAAGGTTGTATAATGTTAAACCTTTGCAGGCAAAACAAACTAGCAAGCCTGTCAATTTCTGCAGCTACACCAAACATGCTAACCAGTTTAAGGAGACAAACACCAGCTAAATACTGGCTAACTGTGCTTTTCTACGTTGCTAGCATTGTCTCCTCAAACACTGTGCTGCATTGTTAAGGTAAAATGGACCATAACATGGCATAAAATACTTTGCAGTAATAGCTCACTGTAGGTGTGATTAGCTTCTTTGATGACTCCTCTTAATATTCGTAGGGAAGGGGCTACAGTCTGGTGTGTTAACTTAATGAGGGTTTGTGGTGGTTAATAATCCTTGCAAACTCAAATCTAATCATGCGTTTAGGCAAAATTGTAAGCTACAGAGAAGATCACAGTGTATGGGGCGAGCCCTGTCTGCCATGCCAGCTAGATCAGTACTGAAACTGTTCTGGAAATTGATATTTAGAGTGGGAACCCTGAGAATGGTCAAACTTCAAAGTATCTCTCTCTTGTGGATCCTTGTGTTCATAGGGATTGTCTAATTTCTATTTCTTCTCAATTTGTTGTCACCATATACCTGATGCTTTTTTTTTTTTTTTTTTTGACATCTGACTTTCTGCAGGGTCCTGGTTCCTACATCATGAACTACTTCATGTACACCTACTGGGCTTTGTCCTTCGCTTTCCTGGCTGTGTGCCTGGTCAAAGTGTTCGCCCCGTACGCCTGTGGCTCTGGCATCCCTGAGGTAGGCCTGGCCTACGGCAAGCAGGTGGGGTCAAACAGAGCCCCAAGCACTCTGCATTGATTTCATTCTCATCATGCATAAGGTAGCAAAAAAGTAAATATAATGTTCACCTTCTCATATCTTAAATAAAGAGAAAATATATCTTTAGGACACACAACCCCAGCACTAAAAGCAATTGTCTCCTTCCAGGATTTTAGCCAACTGTATAAGACAGTGAGACACTAATGTGCTTTTAGTCTGAGCACAGACGTGAACAGTGGCCCTGGGCTCTTCCGCACACAGGCAGACCCTGTTGGTGAACTAGAGCTGGCACCATGGATGTGTAGAGTTAATGGATGTGTGGGAAGCATCTTTAGGATTTGCCTTTTCTGGAACACACTATCATGACTGTACATTTACGGCATTTTGCTGATGCTCTTATCCAACGCAACTTACCGTTATGACTGAATACAGCTTGAGCAATGGTGGGTTAAGGGGCCCAGCAGTGGCACACCGGTGGTGGTGGGGCTTGAACTAGTAACCTTGTTATTACTAGTCAAGTTCCACTGCCCCTGTCATGTACTGTAATGACTGAGGCCGCTAGTCATTCCCTTCACTGGGAATTCATGGGTTGTGAAATATTCACCTTCCCTCCCTCCTCTCTTTCTCAGATTAAGACCATCCTGAGTGGGTTCATCATCCGTGGCTACCTGGGGAAGTGGACTCTGGTGATAAAGACCATCACCCTGGTGCTGGCCGTGGCGTCAGGCCTGAGCCTGGGGAAGGAGGGCCCGCTGGTGCACGTAGCTTGTTGCTGTGGCAACATCTTCTCATACCTCTTCCCTAAGTATAGCAAGAACGAGGCCAAGAAACGAGAGGTACGCCCACCCTGACCATGCCGCCAGAGCTGCACCAAGCTTGAAATATCCGCCCTGCCTCCAGAAGGGAAGTCAACTTTCACCTTTCCATTTAGGAGAGCTCTGATTAATTGTAGTGCGTGAGGATTTATATATATGTGTGTGTGTGTGTGTGTGTGTGTGTGTGTGTGTGTGTGTGTGTGTGTGTGTGTGTGTGTGTGTGCACATGCAGGTGCTGTCTGCGGCGTCGGCTGCTGGCGTGTCTGTGGCGTTTGGCGCTCCTATAGGAGGTGTTTTGTTCAGCCTGGAGGAGGTGAGTCTGCCTTCTCTGCACCAGGTTAAAGCAACATTGACATGCATCACACATGAGCACGTTGTAAACTATTAAAAGCTAAATCCCTATGTCTCTCTCTCAGGTGAGTTATTACTTCCCACTGAAGACGCTGTGGCGGTCCTTTTTCGCCGCCCTGGTGGCAGCGTTCGTGCTGCGCTCCATCAACCCGTTTGGGAACAGCAGGCTGGTGCTGTTTTACGTGGAGTACCACACACCGTGGTACCTGTTCGAGTTGGTGCCCTTCATCCTGTTGGGCGTGTTCGGCGGCCTGTGGGGGGCCTTCTTCATCCGCGCCAACATCGCCTGGTGTCGCAGGCGCAAGTCCACACGCTTCGGTGAGTGCCTGAGGGCAGGTGAAGGGAGGGGCTTCATACAGTGTGTGGGGTCAGGCTGGTGGATGAGGCTTTGGTGGGTGGTGGCAGGCAGGCAGGTAGGAGGGACTTCAGTGAGTGTCTGGGGCAGATGAGTGGGAGGGGCTTCGGTGAACATGTGACAGAGGGAGGAAGTGCGTCTTTCTCCCTGCTACCACTCGACTCCAACAGCCATTTGAGGCTGCCTTGCCAAACTGTGCCAGTCACAAATGAGCACAATTGTGAAATATCACAGATACTGGAGTTTATATTGTGGTTTGCCTGGTAACTCCTGGTGTAAAGCCCCTCTCAAGGTGATATCCCAAGAGGGGGATCACGTGGCTAAACATCAATCCAGATGAATCGTTTTCCTCATTGCTTTCCTCTGGTCCTTCAGGTAAATACCCAGTTCTGGAGGTGATCACTGTGGCAGCCATCACGGCCATCGTGGCGTTCCCAAACCCGTACACGCGTCAGAACACTAGCGAGCTGATCAAGGAGCTGTTCACAGACTGCGGGCCGCTGGAGTCATCGCAACTGTGCCAGTACCGCAGCCAGATGAATGGCAGCCAGGCGTACCCAGCGGGCACAGACACTGCTACACCCGGCGTCTACTCAGCCATGTGGCAGCTCAGCCTGGCGCTCATCTTCAAGATCATCATGACCATCTTCACCTTTGGCTTGAAGGTGGGTGATGGTGCAAGGAGGAAAATGCCAACATCCGACCCCACCACCCCACACACAAACACACACATGCACGCGCCAACACCTGACCCCCACACTCGTCCCTCCCTCAGGTGTGCATGTGGTTGATGCCACTCGCGTTGCAGCCAGTGTTTAGTTTTATTTAATTTTCATATTTTGTTTGCTTTTGTTTTTAAGTACGAGAGTGTGTCCTCTTGCTGCTGCGACTTCTGTACGTTTGTCATCTGCCTGCTGGCTTTCTGTCTGTGTGTGGGCACTTCTGAGTGTTTGTCCCTGTGTGTTGCGTGGCAGGTGCCGTCGGGCCTGTTCATCCCCAGCATGGCGATCGGGGCCATCGCCGGGCGCATAGTGGGCATCGCCGTCGAGCAGCTGGCCTATTACCACCACGACTGGTTCCTGTTTAAAGAGTGGTGCGAGGTGGGCGCCGACTGCATCACCCCCGGCCTGTATGCCATGGTGGGCGCTGCCGCCTGCTTGGGTGAGTTTCTGGAGTGTGTGTGTGTGTGTGTGTGTGTGTGTGTGCTCATGCATTCTGCATTTCCATGCAAGTCTCATTTTCTTTCCACTCAAACCTTTCTTGATGTCCTTGACCTTTCTGTGTCATATGTTTTTGAATACGACCTACTCATGCACATCGGATTAACTCTTCTCGACCTAAACTTTGAGCCACGGGTTCCCTCAGGTGGTGTAACTCGAATGACCGTCTCCCTGGTGGTCATCGTGTTTGAGCTGACCGGCGGCCTGGAGTACATCGTGCCACTGATGGCGGCGGTGATGACCAGTAAGTGGGTGGGCGACGCGTTTGGGCGAGAGGGCATCTACGAGGCGCACATCCGCCTCAACGGCTACCCCTTCCTGGACGCCAAGGAGGAGTTCACGCATACCACGCTGGCACGCGAGGTGATGCGACCGCGGCGGAGCGACCCGCCCCTGGCAGTGCTGACGCAGGACGACCTGACGCTGGCCGAGCTGCAGGCCGTCATCAGCCAGACGAGCTACAACGGCTTCCCCGTCATCGTCTCTAAGGAGTCTCAGAGACTGGTGGGATTCGCCCTGCGCAGAGACATCACCATCGCTATAGGTAAGACATGCACATACACACAAAGACATTATCACCTTTGCTATAGGTAACCCACACACACAGAGACATCACCATCACTATAGGTAAGACACTCACACTGACGTTTTAACTATAGGCAACATGTCACACATTTTGGTAGAAATCCCCACAAATGTTGCCCTCTGCTGGCTGCAATCAGAAACATCAGCTGCAGTTCTGCTGTGCATTTCTTTGTTTTTCCTGATTCTTTATATTTATTCGGTCCAGTTTATAAAAATGTGGCTTGTCACAGTATATTACAAAAACATTATTAATTTAAAGTATTAATTATATATGAAATTCTTTTAAGATTTGTAGTCATATTCAATCAACTGAAGTGTTGTGTAAAATAAGTCATCTTGTGTCAGTACACACCAGGGTCTCAGACGCAGTGACCTGAGGTCTTCTGAACCAGACACTGTGACTGAGAGGAGCGGCCTTCTCTCTCTCTGTCCTTCAGAAAACGCCCGGCGGAAGCAGGAAGGCATCGTGCTCAACTCACGGGTGTATTTCACGCAGCATGCCCCGACGCTGCCGGCCGACAGCCCCCGGCCCCTGAAGCTCCGCAGCATCCTGGACATGAGTCCCTTCACCGTCACCGATCACACGCCCATGGAGATCGTGGTGGACATCTTCCGGAAGCTGGGACTGCGGCAGTGCCTCGTCACCCACAACGGGTCAGTCACCCTGAGAGCAGGGGCGCGATAAGACCTGGGGCCTGGGTCAGTCACCCCGAGGGCAGGGGCGCGATGAGACCTGGGGCCCAGGTCAGTCACCCTGAGAGTGGGCTTGGTGTTCCTGCTTGGTCGGTAAATAATTAATTTGCTGTTGGATGTAGGATTCCAGCAATAGGTGCCCTTTTGTCCAGTGAGGAGCTCAGCATAGCTCCTTGGGGGGTGAATGGTGGGGGGCTACCCTGTGCTTTGGCAAACAAACTTGATTAGTTTTTATCTTTTCTGAGTAACACTGGCATTGAGTATCATAAAGAAAGAAACAAATGCCAGAGCAGCTGTACAGTGCGTTGAGATACGGCTCTCACACAGGCGTTCCCACGTATGTCCAGACTCACGTTTGGGTGTAGGACTTGTTGCTGTAGTGAGGCAGAGTCTATGTGAAAACTAGTTTGTGTTAGTAGTGCTTGCATCAGGTTAGAAAGTGGGAAGTCTGCTGTGTGTACTTCTCCTTGTCATAGCTACTAACAAACTTATAACCCATCAGCAGATATATACACACACACACACACACACACACTTATGCATGTACATTCTACATATATCTGCTGATGGGTTTACACATGCATTAGGTGTCAAACCTAGTCCTAGTTGCAGCTGCTTGGCGCTTGCACCTGCTGTACAGCTACACACACACACACAAACAGCAGCATGTCACTGGTAAGGCCTCTCATGTCACTAATTCTGTGATATGACTGCCTTTTTCAGAACATGTTTTTAGGAGTCATTGCTAGCCTTCCAGTTTTGTCTGAAGGGAAGATGAGAAGCCATCTACCTCCCAGCAGTGTTCACATGAGAATGAAGCTACTTGTGCCATTACTAGTCTGGCAGCTTCTCACAGCCTTGATTCATTTCAGTGGGCCTTGTGCCCAAGAGCACCACCATGAGTGCAGTGTGTGTACTGCAGATCAAATAAGTTCTGGGGAAAAGCTAAGGCACATTTTCAGAACACCCTCAGATCAGTTTGCCTCTTGTTGAAAATAGCAAACCCATTATTATATAGAAGACCATTATTTTTTTTATTTAGCATAATTTAAATTTTCATTAGGCATGACTTAATTATCCATTGAGAAACAGATTTTTTGTTTCAGAATAATAGAGAATGACTGTAATAGAATGACTGACTGACTGTTAACTGTTGCATTATTTATCTACTACTATTTTAAGTTGTTGGATTATTCACTATGTTGTGTTTATTTCTGTTGGTTATGGTGTTTTGAGTTTGTGTGAGTGTTTTTTTTTTTTTTGTTGGTTTTTTTTCTCTTTTCTTTTTTGGTGCGTGTTGCTTAGTGACGGTCGCCACGGTGTGTGTTGCAGGATTGTATTGGGCATCATCACTAAGAAGAATATTTTAGAGCATCTGGAGGAGCTCAAGCAGCACACGGAGCCCCTGGTGATTAGATCCACCCATACCACGCCCACTCTACGTTTTAGGCCCCACCTCTTAGGAGGGACGCATGAAACTTGAGTGAAAAATAAACGAAAGGGCATAGTTTGTGGGCAGTTCCCAGGAAATATCCCTCTTCAGCTGTTTTCCCCGAACATGTCATCGATTTGGGGAAATATGCACGAGTAATCTGAGATCTCAATTCGATGTCCCATAGCAACATTTTCATGATTTGTGCTCAATGTTGGCAATAATTAGGTTTGCCAGACCTATAAAACATATATTTAGGTCATCAACAGTTGTTTTGTAGCCAATTGCAGATCTGGAAGTAACCCTTCAGTTTAAGACCTTGCAATACAACAAACTGTAAGGCATGCACATGGCAGCCTATTAGAGAGCTGCCCTCTCCATGTTTACTCTGCACTTTGACCTTTTTGCCTGCCATGTAAATTTGTTGTCTGTGATGTTTTTGTTTGTTTTTTGTTTTTAATTACTCCTCGAGGGGGGCGAGGCAGGGTCTGCATCCAGTCGGCAACAGACCAATGACCTCCGACTACAGTCATAGATCCGCCTCCTAAAAGATTGGCGGGTAACAGCCGTATGTAGCTCAGCGTGTGTTTTTTTTTTTTTTTTTAAACATATTTGTTTGCTGTTGGATTGTTTCTTTAGCTTGATAGACCCCACACAGTAGCTCCCATACTAAGGGCTGTGTGACTGATTCTTTTTTTTTTTTTTTTTGGGGCAGTGAATGAATAGAGCAGTTATCATAGCGATCCCCATCCCCAAACCACCTCCTGTCCCCTCTACCACACCCCGCCTCTTCCCTGCGGCCCCTTCTGACTGTGTCTGTATTGATTCTGCCACGTTTCACGAGCGTTTCATGCCTCCTGTTCTGTGTCTACTAATCCCTTCACATCCTGTCCGCCGTTGTGCAGGGCTACCTCTCATTTCCTGTCTGCTTTCCAAACGGTCACACGAGTTGGAAGTGCAGTGCACCAGATGAGGTTTAAAAGCGAAAGATAAGCTGGTAGTTTGTCTATTGGCTACTGTGCAAGTCATTAGCTGCACACATACTCGTGCACTGTGGGCCAGGTTTCCTGAAGCAGTTTGCTTGTGCACTAAACATTTGCCTGACCAGCAATGGAGCCAGTGATTTGGGCAACAATTTTGTCATTGCTCAGGCAAAAAAATAATGTTACTGGAGTCACAAGTTTTAACAGGTGCAGCTTGCTTCAGTAAACGTGGCCTTATCTGTCCAAACCAGGAGCCTTTTTTGTATTCGGACAGTTCAGTCTCAGAAATGGTCCTGCCACTCACAGTGCTTCAGCTGCACACTGCTCCCTGTCACACTTCCATATGGACAACTGTGGACCCTCTGCCTACATTCCTAATGAAATTCAAGAGCACATGAGTGTTTGGCAGTAATGAGACCTCAGACTTGGGAGGCTTTGTTTGGCCAGTGTCAGTCTAAAACCCCCAAATTACAGCTCTGTACACTTGGAAGCTGTTCTGTTCGATTGCAGATCATGCCAAATATGAAGCTTCATATGTGCTTTTGAATTCTGGTTCAGGTGCTGCCTGGTGTGGGAGGGAGGGGGGTGTGGTTGTGGGTGTGTGTGGGTGTGTGTGTGTGTGTTTGTGTACGTGTGTGTACACATTTAGTTTTTTTTCAAGCTGAAAATCATATCTGAGTCAGCAGCAGTTTGTTCACCGTGCGCACTCATGTTTTGTTCCGTCCTTGCTAGCTGTCTAGGTGCTGCAGGTCACTGATCGGCACTCATGTCTCTGTCTCTCTCTCTCTCTCTCTCTCTGTCTCTCTCTCTCTGTCTCTCTCTCTCTCTCTCTCTCTCTCTCTCTCTCTCTCTGTTCTCACAAACGGATGCTGGTGTCTTTTGTTGGCAGGATTACCTACTCTTCATTTGAGACAGCAAAACAAGAGAAACTGCAAAAAGAAAATAAGAGAAACTCAGTAAAACCTTCCCTGCCAACAAAAAGACCATCCATCTTCCATAGTTGCTGCAGTTCTGTGGTTACATACCTGATGACACTGTCTCTCTTCATCTCTTTCTTTTTCTCTGTCAATCTCTCCTTCTCTGCAGGCGTCTCCTTGGTATTATCACAAAAAAAGACATCCTTCGTCATATGGCCCAGATGGCAAACCAAGACCCCGAGTCCATAATGTTCAACTAGTGCCCTCCTTAACTGGATGTGAGGAGCAGGAGGAGAGTGAAGAGGAGGTCCGCCTGCTGGACCATACGTCCCACTGACCATATGGCCCCTTTGTGTCCCTCCCCTACCCCATGCCATGGCATTCAAGTGGCCAATGGCAGCCTGGTGGAAATCTCTGGATCTCGGATAGGCCTTCAGGAAGGGAAAGGACTTCCATTGAGGAGCCTGGTTGCTGGAAGAGGCTCAGAGATGGTGTAGAGCTCCAGCCCTGCCTGCCACCCTGGTTAACAGACCTCCACATGCTAACATGCTAAAGCTAACGTAAATACTTGAAGGCATGTGCCTATGCTGGCCACGCACATGGCCCCCAGACACCGTCACTGAACCCCACCTGGCCTTCCCGACCGAGAGGCCACACTACTGGGAGTGAAAGGTCAAGATGATCCGCTCAATGGCGAGGAGGGACCTTCACAGAACCTGAGTTACCTACTGCTGTGACCCCTGCCATTCTCACACTGAACTCTCCAACCATTGTTTACCTGTAAACTGTGTGAGTTTGAGGCAGGGAGAGAGTGTGTACATGTGAGAAGTATGTTTGTGTGAGAGAGAACAAAAATTAAGCTCCTTCATATTTCAGTCAGTATGTGCTTGGGTGCCCAGGATAGAGGTGTGAGTGTGTGTGGGTGTGTGCGCGCGTATGCATGCAAGACTGACTGGCAATGATTTGTACAAATAAGTATGATGAGAAAATGATGATCCATCAAGTATTTAATGTTGAGATGATCAAATGTAAAAAAGAGATCAGCCTGATATGAAGTCACCTAACGTGAACCTCTTTTGTTTGCTTGGCTGTTTTTCAACCTTCTCCACTGCAAACCTTTGGTACGTGGCTGAACTGTCAGGTGAAGAATAGCATCTGGCTCTCTGTGCATCCGTAAAACAGCAAACTTTTAAATGTGGATTTCCTTACATTTTGTTACTGGAAATGGGAAAATAACTTTCTTTTCAAGCTACTATTATTGCTGCTACCTTTTAGATGTATCGATCATGTAATTTACCAAGTCCTTGTGTTTTAAAACAAAATATGACTTGACACAGCACTTGTTTTTAAAGGTCCTACCATGTAATGGTCAATGTGTGCTCTTCATGAATCATTTTCAATGTCATACAGGCGCCATCACCCAGCATGTGTGGCCATAGATCGTTTTGTGGTGTGTGATTTGGAGAGCCTTGCATTGTGTGCCTTCGGGACTAGTTTTGGAATGTGTGTTGAATGTGAGGGGCCTTCCTCACACAAAACCATCATGTTCTTTCCGCTCACATTGAAGCTTGTGCTTTAAATAGCTAAAGCAACATTGCATCTTTGGTCATACACCTAGGGCCTTTGAGTTTGGTTCCTTACAAGCATCGTAATCCTTGCGCGCCCTTAGGACGTCCTATGTGTGCTTCCTCTCATTGTTTCTGCAACCAGTAAAATTGTGCTGCACGTTGAACTGAGTCCGCTAATGGCACAGCTGTTTCTGAAATCTGGAAGTTAAGAAAGCTAAAGAACAATCTCAAATATCTGGCGTCATTACAGCCATTTACACTGGCAAATGCATAAGGTCTTGAGATGCAATTTCTCATGTGGCTTAAATGGAGATGGTAATGAGTAGGTGGTGAGACTTTTTTGAGATGCGGACAACACCATGTTCACTTAAAAGGTGATTTTGCCAAATGATATCAAGTAACGTAATAAGTGGGTCCACGGGAGTTTGTAACCAGAGGTGTGATATTCAGGCTCAGAAACTAAACTTCCTCTGTAGGCTTTGTTTCTACCACCTGAATTTGTTGACTCAAGCAGGTGGGTTGAATTGACTGAAATTCAGTGGCTGATAAATTGTGGCAGGGCTTTTGCTTTTGGGACCTTAACCCTCATGCCACCGTGTGACACACAACTAAACATGGTCGCATGCTCAGAACCTATGTGTAGTAACATGGAGGTTGTTTACCTACTGTTGGGCAATTCTCATATGGGTGGGAGAGCCAGGATCCGTTTGGATGTTTGTAAACAGTCATGTGCTCAGCAGTGTCATGCATTGCTGCTGCTTTCTATATTTTGTTTTCGCACTACCTTTTTACATTCAGTTAAAATTTTGGAAGCACTTAATTTTTCCCTGAAAAAAATGTTACCTCATCTAAAACAAACCAGTGGGGGCTCTCTACATCTGCTTTCTTTGTTTCTGTAGTGACACTCACTAGAGCCTTAGCCAAGTAAGGCTTAGAAAGGAGGTGAGTACCTCGCATCTCATTTGCAGTTGGTGTGTTTGTCAATAAGTGAACAAAAAAAATGGATTAAATATGCTCCTCCAGTTTTTATTTATAGTGCTAGACTTGTACATTAATGTAAATTTTAAATACAACTGCGTATGATTGTACATTTGAAACAAATATGTAAAATAAAATTGCTTAAAATCAAGTTCACAGCATGTTCTTTGGGTAATGTTAACTTGTATGTGCATTGCAGTGTGCTTGTGTTGACATTCCAAAATGTCACAGATGCAGCTTGTTTGGGGTGGGGGTACCAGACCCCAAAAGTAAGTGCTAGTATCACAGAGCAGTGCCACTTTAGGATGGGGTAAGATGGCAAGGAATTCAGATGTCATTACATTGTGTGTTCATTTTGGGTACCATGTTTGTTTCACACCCAAGTTCAGTATCCCTCTGTATCTGAATAGCTAGGATCCTTCCATATTGCCAACTGGACACCAGACCAACAAGCCATGCATTCATATGTCAAATAGATATGTTAATTAGATACCATGTACTCACATGGTACAGCTGTATGGTTTCTCTGTAGTGTAAAAATGTGAATCCACCATTAATAAATATAATGTAGTATTTTTATTTCTTCAAGTTACAGGACATGAAACTTGTTGCCACATTGGGACAGCAGGATTTTGCAATGGTGATCTTGATGAGTTATTGCCATGTATTGCTCCAGGGCTCTGGTCAAAACCTTGAACACTGGCAAGGTCACAGAGGTAGGTTTTCTGTCTTAAGAAAGCCTTGCGAGGTTGTAACTTGATTAGATCTTTTTACAAGAGAAATTGACCCCTCACTTGGCAGTAGTTTAAATTGATGCAGCTGTAATGGAACACAGACATGGCCACACCCCTTTGTGTATTTGTTTTATAGTTTACGAGAAGCATTTCCCATGCAAGATGAAGTGCATTCATCCTAAACCATGAGAGCAGCAGGTGTCTAAATTGGGCGGCCCATGTGAAGTTCCCATTGTCTGTTATGCAGGGAGTCTGCCCAGGCACCAGGGCTTGTGATCTGAAGCCTGTTAGAAGTATTTCAGTCTGCGGACACTTGGCCACCTTCCCTGTGCTCCCCACCTGCAACCATGTAATGCTTACCTAACTTCTGAAACAGCAATCTAACAATTCAACATTTAAAAAACGTTGGCCACTGGAAACTTGTACATGTGGAGAAGTAAGGAATCTCCTGTTGTTATTCTGAGGCAGTACAGTATGGACTGTCATTCTGGTCAGGCATTTAGGCAATATGCCAGCTGGGTTTACTTAATTAGGCTGCCTGTTATGTACCTTTGTCAGCTAACAGGTACAGCTCACATTAAACTCAAACTGGAGAACTTTTATTGGAACACACTTGAATAGGTGCTACTAATTGACACAACGCCTAGGGTCTCGGGATCAAGTACCTATCTGGGTGGAGTTTGTGTTCTCCCTGTGTCTGTGTGAGTTTCTTCCCAAGGTCTAAAAACATAGAGGTTGGTTCAATTGACTGTCCTAAAAAAGTCCTGATGTGTGTCTCCTCTCTCGCCTCCATGCACCCTATACAATCCCTCAAGGGACTGAGGTTAATGGTTGAATGTATGCTGTGTGCGGTTGCCTGCCGCTTCTCGCTGGTGTGTGACTGGATGTAAAAGCTGTGCGTTTAATTGTAAACTGACACTGGGTTCCTTGAAAGATGCTATATAAATATAACTTTATTTATTCATAATTCCTTGTAGAATGTCTCTATACAAAGTAGTATAAACTTGAGTACAGAACTATAATGACTGGTTCACCAGCACAGTTGCAGTGATACTGGATGTATGAATTTCACAAAAGCCAAAAGTTCTGACTACAATGAATCTTTTGTCAAGCTTGCGTTATCCCTGACTAAAAACCACACTGCCTGGCCAAAAAAAAAAAGTGTGTCACACTAATTTCATCGACCACCTTTTAGCTTTGATTATGGCATGCTTTCGTTATGGCATCGTTTCCACAAGCTTCTGCAATGTCACAACATTTATTTCAAGCCAGAGTTGCATTAATTTTTCCCCCAAGATCTTGTATGGATGATGGGAGACTTGGATCACTGCGCAAAGTCTTCTCTAGCACATCCCAAAGATTCTCAATGGGGTTCAGGTCTGGATTCTGTGGTGGCTAATCCATGTGTGAAAATGATCTCATGCTGACTGAACCACTCTCACAATTTGAGCCCGATGAATCCTAGCATTGTCATCTTAGAATATGCCTGTGCCATCATGGAAGAAAAAATTAATTGAAGGAATAACCTGGAATATAATTCAGTATATTCAGGTAGTCAGATGACCTCATTCTTTGGGCACATAACATTGCTGAACCTAGACCTGATGAACTGCAGCAACCCCAGATCATAGCACAGGCTTGTACAGTAGGCACTAGGCATGATGGGTGCATTACTTCAGCTGCCTCTCTTCTTACCTTGATGCATCCATCACTCTGGAGCAGGGTAAATCTGGACTTATCAGACCACATGACCACCTGCCATTGTTCCAGAGTCCAATCTTTATGCTCCCTAGCAAATTGAAGCCGTTTTTGCCGGTTAGCCTCACTGACCAGTGGTTTTCCTAAGGCTACACAGCTGTTTAGTCCCAATCCCTTGAGTTCCCTTCACTGTGTGTGTGTGTGTGTGTGTGAGTGTGTGTGTGTGTGGAAATGCTCTTACTTTCACTATTAAACATATCCCTGAGTTCTACTGTTGTTTTTCTGTGATTTGATTTCACCACACGTTTAAGTGATCGCAGATCACAATCATTCAAGATTTTTTGTCCAACCATATTCCTTCCTCAAAGATGATGTTTCCCCACTGTCCTTCCATCTTTTATGCGTTGGACAGTTCTTAACCCGATTTTAGTAGTTTCAGCAATCTCCTTAGATGTTTTCTCTGCTTGATGCATGCCAATAATTTGACTCTTCTGAAACAGATTAACATCTTTTCCACAACCACACGATGTGTCTTTTGACATGGTTGTTCAACAAATGAGAAGCTACTCACTGCATCAGTTGTGGTTAACTTGTTGCCAGCTGAAACATATTCACCCCAATGGGAGGCTCTTGCCTATTTGCTTAGTTAAATCCAGGTGGTGTAAGTTTTCAGGTGAAATGAGGCACTCTGGTTGACCAAAGGATTAGTTAGTTAGTTAAATAGACACACCATTACCATGTCCAAATAATTTAGTAAAGCAAAGCAATGGAAATCAACTGAAAATGGTCCATTTGTTAACACTGAAATGTCCATCTCATGAATATTAATCAGTCTACATAGACTAGCTCCTGCATGGTGAGTTTTCAGATGCAGGTCTACTTTAAATCAACACCAATGAGCAAATTATTCACACTCCACACCTATTGCACATACCTGTAAGTGTTTTTATTGCCCGATTGTCAATGAAATGAACTATAGTCTTGGCAGTCAAAGGGTTTCTTTTCTGAGTGGTTCCTCATCCATCTGTTCAGCCATGAACAATATGCACATTGCAGGACACTGGATTTAAGGCCTGTCGGCCAATGTTGCTGGTTAATGGAGTGGGAGACCTCGCTGAAGCTGCCATGACAAAAAAAAAGTGCAAAGGAGGTGGAAATTTTTTTTTTTTTTTTTTTTTTTTTGTGCACTCTGGCATGGATTCGCCTCTCTGTTGCTAGGTTACCTGCGCCTGTGTGGAAGGATGTTTCCGCACCCTTAAGGGCCAGTCAACGGTGTGCATTCATGTTCATGATGAAAAGATCCCTTCTTCAAATACTTCCCACACATTTCACACTGAATGTTCTTTCAGTGGAGTAGATTTTGAGATTAGTTTAGTTTATTGCCATTAGTAAACACACATTCTGAACAAGTAAAATTGAACATTCTTGTAGCTTTTTTTGTTGTTGTTTGATTTAATGTGTACAGAATAAGTGAAAAATCTTTCCACTGAATAGTTATCTTATATCAGCACAGAATTTCTAATGTGTTTGGCTACCTGCTGTTATCAAACCTTCCAGCACTGATGGAAAATGTGCAGTGTGAATCTGTTCATGAGTTCAGTATAAACCTGATAAAGAAGCCTTTGACCACACTCTTCGAATACCTTGGAAATGGACTTTTTAAGAGTACATGGTGGGTCAAAGTCTTCATATGAGGTAATCGTGTGTGTGTGTGTGTGTGTGTGTGTTTATATGGGTATATCTATAGCCGAAGAAGATTCTAGGTGTATAACTGCAGTGTACTGTAGTAAGAGAGCTAGAGATATTCAAAATTGTAGCCAAGTACACAGTTTCCATAGAAACAATGTTTCAGAAAGAGATCCTTCATCAGCTGTGTCAGCTGTGCAATCAGCTTAATAGTTTTAATTTAGGATGTCATTTCCACTGGAAAGACATTTTAATACTAATGGGACATTACATTAATTACGTATATGTTTACAATGCCAGTTGTTGCAATGGCAGCAATGAAATTAGGAAACTCAAAGAAAAAGAACTGATCTACACTCAAGTTCAGTTTATTTGTCTCATACATAGTCATACACAGTATAACTTGGAATTTTTATCCCCATGGAATGAATGTTATGATTTAAACATCTTTTTTTTTTCCATATATAAACTGGCTCCTCCTCCTACTAATTCAGAAGCCCTTTGCTTTTAAGTTCGGGAAGAGTTCATTAACTTAGTGTCAACCTGGTTTTTGTGGTTTCTCCTAATGCTTTTAAGTGTTGTAAAAATACTGCAAGACATGTTTGTGTCATGGCTTTTTTTAAAACGTTTTTTAATGTTGCACTGTGTGTGCTTTAATTGATCTCAGAGATGTTGATGGCTCTGATTTATCTCAACACATCAGTTAATCAAGTTTCATCACTTCAAAGGTCAGGGGGCATTCAGCTGCAATGGTAAACTGTGTCTGAAACATTACAGACTTATTTGAAAGCAATAAAACTATGTTCTGAGAATTAGTATGTACTACCAAATTTCAGTCGCAGCCAAGGTCACAGGAATTACAGGAATTTCTTTGCTTTATTTACATGTACAGCAGCATTTTTTGCCAGTATTTTCTACTGTATAAATGTTAACTATAGATTGGAATATTTGTACAAAAGGAAAGGGAAACACCAATAACAGAATGCAACAGAACAATATGCTTAATATTGTGAATAATTTAAGGGCTGCAATATAATATCGTTTAAGGGCCCAAGGCTATGGCTAATTCTATTCTATTTCACTGCTGTGTTGTAGCACACAAGAGCCAGTGTGCATTATTTTCTATATTGAACAATTGTAATAGCAACAGCAATGACTAAAGACAAAGGGGGAGAGTGTGGGGAGGTAAATAAAAAGACAGGAGGAGGGTAGCAATCTAACTAACAACTAATTAAAAACTACAAGAAACGGACAAATCAACCATGTTTAAAGCAACAAACTTTTTTTTTTTTTTTTTTAAACACATTTTCCCTGGTTTTCTCTGTGGACTGTTCAAGCCTGGAGCAGGTATTCCAGGTTATAAGCACACTTTAAAAAATGGGCATGTGGACCAGTATGTCATTTATGTAAATGTTGCACTCATCTTTGGGCATGCCAGTGAGCACTTGGTCATCACCATACACTGGTCAACACCATACATAGTATAACACATAATGGGGACCCAAGGCCTGGGAGCAGGTATGCATTGGTTTTATTAAGAGTATCGAGCCACCAGTAGTCTACACAGAAGCACCAGGTGTCATCTCTTTGCCAAGACAACCAGCAATGCCCAGGGGATGTTGGAAAGTTTGATGATTTCTGCAGCTTCTTTCTTAGCCAATGAGAGCCAGTGGGGGTGCAGCTTCATTACTGCCAGTGTTCATAGTCAGTCTGTATACAGTCTTTCTCCATGGCCATGAAGATGTTGCTGTAAAAGTTCAGACGCTCCCAAGGCCTCTATTTCAGTTCTTGTTATTCTAGACCTGCTTCACTGATACAGTTCACAAAGTGTTGTGCAAATTTCCTCTTTAATTGCTGCCATTTCCCTCTGTGTTTCCCTCTGTGCTTCCCACTTTCTCTGTCATTAATGCTGACAAAGCGGCTGCTCTTGGGGATCCACCAACCAAGACTGGTGGATGTTCAGCTCCTCCTGCACAGGCACCTTCAGCTGCAAAATTTCAAGGTGCTTTTGATCTATCAGTGTGCCCCACCACCCACTAGCTCGGATGCTGCGTGTTCAGCTTCTCCAAAGGCTTCCCCCTTTAGAAAACAAAGGCCACACTGCCAGAAAGCCCCAACTCCCTGCCTCTGCTCCACTACTAACTACAACCTTCACTTGTTTCCTTTTTAAGCTCAGCGTCAAGCACAAGGTCCCAGTCGGCACAGGGAAAGCCAAGCTGGATCTGCACATATACTGTATACTGAGTCTCACCCCCCCCCCCCCCCCCTCCCCATTCAGCAACCTGAGTCTTAGGTGGCTGGACTTATCGAGCAGGGGACAAGAATAATGCTCAGTACCCACTTGCTCCGGGCTATGTCTTCTTCGCTGCTTGCTTTCAAGCTTGTCGTTTGCACTGCTCAGTTTCTTCCAGATGGGTGTAATCCCACTTCTGCTCTGTATTCAGCAACATTGTCTTTTATAGACTCACACACATATAACAAGAGCAAAAGGGAACTCTCGAGTGGGGGGGACAGATCACGAAAAGACAAATACAACACAAGTTAAACTAAAAAGAATATGATTAAACCAAGACATACACACAATTCAACTATCAGACCTAAAACATTACATTTAAATTAAAGTCTCCAGCGAGGCGCACTATTGTGGGAGGCCTCACCATGCTCCTCTCTGCGCTCTCACTGGTCCAATCCCCTACTCCAGTGGCGGATGCCTCAAACTCATTCATGTCACTGTACATACCATGCACCCTTTTATTTCCTCCAGAGCGTTTTATTTCGTGTAAAATTAAGTCTCATGAAAGGTAGTATGAGAAAGAAAAGGAATAAATACTCATTGTCAAAGCTCTCCCTCTCCAAAGCCATGTAGCAGCCACATTCAATCCTAAAATCTAGTAAAATCTTAATTAGCATGTAATGCTGGTTCCTGTCCTGTTATAAGGTACCCTACAAAATGTTTTATGTGAATTTGACAAAGTGCATCATAATACATATTGTGAGTGCAACTCACATTTTTCCCCAGATAGCAAACATCTTCGTGAATGTAATGCAGAATTTTATGAATCTTGTTTGAAGCTAGATGTAGGTACATCTACTTTGAGCTCTAACTACTTGACTCAGCCTCTCCTCTACCCTCACTGGTCCCACAAACATGATACAAATTTCACATACAATTTTTAAGAAACCTTAAATAGTGAGCATCTCCTGTCGTAAGCTCACAGTGCTGAGCCTGTACCGCTCATGCTCCTAATGGACTTTTAATTGGTTGGCTGCAGTTAGTAAAAGCAGGTGGCTTCACCTCCAATAAGCTTGTTTTTAACACTAGAGTACTCTCTATACACACAGATCAAGCACCATCACAAAGTTTGTGGACGACTCTATGGTGGGACACCTCATCACCAAGAATGATGAGATGGCCCATGTTGACAAAGGGCAGAGGCTTTTCCAGTAAGGCAAGGGCAACAATCTGTTCCTAAACATTAGCAAGACAAAAAAAAAAAAAAACTGGTTCTGAATAAGGGAAAAGCATGCACAGCTCTTACAATCAACAGGAGTCTGGTGGAGAAACCAAGTAGTTTCAAGGACCTCATCATACACTGACAACCTGTCATGGACTCTTCACAGAAAGCAAGGACAACTGAGCAAGTTCCACACCTCCTCAGCTAGCCTCTATAAATAGTATCCTCACTGGAAACATTACCACATGGTACGATAACTGCAGTACTGGGGAACACAAAGTCCTACAGAGAGTAGTAAGGACTGATGAACCACCAGATTAGCACTGCTCAGCCAGCAGGATATCTATACCAGGTGATGCAGGACTAGAGCAAGAAAGATTTCAAAGGATCCCACATGTCATTAACAACCTGTTTTGTTGGTTACAATGTAGAAAGCACCTCCACCTCCACATGGCCACAAAAGAGAGGGTAAAGAAGAGCTTTTTCACCCAAGCCAGAACCTTGAACTCATGTCCTCACACTCCAGCTCCTCTGCACATGGCACACCTACTCATCTATAGGATATTTTAATGTATGTACATTCTTGCCCCCCCCCTCACCTATACACACACTATTATATTGTCTGCATTGTATGTATTGTCCAGTCTTTTTTTTTTTTGAGTTGCCAAATTTCATTTCTGAGTACCTTTGTACCTGCTACAAATGCATGTGACAAACTTTGAGCAAGACCACAAATTGACCATAAAAGATAAGCATATTTACTGTAGATAAATGCTTTAAACAGGGTACACAAGAGGTCTTCTTGTGTGTCTGTAGACATATCAGAAGACACCCCCCACGAATGTGTATGAATACATTAAGATAGCAAAAATTCTGAAATCTGCAACAATGCGAAAAGTCAAAGTCCTTTGTTCATAGTGAGTCATGACTTATTTCTTCTAAGAAAACAAGATTAAATGGGCTTAATCTTCACTACACAAAGGCATTTTAGAAAGAATCAAAACACTTTAAAATCAAAGTACACAGCAGACAGGTAGTTTATTTCACTACAAAAAAAGAGCACCAAATCAGGGGAGAAGTCCAGAATGCCCACCTGTCCCCTCCAGTTTCAGTCGAGCACAACGACCTGAAGCTCATCATAATCTTTTTCATGTTCATTAAGCAGGAGAGCTGCATTTGAGGAATGAGAGGGACAAGGGTGCTCAGGCCACTTAGAAAGTGAAACATATGTAATGCTTTAAGGCTGCAGAAAGTTGGCATATTTCTAACCATCTAGGAAGTTCTCAAATATCGTCCTCAGCTTCCATGTTTCTAGAAATGTACATAAACATAATAAATAATCCAAATTATTACACCCTTTTACAACTGTAAATGTGAAAAATATACGTATAACAAAGGGGAAAAAACCCAACCTGCAGAAACCTGTTTGCACATTTGAAATGAAGAGAACACAATACTAACACGATACAACTCAAAGCAAAACCACTAATAATGATAATGACCATTATAGTAAGGTCCACTGTGGTCATTTAATTAAGAAATTCATAATTCTTTCAAAATGAAGGCTGGAGGATATTACACTGAACTTTATATCAAGCTTGACAAACTAATAGAAAGTCATAAACAACTCTCCAAGCCCAAGTTCAGAACTCAGCAACATGCAACATGCATTTAAAGATGGAACAAAAATCTCCTAACAAAAGTCAATTAGCCTGTCTTACACTTTTACAATGTTCAACAACAAATGCATATTAGCCTTCATACCTGAAATCATCATTCATCGGAATATGAAATGGAATCTACATCCATGTCTAAGATACTATGAAAAGATTATTTAAAACCCATATGCATCAGTAGCCCTAGTTACTGGTAGCCTATATACACATTTGATTATGTCTAAACCCATCAATAGCCCTAGTTTTGGTTAGTTTAATAAATACAAAAATCAGTGCTTGATTGAGGTGGTTGATATTCTAAGTTGAGCATTTCTCACAAAATACATTCAACATGAATTGTCATGAGAGAAAAAAAAAAAAGAACCAAAGAAAAAGGTCCTCAGTGTTTTCTCAAACTAAATAATAGTGAAAGCTGTTAACAGAGTGTTTTCCATTTATAAACAGAGAAAAACATAAAATGTAACGTTTTTATTTGCAAATGCATAGCAAGATAAATCATCCTGTATAAAGGATATTACACATGGCTTTCATAGATGACTTGGCTTGTTAGTAACGTTGCTCCACTTGTCTCCGTCTCTGTCGCCTTCTCCTGCTCTTCTGAATCTGCTTCAACAGGCAGCTGACCCAACGGGGGAACAGAGGAGGGCATTTCAGTAAGGGGCGGAGCCTCCAAACTACAGCCTGCTTCAGCCAGTGGTGGGTGAATGGAAACCTGAATAGCAATTTGTTGAGGCTGCTCCTGGAGAGACGCATCATCTGAATCTGTGGCAGGTGACCCACTCCGCTCTCTTTGCCTTTCCTGTAGAATGGTGAAAACGTTGCTGGCACCTAGAGCTGAACCTCCTGCAGTTCCCCCACAATGAGAACTGCCTTCATGACCTTCAGGCGCCTGTCGAACGAAGGTGTGCCTCATTTCCTCAACCCCGACAACTTCAAGGATCTCCTCCATGAAAGTACGGCAATTCATGATGAGCGGAGGTAGGGGAATGCTACGTGCCAACTCCTCAATGTAACGTGCAAACTCCATGGTCTTGAACTGTGTGACCTTGGCCAACTCCAGTGTTTTAGCAGATGTGATAATGGGAATGCGTTTCGCGATCTCAAACGCTTTCTGGAGCTTCTCTGCACCTTCAGTGCGGAAAAACTCATTAATGGCCTTCTCTGTCTTTTTAAGATGGCTGCTCATCATGCAAAGACGAGTTACATTCAATATCATAATGATCGTGAAAGTCACCAAACACACAACCATGTAGTATACACCCATGTCACCGTTTGTAAAGACCACACGAAGTGTCACTGTGCAATTAGCTGTGCCATGAATATTGGATGCCACACAAGTATATTTGCCACGGTCATTGAAAGTGATACTAGTGATGTTCAGAACTCCATTATCCAAAGTCCACCATTTTCCATCTGTAGAAGCACAACAAGAAAATACTTTTAATGCACTATTAAAACAAAGAAATTTCTAATCAAATTCACTTTAAAAGGAGTAAAAAAAAAAAACACTGTTCCATAAAGTGTTGTTTTAACCACTTTTGCTTGGAATATTGGTGAAACTACATGGGTGTCCTTTATCTAACATAAGTGCCACCTTTGTAAAGCAGAGCTTAAGATTAGTAGTTATGCTTGGTTAGAGGCTTCCAGGAATCTCTAACTCATTCCCTTTATAGTGCAGGGCAGCCACTGCATTGTATTACTTACTGCCAGGAGCCCGAGTCCATTTAGCTTGACCTTTAAGCAAAAGCCTTAGCAAATGGCAATTTATTAATGCATTACGAACTCATGTTGAATATGAGCATGTTTAATCTTGGCCTTTGGATGTCTTACGAGCCTGAAGTGTCAAAACAGTTGGCTCTTTCAAAGGAGCAAGGACCAAAGTATCTAATACAAATGCTGCATTGTAAAACTCAACAGTTCTATAGTTAGGGTCATTTTGAGTACTCCAAGTAGATTAACTGTTTAATCTATACATTAATAAGCACTCCTCATCCACCACTACAAGGAGTGGATGAATGTGTGTTGCCAAAATCTATATATAAATAAAAGGTATGATATAAAAACAAGTCTGCAATTTACATTTCTGTTTTTCTGAACCAGAAGTTTGGTTTAGTGGCAAAAAGGCAGTTGCTAATAAGATGTGAGGACAATTCATGTGCCTGCACTTCCTCTCAATGTCAGTAAAGCAAGTTTAGACTGGTTATGGATGATGGTTGGAAACTGGAAAACAAATCCAAAAGTATTAAAATCTTGCACATGACACACAAAATTACTATTCTGAATAGGTTGTCAGAGGTGCTTCAATTAAACTACACCGTGATTGTTGGTGTAAAGGAATGGCTTTGAGGTTTAGTTCCTTCTAAAAAGCTCCACTCCTATTTTGGGAACAAGTAAGAGCATGTTGGGCATGCTTCACACACATGCAGTTTACATTCCTCATGTGGACTTTACATTCTACCAGACATGCCTTGCTTGATTAATCAAGGTGCATATTTTAATACATGAAATGATAAATAAAGCAGTCTGTAAAATGCCAAAAAAAAAGAAGTCGTCAGATTTGGATTGTGCAGAAGAATATAGCTTTATAAGAGTGCCCTCAATTGGTATTAGTGTGTCAAAAGATAAGCTTCGTCTTACTCTTCAAAGGAAAATAGTAAAGTTATTTAACCCTGGAGATTATACATGAGGGTAGAGATCACTTGTGTTGTAGGGTGCAATATTGTCAAGTTTCTTACAAAAATGGTCAGGGTTTTCCTTTATTATGCAGAATTGATACCCAGTTTTTTTGTGCAAATTCTGTTTATTACAGCTGTTTTGTTCTACAGGGCTCACATTCAGAACAAGTTCAGAGAAAATCGACTTACCAGTTTTGTCTATGTCTAAAAGGTGACCGTGAGAGTTAAACCACCGAACATCCGGAAAAGGGTCACCGGTTACATTGCAGTCGATCAAAGCGTAGTTGCCCTCCCGGGCTATGATCTGGCTTATTTTAGTTAGCACCCCAGGGATCATGCCTCCATGTCCCTCGCTTCCTTTCCGGGTATCGTTGCTATCCGCCACAGAAAGGTTCAAGGCACCTGCGGTGCCGAAGCTGATAAAAGACGCCAAATAAACTAAAGTGTATCCGTTTGCCCCTTTCATTTTCACCGGCTTTCTGTACTAACCCCTGAGATTAAATGTTATTCCACTCTGGTCTTCATTACGCTAACAAGCTATCTGGAGGTAGCCGAGCAAACGGAGAGTAAATGGTTGACATTTGTGATCCTCTGTTCTTCAGTAGTTCCGCTGTAGGAGAGAAAACAAGCTGTTATTTGCTCCTGTTAAAACAGCATTCACAGTCGCCTGCTTGAGTCTGATGGAGCACGCTAGCACTCCCATTTCGCCTGTTCCTTATAATAGGTATGAACTAAAAGGTTTACTTAATTGCGGCTTTTTAGAATTTTTCACTGCAACAATAAGTCCGCCGATAGTCGTTTGTTATTCTAGCTATACTTGCTAGCTAGCTACATCAGAAATGCTCCAACCTAAACATGCAGTTTGTATTATTAATAAGAAGTGTGGAGAACTATGAAATTATTAAAGTGTGTGTGTATGGCATGATACACAAAGTAAGTTTTATTAGGTAAAGCACTAAGCAGTGTCCTCTTAACGGTTAAAATCCGTTAACAGTTTAGGGATAGCCAGGTTAGCTAGTTTATATAGCTAGCTAGTTTAGACAGTTTTCACATCGTTGCCATTTTCAACACTTTCTCCTTAATATATATTTATACATAAGTGATTGTCTTGAGGCCAGCATAAACTGAACTAAACGCATAACATCCCAAGTTAGTTGACTAATTAGCTTACTCGATAGCTAGCTAGCTAACTAAACTCGCTAAGCTAGTCAGCCGATGACCAAAAAAGGCAAAAGGCTCTGTCTAAACCACTAGCTGTTCAAATACCGGTGTTTACACAGTACACAATGTCTAGAAAAATAAACATCACAGACGGAAAATAAGCAAAGTTGACGGTAGCAGATTTCGTTGCTAACAGAAGGACAACCTTAATAATACATTTTGGTACCTAGACTTAAATATAAAAAAGAGACAATCTAGCCTCAGTCACCGTCCATAGCCAGCGAGGGTTTTGAACGTAGAGCGTTGAGCTTTGGGACTTGCCGGTTCCACTTACCGCATTGTTCATCGAAATCAATACTTTTTGTTCGAGGAACAATCCTCTTGGGTGGGGGGAAAGCCAACACACAGAGTCCTGTGTTGGGGTAATCGGCAAATCCGATTCACTCCTTGACTTCAGAGCTCGCAAAGGCTCTGCTATGGCTGGATGAATCTAGGACGGTCTCTTCTGAGCATGTACCGAACCTGGCTCGTTTTATTAGGGTCTATGTCCGTCCCCAGCTCCTTGTTTCTGACTGCACTCTGGGACTTGGCACCGCGAGTCTTGGCAGTGAATACAGACTTTGTCTTTTATCCCTATTAAACCGGATTTCGTGTACTTTGAAATGGCCTCTCACCTGTATGGGTTGTTCCAGCATAAATTATTTAGTGATGGCTAAGTAAAAAAAAAAAATTTTTTTAAATTTAGATTTTCTATTAAATTGCCCTTGGTCAAAAAATTACTTTGTTTATATTTAACTTAAGGATATATATATTAAATAATATGGATATTTATAGCTGGGGCCTTAAATGCAGAATTATTTTGAGCACCAAGTATGAAACGAGCCATTTTAGAAAATCTACATAATTTATCTAAAGTTACCAGAAGTATGAAAGCTATGTTGCTTTAATTTTCTGGGGAGAAATCTCAAATTGGGTTTGCTGCTTTTAATCACTTGTTACAGGCTCTTCCTCTAGTTACTGCCATGGTCCAAAGTTCCACCTTCACTCCAAAAACAAAACAAACAAATCCCCATACTACAGTACCCCAAAATATTCACCACCGCTGTCTGGTTGATCTGTAACTGTACTTTTGCCATTTCCTTCCAACTATAGATTGGATCTCAAATTTCATTTTAAGGATGTGTGGTAAGAACCTTGTCTTTCCAGCTAAAATGATGCAACCATCATGCATGTTTACAAATGGAAGGCTTTAGGTAACTGATGAATCAATAAAAACAAGTAAACCTTTCCAACATAGGAAAATTGATTGCTTTTAAAAATAAACATGCCCAACCAATGCATACATGCAAATTCTATGTAACTGATGATATCAGACTTATTTTTTGGCTTTGACTCTTTTTATTTATTGCATCTTTTAATCCAAAAGACAGTAAGACCTTGTAGTGGTCTTGTAGTTAAAATGTAGGACAAAATGTCTCAGTGCAGTTGCTGCAAAAAGAAACATTCAGTGCAGCCACTGTATTAAGAGGCAGATAACAACGAGACTTAGCATCTGTGCAAAACCAGTCTCTGGCAATGAAAAAGATCTTATCTTTTGTAAGAATTCAGTTATCACAAAGCTTCCTTGATAAGTACTGAGAGTCTCTTAAAAGCCTGTTGAAAAAGAGGAAAATAAACTGCAATGAAGGCTTAATTTTGGTGTAATGTTTTGTATATGTGTATGAAAGGTACTGTGTGTGTATATACATGGGGTGAGGGGGGAGTGAGTGAAAGAGAAAGAGAAAGGTGGGTAGAGAGCTCCATGTGTGTGTGTTAAGAATGACTACGCATGCACCTCTGTGTATGGCTGTAATACCTCATCGATCTGTTGTGGTGTGGACAGAGAGAAGGCAGCTCTCACATAGGGGCAGGGATCGGAGCTGCATATGTTAAACACCCCTCCAGGCACAAGAAGCACCTAAGTGAAAGGGTTTTTAAAAATAAAATTTAAACAAGTATTAAGATTAATAGACAGACTAAATAGATCTTGTGCTGCAGCCTACTCTACACCATTACTTGACAACTTCTTCTTCTGTGCAGTACTATAGTTTACAGAATATAATTCTTCAGATCCTGGTCATAATCTGCTTTTTATAAGATTGACTCTCTCTATTCTGAATCATGTCAAGTCTGAACAGAACATATACTGATACTCACAAGCTGAAGGGCTGTTTTACTGGGAATTTAATTTGTGGAAAATAACTGTGCAGTCTGCAAATGGTAAGAACAGCCTATTGTACTCCATGCCCTTTTCTAAGTGCAACCAACCAATGAGGCTGGCATCTGTACAAGAGAGTGTGTGTGTGTGTGTGTGGGAGGTGATGAAACATTCTGCTCATACACAGGATCTTTGCCTAGATGCATGGTGGTTAATTTTCAGGCATGCACGCATGCGCGCACACACACACTATTTATAATTTCAGTTTATTAAACCCTGTGCATGATATTCAGAACATTTAAACATTATCCCTTGGAAAAGGGAAATAAAGATAAGCTTGGATTTGGCTTTAATTGTGCATATTACTTATTCCATGTGGTTTACTGCAAGTTAGTCATTTCCTAACTTTTTTCTCTTATTTTTCTAAGGGTGATTGTGTGGATTTGGGTGTTTTTATAAAATTTTATTGAAATTCACTTATATGAGTAATTTCTATGGAGCATGTCATATTAAGCTCTTTGTGTGCATGTATATGTACATGCACATTAGTGCGCACATGTGATTGTGTGTCTGCATGTGTGTGCAAGCATGTTAATGGGCACATGTATGTGTGTAGTGTACCTCTTTCTCAAGTGCTTTTTCCATTATAAGCTTCTGTGTATCTTTAATGCCCTTTAATTTAATCCACAGGAACATGCCAGCTGCTGGTGCATGCCACTCTGCTAAATCTGAGAAAACACACAAAGATACCCACACACCCACATACATGCACACACACACACAAGAAAGTAAATTACAGCACAGCTAGGAGTGAAATATTATGGCCTATAGTTGGACTGTAAACAACTATACAACTTGGCTTGACTTTCAAATTTCCCATAGTCAAATCAGGAAGGTGAAAACCAGACTTACAAAACCTTTCAAAAATAAAAATGGTTTTAATTAAGATACAACACCTCAGCTATGACTCCCCCATAATAAAACTGCTGAGAGAATAATGTTTCATTCTGAGCATGACCCAGGAATGAGATGTTGAAAGGTAAGGTGGCCTGACTGGATGCATGGACAGAAGCTCTGAAGTCAGTCTGCAACAACCAGGGAAAAGAAACAAACCTTTAAGCCACTTGTCTGCTGAAGAGAGCATTGCATTCCTCTGGGATCTATAGAACTCCACAACCCTGAAGAACAAAAGAAATTCCCACCATCAGAATGGCTGCGTCAGATTATTTACTGCTGGGCAGTTTTGGAAACTACATCAGAATGTAATTTCAGTTCAAACAAATCAATACTGCATTCAAGAAAATAGGTTTGGATATGTAAGATCATCATAAACAATAAGGGTTTTATCATAGTTAGCTAATGTTTTGCAGTTGTCTCATATACCCAATATTTGTCTTGCATACACATAATGGCCACTTTATTAGGGACACCTGCCCTTTCACAATTGCAGCTTCCCTATGTGGAAATTAGACAGGTGATCACAGAGTGCAGCATAAAATCAGATGAGCAAATTTACAGTGGTTCAGTTTCAGTGCGAATCCACCTTAGAGTGGGAAACTCAAGCAATCTGAACAACTTCAAATGAGACATGGTCATCAGTTATAGACTAATGAGGGATGGTCAACGGTGACAGACTAATGAGGCATGGTCAATGGTGACAGACTAATGAGGGATGGTCAACGGTGACAGACTAATGAGGCATGGTCAACGGTGATAGATTAATGAGGCATGGCCTCGGTGCTGGACAAGCCAGGGCCAGAATTTCAAAAACTGCCAATCTTGTGGGTTTTTCTCAAGCAACAGTGTTGAGGGTGTACAGAGAATGGTTTGATCTAGGAAAAACATCCAGCAAAAAGGGGATCCTTTTCCAAGGTCATTCTGGCAAACAAGCCATGCACAGTCAAGCAAATTGCAGCCAAATACAATTCAGGTGCTCCAACTAATGTGTCCAAACCCACAACTTATCATTCTATAGCATGGATGGGCATTCACAGTAGTGGAAAAACATCACCTTGTCAGATGACTCAAGATCAAGATTTCTGTTACACCATGCAGATAGGAAGGTCAGAATTTGGCACAAGCAGCATGAATGAATGAGCCTTTCCTGTCAGTTGTTGAGTTCGGGCTGGTGGAGGTGGAGTAGTGATGTGTGGATTGATTTGTTGGCACCCCTTCCAGGGACTAATGGGTCCTCTGAACATGACAGTGAGTTTTGTTTGCTTTCCTGGCCTTCACAGGCCCCAGATCTTAATCTTATACAGCATCACTGGGATAAAGTAGAATGGACTGTTCATAGGATGTCAGTATTTCCATCTAATTTGCAACTGCTAGAAGATATCCTCTCTGCATGGGCCAAGATTCCTGCAGAATGATTTCAACACCTGCAACAAGATGTCTAATAAAGGGGCCATTCAGGGTATACAGTGGTGGTGGGCGGGGAGTGTTTGCCCCCTTCCTGATTTTTTATTTTGTCACACTTAAGTTTCAGATCAAATAAATGTAACTATTAGACAAAACACAAAATGCAGTTTTTAAATGGTTTTTATTATTAAAGGGAACAAAAATCCAAACCTACATGACCCTGTGTGAAAACCTGATTGCCCCCTAAACCCAATAACTGGTTGGGCCACCCTTAGCAGCGACAATTGCAATCATGCATTTGCGATAACTGACAATGAGTATTTTACAGTGCTGTGGAGGAATTTTGGCCCACTCATCTTTGCAGAATTGTTGTAATTCAGCCACATTGGAGGGTCTTCGAGCATGAACTGCCTTTTTAAGGTTATGTCACAGCATCTCAATCAAATTCAGGTCAGGGCTTTGATTAGGCCACTCAAGTCTTCATTTTTTTTTTCTTAAGCCATTCCAAGGTGGACTTGCTGGTGTGTTTTGGATCATTGTCCTGCTGCAGAACCCAAGTGTGCTTCAACCTGAGGTCATGAACAGTTGGCTGGACATTCTCTTTCAGGATTTTTTGGTAGACAGCAGAATTCATGGTTCCATTTACCACAGCAAGTCTTCCAGGTCCTGAAGCAGCAAAACAGCCCCAGACCATCATACTACCACCATATTTTACAGTTGGTATGATGTTCCTTATCTGAAATGCTGTGTTACTTTTACGACAGATGTAATGGGACATACACCTTCCAAAAAGTTCAACCAAAAGTTCAACTCATCAGGCCACAGAGTATATTCCCAAAAGTCTTGAGGATCATCAAGATGCTTTCTGGCAAAACTGAGACAAGCCTTTAAATGTTCTTTTTGCTCAGCAGTGGTTTTTGACTTGGAACTCTGCCATGCAGGCCATTTTTGCCCAGTCTCTTTCTTATGGTGGAATCATGAACACTGACCTTAACTAAAGCAAGTGAGGCCTGGAGTTCTTTGGATGTTGTAGGGTCTTTTGGGACCTCTTGGGGTAATTTTGGTCAGCCAGCCACTCTTGGGAAGGTTCACCACTGTTCCATGTTTTCGCCATTTGTGGATAATGGCTCTCACTGTGGTTCACTGGAGTCCCAAAGCTTTAGAAATGGCTTTATAACCTTTTCCAGCATAATGTCTAGCTTTTAAGGATCTTTTTTTTATCTACTTCACTTTGTCAGGCAGGTCCTATTTAAGTGATTTCTTGATTGAGCATAGGTGTGGCAGTAATCAGGCCTGGGTGTGGCTAGAGAAATTAAACTTAGCTTTCCCAAGATGTGATAAACTACAGTTAATTTATGTTTTAACAGGGGGGCAATCACTTTTTCACACAGGGCCATGTAGGTTTGGATTTTTTCCCCCTTAATAATAAAAACCTTAATTTAAAAACTGCATTTTGTGTTTACTTGTGTTATCTTTGTCTAATATTTAAATTTGTTTGATGATCTGAAACATTTGTGACAAACATGCAAAAAAAAAAGATATCAGGAAGGGGGCAAACACTTTTTCACACCACTGTATATGAGTGTCAACTATACTGTAAAGACTATGTCAGTGTCTGGCTGTGTTTGGAGGGTTGAGCACACTGTTTAAACCAGTCCAACTAATTTTAGACCAGTGATGCCCAGCTCTGCTGTCAGAGATCTACTGCACTGGTAAGTTTAATCACAACCTCAGTCACTGAGGTCCGCACTAAGCAACCTTAGATCCAGGTGTAGACACAGACCACTGGAATTTAAGCAGCAGGTCTCAAGTGAGAACAAATGTAAGCCTTTATTGTAAGGCTGAAATACAGTACGACTGCTTTCAGACTCACCCATCAATGTGCTTTAAGAAGCCATCCTGGCCCCAGCTGTGCAGGAGCTCAGAAATCATGAGCTGGACAGAAGAGGAAAGGAATGGAGAGGAGAGACCATCAATTCCCTTTTCGTTATTATTATTATTATTATTATTATTATTATTATTATTATTGTTGTTGTTGTTGTAATAGTGTAATACTGAAGAAAAGCTGAAGATAAGGTTGATTCCCAGTTCTCCTCCTATTTTTAAACTGACCAATGTAAAATGGTCAGCTTATGCTATATGCTTATGCTATAGATTGGTGCAAATTCAACTAGTGGGCACACATTAAAGGACATTAGGGCCTTGCTCAGGAGCCCAACAGAGGCCACTTAGCAGTGGTGGGACTTGAACCAGCAAATTTCTGATTACAAGTCAAGTACCTTCACCAGCACTAGTGCTGATGCTGAGGCCCTGCTGTGGGGAGGAACAGCATCAATACTCACAAGTTATGAATAGCGCTGTTTCTGAGAGAAAGTGTGAAGGCCACATAGAGAACGAGAGTGAGAGAGTAGTGTGCTGACCTGGGTAAAGGTGCTGGTGTGCATGGTGGAAGCTTGGATGTGAAGAACCACACGGTCCACTAACGGCTTCGGCCCTGTGACGAAACCGACCCTTAACCTGCAAACATGCTTACACCATTTCATCCAGACACTAATGTGTACAAATATGTATATATTTATAAATGACAGCACATATTTACAAATGGATATAACTATGAGCTTATATTATGTGAATTACAGCTCACAACTGGTTCTATTCAGCAGACATGCAGTTAAGATTGGAGTCATTAATGTTTTATATATGCATTCATTTTTGGATGATATATTCACTTCCTCATCACCTCAGGCTACTGGAAACATTATTTGCTCACAAATATATTGAAAACACAGACATACCCACAGAGAGACACACGCTTACCCCGATGACAGGATTTTGGAAATGGAGTCGGTTCGTATAACGCGTCCATCAACATCTATTGAGAGAAATGTAGGAGCCCATGGCTGGAGAAAGAAAACCAGACTATTTAAAATGTTTTTAAATCCAGACTATTAATCTATCTAAAAACAATTTAAAACCAGATTATTGAATCTATTTAAAATTTATTTAAAACCAGACTATGTGTTTGATCAAGCAGAACATAAACAGTGGCCATCATCTTATCTGTTCAACATTACAGAGGTTATCAGATCATGTAGATAGCAGCAATAAAATAATTACTAACACCACACAAATAGGTCTAACAGACCATTAAACCAATATGTACCTTTTGAAACTGCAGGAAATAATATGGGTCATCCTCGATGATAAGAAAGTCATACTTTCTTGCCAGCTGTAGATGGAAAACACATAAAACTTGAAAAATGGCAATGAAGTGCAGGCTCACTTTAATTTGAGGGTAAGCATGTCCATATGGCCATATATATATAGCATTTCTATTTTAGGGGATAAAAACTATCTTAAGTGGATAGCTGGCTGCTGAACTCTTTCATGGCTGTATCATTAATCAATGTACATGAAAGCTAAGAAAATATCTAGAACTGATTCCAGACGTGGCATCTGGAGTCTGTTGTAGTTGTTCTTGCAGTGCATCACCAGGGACGATACCTGGTGTATGTTAATGCCTATGCAGTCACTAATTACAAATTACTGTGTACTGAACTGAACATCTGATCATTTTACTTAAGATTTTGTTCATCTGCTCCAGTACTTTTATGCTACTTAAATCAGTGGACTATAATATATAGAGAACTGTGTTTGCATTATGGGCCACAGGGGCATAATATGCGTATTCAGTTCACTGCTTCGACCTGGAACCAGAACCTTATAGATCTCCTGTTTCCTCTCAAAGGTCATAGAGGCGCCTGTGGGATTGCCTCCATTGGGGATGGTGTAGAGGACACTGGGCACGGTGCTGCCAGGTCTCTGTGAATCTGCAGGGTCCCACTGGGCCAGAATGTCCCTCAGGCCTTCTGGGATCATACCATGCTGATCACTGGGGACATTTATGATGGAACAGCCCAATGGCTGGAGCTGTGGGTGAAGGGAAGCAGCCATGAGTAATGTTCAGTGCAGGAACAAGGGGCTTGTTTTAAATATGGGCTGTTCGCACTAAGCAGGCCCTGACCTTAAGCTTCACAGAAAATATCACAGGGCTGGTCCCAGAGCATTCATAAGGAAAGACTCTTACCGCAGCCAAAGTGCCTGGGTATGTGGGTGTATCAAGAAGGACATTGTCACCAGGACTGACAAGCATCTCAAAAACCTTTAATGAAAAATAAAACAGGAGACTGTTGATTTATTGGTTACTTTATATATATAAGTTAACATCACTCACACAGAGCACAGGTGGTTAAATACCAACAGGTTTAAGGTGCAGAAACACTGGAGGATTTGCACAAACAAGATGAGCTACCAGTAGTGGCAATGAAGATACAGTAAATAACTTACTGAAGAACACAGTTCTCTTTCAACAAGCATCATAGTAAGGTCACCTGGAGGGGTATTCACAGTGTGCTCACTCAGTCAGTTCACAATGATCACTACAAGCCAAACCTATCACTACAAATCATACATATTCATCAGACTGAGAATAGTCAGACAGAACTTTACTATGCAGCCGGACAATGATCCTAAACATATTTTAAAATGAAATATGAAATATTTAAGCACGAATGAAGTGGAAAGTGTGTTATGGAAACCGGCCTGGCCCACAGTCACCAGATATCTCACCAGCTGGATGAACTTGAGAGAAAACTATATCGCATGATTCAAAAAGGACTTCTAGACAAACTTAGAAAGGCTTGGCGTGCCATACCAATTAGATACCAGCATAAACTTCATGAAAGGATTACCTGAATATGTCAAATTTCAGCAAAACAAATTAAAAAAGTTAAAACCCCTTTGATTTTACATTAATAAAGACATAATTATATCTTCATAAAAAAAGTAAATTTTTATTATTAAACAGTTAGTTTTGCTTCCAAACTTCAGATCTGCAGTATATATGAGCTACAAGACTTTGCAGGCTTGTGTTTGCTGAAACCCAGCTGGGTAAGCTGATGCCACTGTGAGAGAAGGCGTACTTTACAGAGTCCCTCCTGGCTGCCTGTAGTGACACATAGCTCCATCTGGCCTCTCTCTGGGCTGTAGCCCATTGTGGGAGGGTTATGCAGCCTCCTCTGGAGTTCCCTCATCCATGTGAGCAGCTCTGGGATACTAACATGCAGACAAATAGACGTGACGCTTTACTTCATAGGTCAAGCTATAGCTACTTCCCACCACACAACGACCCAACCAGAAAGACATAGCCATGAATATGTGGAACATTTGTCAAGCTTTCAATTGACAAATAAGTCTAATCATGCAGCAAACTCACTAAATGACTTGTTTTGGGTTTTTCATGTTTAACATTTAGACATCATTCAAAATAGCAGAAGAAGCACTGCACAAACTATAAGGCTCCATTCTGTGTTATATATACATTATGTAACGATGTGGCGGATTTACCCATAAGATCCAGAATACTGCAAAGCCCGTTTCATGATCGTTTCATCAAAGACAATTTCTTCTCCATTCTTCATTTTAATGGTGGCGGAGTGAAAGGGGAACGTATTGGGGTTCGGTGCCCCACCGGCTAGAGAAATCAGGGAGGGCGGAGAGCGCTGCTGGAGCTCAGCTGCAGGCGCACGATAAACGGAACAGGTGTAAGAAAAGGAAAAATCCATTCATATTTCAGTCCACTTAAATGAATTTTTGTCACTACTTGGGCTTCTATTTCTACCGGTCATAGCCTAGTAGGGGGCTGTAACACAGGTTGGTGGACCATTTCTTACTCAGAAGGCGGATCGGAGATGCCTTCCGTGCCGCACTCACAGCTGTCAAAAACCTAGAATAGTTCATGTTTCCTGAAGGTTGAAAGAACATGGATATATAAGCAAACAAGAAGACCTTCTCAAACAGCTTATCTCAAATGTACCGATTTCTACTGAGAGAGTAACTCGGTGCAGTAGTTCAACTGATTCCAGTTAGATTGCTTAAGAGCTAATACGGAGTAAACCTGTTAACACCGTACAGCCTACGAGTAAAACGTTTTTCCAGGTGGTAGTCGGAGAGGGAGAGCCGAACGTTCTTTAATTTCGTGGTTGTCAAGCCTTACTCCATCATCGTTAAAAGTGTACAAGCCGATTTATAATCTTACGAATCAAAAGCTTTATAATGAACTATATATACTGGTCTTGTAAACAGTTTTGGGATTAATATGTACAACACAGCTCAAAACACATTACATAGTAACCCGAAAACACCAGAGCTGACTGACCTTGCCTTTCCACGGTTCTCGAACGCAACATTTATTGGATAATGTAGTTTTTTGGAATTAAATTATGAAGAAATAGGTAGTTGTTGGACTACATTACCCATGATCTGGTTGGTGTAGAACAACGTTGGATTAGTGCTACACCGGAAATAGATGCTGCTACAACGCTAGTCAGTGTTTGAAAATTAAGCAAACCAGTGCATTTATCGGCGTGATTTTTTTTTAAAATCGTACAGTTAATACGCCGTTTAAAGTAGAGTCCTGGTTTGGATAATATCGTTTTTTTTCCCCTGAAGCCCATAGTTTAATATTTGGATGCATCTCGCTTAGCTGGATAACTAGCGGATGATTTTACAGAGCATGGTTGCAGTGTTGATCAGCTAGGTCGCTAGCTTGGTGCTCAGAAAGTGTCCATGGGGAAAAGGAAAGACATGATCCACCCCAGGTTTCTTGTAGGTAAGTATGTACTGGCTATACGCGGCGTCTACAGTGACTTTACGAAGGTACTACCGTGCTAGCTAAATTAGCTTCAGCTAGCTAGCTGGCTGACTGAACTTCGCCAAAGAAAGACTACGTTAGACAGAGCAGTATACCGCCAATCCTTTTTTCTAGATGTATTTGTGAGTGCAAGTCACCAATCTATTTATATTCATCTCTGCATAAGTACTTGGGCCATAGTTTCTGTGAATATTTATAGTCAACTATGGTAGCGATTTAGTCTTCCAGTGATATGCAGCGCGTAGAGAACATGAGCTCAGTGCAATATCCCTGGGTTAGGTCTCGCAAGTTTAGACGTTCAGCTGTGGCATGTACGAAGTCGAGTAAAATACTATATTGTCTGGATCACAGAGGTGTTATGCCTTCTATTTTTTTGCTCTTCAGGGGATGAGGATGAATACAATGTTCACAGGAAAAAACACAAAAAGCACAAAAAACATAAGAAGAAGCACCACCGCGACGATGGTCACAGCTTCTCCTCTGAGGCTCTGGAGTCAGACTCTGGCATCGTTCTGAAACCTCCACAGCTTAAACTGAAGATTAAACTAGGAGGACAAACCTTGGGCACAAAGAGGTGAGAGTTGTAATATAATAAGTTTCTTACATCAAATCCCAGATGGCATGTTGTAAGTGGAACTGAGATTTTCTAAATATAACTAGCCTTGCAAAGATTTTTAAGTTATTTACACACTCACCAAGCATGTTATTAGAATTGTCCTGCTTTCACTTACACCTTTATTAGGTACACTTTTCATATAGACGTTTTCTTAAGTGTGTGACTACAGACCGAAGCCTCTCTGCTGAGATGCACAGTTTGTTAGCCACCCTTCAGCCTGTTTTATCACAGGTCCATGTCAATCCAGAGGACCACTTCTGGCCAGACAATATTTGTGTGACGGGCAGAAATAATACCGCCCTGCTAGTTGCATGGTTGTGGGTGTTAACGTGGTTCATTGGTGTTGGGTTTTAGCATGTCGGTGTCAATTTCCAGTTAACAGCAATCCTGTGGTCAAAATCTGGGTGGTTGCAGTATAGCTTGCTCAAATTGAGCATGTCTACAAATGGGCCACAGTTTGTAACTTGACACCTACAAAGAAGGTGTGTCTCATAAAGTGCCTGGAGAATGTATGAGTGACAGTACACTTAAAGAAACGTATTCACCATCCGTCTTCTTCACTACGGGTCAGTGTGCCAACCTTTACGGTGGTTCCAGAGGCACTGCACTCCCTGTCTCCCCTGATTGTGGATAGTGACGAGGAAGACTCTGATGAAGATGAGCCCTCTGAAGGAGTCCCCATTGAGCAATACCGTGCTTGGCTGGGTAAGGCGATGCACAGTGTGTCTGAAGGTTTTCAGTTTCACTGAATTAGAAATCTTCCAGACAAAAAAAACAAAACAAATGTCACCATGCTCAGGGTCTTTGTAAGCAGCACTTTTTTCATTGCGTTTTTCTGATTTCTTCTTTCTGACTATTTCATTTGTTCTTCTGACTTATGTTCAGAACTACAATGGATCATTGTTGTCATGCAAAGAAATAGTCTTTCCCCCAAATCGGTTTAATTAGGATGGTAAAGAGAATCCATTCAGAATCTCTCAAAATCTTTTATAGTGAACAATGTGCCTGATTTTCCAGATGAGGACAGTAACTTGGATCCCTCTCCTCTGCCGGACATGGACACAGACTCATATTTGGAAGGTCCTATGGATGAGGAAGAGCGATGGCTAGATGCTCTGGAGAAAGGAGAACTGGACGACAATGGAGAGCTGAAGAAAGAAATTGACGAGTCTCTTCTTACTGCCAGACAGGTATCTTAAACATTAGAAAATGTATAGTTAATGCATTTGTAGAAATGAGAGGCACTTTGCTTGCAAAGCTGAGGGCGGACCTCTGTCCAGTATGTCACTTGTCTTTGGAAACCTTTTGTACCTTGCTGAAATTTTTATTACATCTACATCTTTAATGTTGATTGCAGTTACTCCCTGGAATCAGTTAAGCCAAGTCTTAACTACACTTATTATGGGGTAACTGACTTATAATTATTTTTGATGCTGATGGCTGTTTGTGCCAAACATATTCTTTCCTTTAATAAACGGATTCTAACTGGTGTTATTTCACATTTTCTAAAGTCCTACTACTAGGCGAATTATCAGTGAAGATAGTTTTTAGTTGTTTTTAATCAACTTTTCTTTGTTTATCTTTGTGCATCTCCGTGTGTGTCCTATTAGAAAGCGCTCTTGCACAAGCAGCAGAGCCAGCCCCTGCTGGAACTGCCCATGGGCTACAAGGAGAAGGAGGTGACGGCAGAAATGCTGCAGAAGCGCGAGGAGCGCGCCCGCAAGAGGCGCCTCCAGGCCGCCAAGAAGGCAGAGGAGAACAAAAACCAGACCATCGAGAGGCTTACCAAAACCAGCAAGGCCAAGCTCAAGAGCACGAAGGAACGCAAGTCCAAGCAGGCACAAGTGCCCATGGTGAGGTACACAGATTCGGCCCAGGGCATGGGAGTGTCCTACCCTGCCGGGGTGACTGCCCCTACCCCTGCTCCGCGACCACCTCTTCCAGCTCCAGTGAGCTGTGGGGTCTTGGGGTGCTCAAATCTGAAGAAGTACTCCTGCTCCAAGACTGGGACTCCTCTCTGCAGTCTGGACTGCTATAAGAAGAACTTGATGCTTGTGGAGAGTGCAGCTTAAGGAGCTCATGACTTAACCCAAAACATGGCTAAAAGTGTATTTTGAAGGGTGCAAGTTTATAACTTTAACACAATATATTTCGAGAAGTTGGTTACAAATGATGCCTGGAAGGGATTGAAGTTCATTCAAAAACACGATCTGGGCCGGTTTTCGCACCGCCTCAGCTTTTACATTTTGGGTGCTGATGCTCCAAGCTGGCACTCTAAATTATCTCTGGCAGGACTTTTTGTTAATATACTCAGTATCTCAAACTTGTTTTCCTTCTGAATTCTGCATAATTTATTTTATTTGCATAATTTATTTTTCAGGTGAGTGAAACCAAGATTATATTTTGAAATTTAGAATTCTAAATTAACGAGTAAGGAGAATCTGCACCTCTGTAAGTACACCTTTTAAAACTAATAATCCTGACTCTGCTTTGACTGCTATTCAGGATTCTCACACCATTTACCATTCACTTCTGATTTAATTATGTTAATTAGCAGATAAGAGCCTTGTGCTGAATCAGTTTAAAAGTGAACATTAAACTCAATGTGTTTAATATGTTTAGAGCGTCAGTGTATCAAGGCTTTATTGCTTAGGCTCCTTGATGCTTCAATTCTATTTTTGTAAAAGGTATGGAATAAATGACACTCTTAAAAGGTGACAGCAAATCTTTTGCATTTATTTGATATGTGAACATGACAATCCTATTTTGATATTTTATAGAAAATTGCTACATCATAAATAAACATCTTCCTCCATATCATAAAATATTAATAAAGCTGGACATGACTATAAGGTGGTTGTTATGCCAACAGCATGGATTATCATGGCATGCCTTAACGTTCATTCATTCCATTTGGTCCAGCATGACAACGGGGAGAGGGGGTGAACATAATCCTTCCTAGACTATAAATATGATGTCTATAAAATAACATGTTTCTAACTGAGTAACTGAATCCTTGCATAAGTTTTCTATAGTAGAAATACAGGAGCTTGCATTACTGCCCTGTTAGCTGGATTCTGCTCTTTGTACACATCATGAACTGAGGTATAACTTGAAATTTTTCACTACATCCGACACACATAACTGACTTCCAACATCTCCTTGCAGGCAGTCCAAAGGCCTACAAGGCACTAGCTTTAGTGAACGCGTTTGTCAGTTAAACATTCAGTGACTGGATGACGCATCTGTTCTGATCCCATGAACAGATTTTATGAAGTAGCAGGGCTGAATTCATTCATTCTTTCCTCTCTATTACAATAATTGACTAGGCCTTTAAGGTTTATACAGCGTCCAATGAGTTTTCCACATTAGGGGTGATATTGGTTATGTAAAACCTTTCACCAAGCTGTGTGCATCAGACTTGTGCTTCCCTGTCACAGGTGCTGTATTAAATTATATATAGTGTGCCCCAGGAATCCTGACGACATATCACATTGCTAAGCCAAATGACAGCCTGAATGCCATCTCCACAGGAACCTCTGCCACGGAATCATGGAAACACACGTAGAACTCCTGAGGGACAGGTTCCAGAAGCATCCGCCTGCAACATATAAAAGATGTCCTACAGGGAAAATCTATTCTGATGTCCTTCTATGTGTGGTTGTACAGAAGAACAAACACCACCGATTTACAGATAGAGGAATAATGGCACTGTGTGCATTTGTGAGACTGTGTGTGTGTGTGTGTGTGTGTGTGTGTGTGTGTGTGTGTGTGTGTGTAATGGAAAAGGAAAACAGACAGCATGCCTGCCATCTTAGCTGTGCTTGGGTGAGATTACTCTGAGGCCAGCTGCAGGTGATTTGTGCTCCACTCAGCCCTGGTTACACTTTCTTTGCATTACATTAATCAGTATGAGACCACAAACAGCCCACATAGACAGGGTGCCTGAGTTCAGTGTCAGTTCAGCTGAGATGGAAAACATTTTTGTTTGGTTAAAAATACTCATCCGCTTACTGGATGTACTTCAAAGCTGGAATATTTCAGTTTTCCTCAACTGACTGTTTCCCATCTAAAACAAAATGCACTTTGCTTATACACACACAGATGTGTGTGTGTGTGTGTGTGTGTAAGTAAAATGAATGTACCCAATAACCCAATATGTCATGGTGGGAGCAGGTTTCTTGTGGTCGGTCCAGTTCTCTGGTTTGCACTGGAACAGAACACCATGTTCTCTAACAGGTCCAAGCCCGCGAGAAGCCTGTGGTTTATCACCTCCTCGCCTCTCCTGTTACCACACACACAGGATGGATGAGTAACAATACACCTCTGCAAGGTTAAACATTACTGACACAATGGAGGAGTATTATGTATCCACATGCTGCAGCACTCATGGACATCATGGGCAACTGTCTCACTGATATTCTCATACATACCTACTCTCCTACCCATTATGGATGGTGTTAGACCCTTCACTCCCCCCCCCCACACCCGCCTCGTACCCGTGACGAGAGGCTCTGCTGGAAGGCATGCCGTATGGACAGACAGCAGTGATGAAAGTTGCGGATGAGCTGCGGGTGGATAGAGCCGCTGAGCTGGGAGATCTCGCGGTGTGTGGGTGCGATGAAGATGCCCTGCACCGACTCCATCATAACATAGTGGAAGAGTGTGTTTTCCGCACCTGCCGTGAGCCTGGCCCAGGCACAAACACGCGCACGCGCACACACACACACACATACACACACACAGCATGACTTTATTTAGCATCAAGTTCACTAAAATCAATTTAACCAGAGGAGTATCTCAATCATGTTGGACCAAACTGTGAGAACCACTGCATGCGTGTCCACTGAGCGAAGACCTCATCGTGTGCCTGCTGGGCCCCACCAACTCACTTCAGTGTGTTCTGCATCTCCTCGACCTCCCTCTCCGACAGGCTCTTCTTCAGAGAGCCCAGGTAGAACGGGTTTGGCTGCCTTGCTCTGGGGAGCTGTGGACACAACACACAGAGATTGGCTCCATAAAGCCGACACAGGCACAGCCGTTTAGCGACATTAACACTGAACCTAGTTACCAGAACACTGCTGCAATAAGCAATATAGTGACTGCTTAACCCACAGACTGGACAGTCTTGTTTAATCTTTTGCTTGTATCAGGTGGCTCTCTCATAGGGGTGATAACTAGGAGCACCTAGAGCTTTGCGTCTGAGACCAGAACATTCGGTGAAAGTGATCATAGGGAGTTTCCATTGTCTTTACTGTATTTGTCTTTCTTTATAGTGATTTATGAGTTACAGACCTACATTCTACATTCTGCAAAACATGACAGCAAAGCTAGAATGAGGTGAGTGATGTCCATGTTGGATTCAAATCTGAGCCTCCCCATATTTCTACATGTCTCAGTGTGGGAAAAAAAACAAGGAGGAAAAGGGATGATGAATGACTCAATGGTATTGCATAGAGATGACCTCTCTACAATAACACAGGCAAGGCACAAGCAATATTTAGCATCTTGGTGGGCCAAGAATTTATCTGCACTTTCTGTGCCAGTTAGTTAATGAAGGGGCTGTGCTACAACTCTGACTTTGTGTTATTAAGATAATGCTGGATTAAGTTACTATGTATATGTTTACAAACAGACAAACTTAAATAAACAAACATTACTATGGCACAGAAGGTCACAAATGGTAAGAAATAGGAACTCTGTTACACTGAAAACTAAAGCGCAATAAAACCACATGCACCTTAAACAGTCCTCCACTGCTGCCACTGCCATCTGAACCCCCCGAGCCCAGCGAATCCCTGCGTGAGCCAACAGGGGGCATCCTCCGTGTAGCGTCAGGTGTTGTGTGAGGACTGAGTCCCGGTGTGAAGGCCCCACCTAAGTCCCCACGTCCTTCGCTCCCACTGTCTGACAGGCTCCTCTGTGGGCTCGGCTTCCTGCCTTTCAGCCCTGCAGAACCGGAGCCTGGTCCCATCTCTCCAAACAGGCTTCGGCCAATGGCACCAGGCGAAGGAGGTTTGATGGCTGCCGTCAGCCTGTTGAGGAGAGGTGAGCTGCCAATCCCTTCCGGCCGGTCCCGCCCGCCGGAAGGAAGAAACCAGTCAGCACAGGACAGGGAAGGCATGGGCGGGGCGGAGAGGCGGTCTTCAATGGCAGAGTCGAGGCTCTCTAGCTGAAGGAGAGTGGCTTTGACCTGGTCTACATAGATGCAGTCAGGACCAGGGGAGCCAATGGCAGGCGACGCACAGCCGCCTGCCTCCAGTAATACACACTGCATAAAGTGCCTCTGGAAGATACAGGAGCACAGGAAATCAGGCATAAACAGGCAAACAAGGGAATGAACACAAAATATTTGTTTTAAAAATATTCTCCTTCCATAATCATCATTTTCTTTTCACGTCAATGACATATTGTCCTTATGGCACTGAAAGAGGAAGAGAACGGCCACAGTCATGGCCACTGCTGGCAGGGTGAGAAAGCACATCGGTAGAGGAGAAGACAGCAGTGACAGAGAGATGGGATAAGGATGGAAAGTGAGAGGTTGGAGAGAAATAACTGAACGTGTGAAAGCACAGGGTTGCTGGATGAAGACCACACTGGGTCGGATGTGTTACTCAGCCTGCATTAACTCAGCAGAAGGGGAACAGAGCTGCAGGGAGGCATCTGAGAGGATATTAGATAAAACAGCATGGAATATATCACACACACACATACACACACACACACACACACACACACACACACACGCGTACACACACACACACGTACACAAATGTACACACACACACGCGTACACACGCGTACACACACAGACACACACGTACACACACGTACGTACACACACACAAACGTACACACACACAAACGTACACACACACACACACACGTACACACACGTACGTACACACACACACAAACGTACACACACACAAACACACACGTACACACACACACGTACACACACACACGTACACACACACACGTACACACACAAACGTACACACACACACGTACACACACACACACAGAGTGTGTGCTTTGGAGATCAATGCATTTGGATAAAAAGGTTACATATGTTACTTTATAAATATACAGTGTAAACTGCCAACATAAGCAGAGGAAATTGGGAAAAGGCTGAATCTTTCTTTCAGTTCCTGAGTTTCACTGAGCTGGTGACATATGATCAAACACGTCATCTTAGAATGGAAGATATGGAGATATGGGAGGCTAATTCACTCTGCACTCTGTCTGAGTCCTCAATGACACAAATTCCTTTTGCCCATGATCAAATTTTGCACACATACGAGTATGTTGAACAAAAACACCTACACGTGGCATGCAGGCCAAACAAACATTGCGTGGCATCATCATAAGAGTTCAGGAGCCTGCTGTTAATTAAGCCTCCACCTCTGAAAGGCGATGACAGATAACACGGAAACAAAAGACAATCACAGTTAAAGAAAAGTGACAACCATGCTGTGGACATGTCCTCACCACTTTCTGAAATGGCTGGTTTTATCCCCACCAAGTTTTGAAAATGTATTCTGAAAATATATCAATGTTTCCTGAACAAGCCCTCCTTTGCTTCTTTATTCAATAAGAATTAGAGTAATAATATACTTGTTTTAGTCAATAAATCAAAACGCATGATCCTAACGACAGAATCAGCAAACATTCATACTTATAATTTGTCACAGGATGCCGAAATAATAAACGCAAGATAACTGATGTTTCCTGAATTATTTTGCAATTAACATAAGTAGAAAATGTATTACAAATATATTTTAAACCATAGTGCTGACAGTTATTGTATTGCTCAACATCGATAGGCTTAATACACATGCGCATAGAACCTTTCATAAACCTCTTCCTTTCAGTGAGAGCACTAATTTCTTTTCAGTGAACGCGCAAGCCCAAGGACGTAATTTCTTAACAGGAACTTGAGGAGCAACTGAACTGAATGAACACCTGGTCCACATTTGTATCACTAGCACTTTTCAAAGCAAAGTTACACACATGTAAACATCGAATACACCCAACATGGATACTGCACTGAGGAAAATGCAATCTTTAAGAAAGAAAAACTGCAAAGCAAAATTATCTGGCAGCAGTTCTGTTAATTAATGTAAATAAGCAAAAACTGTTAAATTGTAAATGGGTACGTATCAGACATATTCATCAAGTGTTCATCTATGAAGAGAAATATCCCATTTATTACCTACATTCAAGATATTTTTATATTTATTTTTAGTGTACTGATGTAAAGGTCTGCTATATCATGACACTTACCAGGCCTACAATAAGGAGGAAGAATCGGCCATGGGGTTCGTGGTAGCCGGGGTGGGGCGTGGCACAGCGCTGGGGGAAAACCTCCCTCCATACCACCAGCTGGCCCACACGCTGCTCAGTAGGCAGGCTCAGCAGGCAGTAGTGCTGGCAGTACAGACACACGTCCCGCAAGTCCTGCTTAGGGAGGTGGTTTGCGATCAGGTAGCCCTGTGGGGGACAGACAGTACAAGAGGAAGGGTGTTAGGGAAAGTAGCCGGCACTGTGTTCTTGCACTTGAGACACAGATCTGAGGCTCCCATTTTAGCATGATGAGTGCAGTGAGTCAGGCAGGACCGTCACTCACCTGGTAGAAGAGACAGGAACCCAACGTGACATACAGACGCCTCGTGCCATAAAAGTCTTCTGACTAATCAATCAAAGAGTAGGAGAGAGAAAAAGAGGAAGAGGTAGAAAGAGAAGATCTAAAAGTTATAAAACAAATAGTTATTTCATTTTTATATAATTAGTCACATAAATGCCCAAAAGAAAGATGGGTTGATTTTTTTTACTCACCATCTCACCAAAATCTGATGACTCAAAGTCTGACAGAACAGTGTCCACCTCGACCTGTGAAACCAGAGGAAGCGTGGGGGCGTATCAGCTAGGAGACAACGGAGGTGCACATCTTCTGTTTCCAGAACCCCCAACACATCTACGTACACAGTTTGAGAGCTGAGGGTCGACATTCAACACCCCCGAGTCAATTCTTGTCATGGTGCCATAAGTTAAAATAACTTTGGATGACCACAGTAGATCTTCTGTGCTAGCTACTACATGCTAGGCCACAGGATATGTAATCTAAACTAAAACATCTGTATATATATCTTTTTCTCTATGCACCCCTGGTTCTCTTCCTCAGTTTGGACAGAGCACTCTCCACCATTTCACTGCGAGTTATACTGTGTATGACTATGTATGTGACGAATAAACCGAACTTGAACTTGAACTTGAAACAGAGGCACCCTTTGCTTAGTATTTAGGACAGGCACCTTAGACCTTCTAATTAATCACAGAAGAGGATCAGTGTGGGGTTTAAAGCAATGTGTCTGCCTTGAATAGGTCACCTGCCTTGATATCCGGCGGTAAAGTGAGCCAGCGTACGGCTGGTAAACCTTCCAGGAAGAGGGTTCTGGAAATGTCTTGGGGGGAGGGGCCAGAGCCATCACTCAAACAAGAGAGCTGCATGAACCGCTGGAAGAACAGGCAGAAGAAATGATCCAGCCTAGAAGCATGCTCCACTTCACAAAAGGAACTGTGGAGGAGAGGAGACAGAGAGAGTGAGAGAGGGAGAGACACAGGGAGGGAAGGAAAAAAACAAGAGAGGGAGAGAGAGACAGAGAGAACGGAATGGAGGATGAAAGGGTGAGGGAGAGAAAGCAGGAAGGAAAACAGTGAGCCAGAAAGAACTCCAGAGCAAATAAATCAGTGCTCTCTGATTCCCACTCCTCGACAGCAAAAATCACATTGTTCTTCACACGCCCACACACACACACACACACACACACACACACACACACACACACACACACACACACACAGCCACCCCCACACACATATACCACACACCCACACACAGGCATTGTGACTCATTTTAACAAAGTAAAAGACACATTCAGTTTTACAGCATTTACAAAATGCTAAAATGTACACAAAAAAAAGTGCCCGAGTTGTTTTTTTTTTACATGGAATGAGCCTTAATTTAAAAAACAGAGAAATCAGCAGAACGTGTGTAGGTTTGGGTTTAGGTGGAGTACGTCAGAACACCACCCACCTGTCCAGAGAGCCGTACATGACTTTGAGAGTATGCACAACACCCTCAGTAATGGTCTGCAGATGCAGTAGTGGCACCCTGCAGGACCAGACAGGGACACACATCACGTGACAAAGTTCCACACTGACAAGACACCAAAATACAGCTCAAGCTGATCCGTACACAGCCTGTACAGACCAGCATTCCACGTCTGGAGAGCACAGTGCTACGCCGGTTAGTGACTGCCCTGCGGTAGCATGCCTAATTCAGCTCAGCATCAAAGCATTTCACAGGCAGATCAGCTTTAGAGCTGACACTGATGCACCCCGCTACAGAGTGAAAAAAAAAACAGCTGATTACCACTCAGTGCTTTTATTGGTCGGCATTGGCATCATTAACTGTTGACTACCTGTCAGCGGGGAGGCCGATCACCAGCAGGTTGGATCCCTCCTTCCAGTAGCCCACGTGGACCAGCTGCTTCTGTAGCAGCAGAGAGGAGCTACACACAGCAGGGGAGAAAAGGACAAGAGCGAGAAAATCCAGAACTCAACACCACCCACTGACAGAAATCTCGAGTAGCATTAGTCATCACTGACAGACATCATCAAGAGCTGAAATGTAACATGTCGCTGCCTGGAGAGAGACAGAGGAAAAGAGAGAGAGGGTGACAGAATATTAGAGTAAAAAGAAGCGCCAAAGAGAGCTAAAGAAGAAAGAATATATGTCATTTCAGCAAGAGCTGGCTGACAATTACTGCATTACAGCTAAGAGGACAATATAATACACATATAACCACACACACAAGTACATTCCTACACACTAATGAAATACACAATATGACTCAATTGCTAATGGCATAAAAGAGTACCAAAAAAAAAAACCAACCTCGGTTTTTTTCGGTGCCTGTGCTCACCTGACTATCTGTCCTCCGGTGACACACTCCAGCATGTCACATAACGTGAGGAAGATGCCCCTCACCGACTTCAACTGTGTTGCTGCCTCAGACAGTGGGTACTGGTACAGGATCTCCTGCAACAGACACGCACATCAAAGAACAGGGAACACCAAAGAACTTTACTGTACAACCTCTGATCACTGCTTGCAAAGAACATTTGGACTGGTCTCTCGAGAGTTGCCATTGGACCTGGGTTTCTATCTTTGTCTGTTAGATGCTTCCACTTAGCCTTAATCTTAACCAAACCCCAAACTGCAGGTTCTGTTGATGCTATTAGGCCCCCCGGGTTCTGTTGGTTCTATTGGGCCACTCAGGTTCTGTTAGTTCCAGTTAATCAGAAATCTGGCCACCTCAGGAGCATGGCAGAGGTCACAGCAAACGCACACATTATATGTCTTACTGGGGCCTCTGTTGTTGCATCTGTTGGGCATTACTAAACCCTGGCTAGGCAGCTGCAGCAACTCCTGTAAAAATTGAACCAGTGTCCTGCTTAGGAATGAGGTGGCATGAACAGAAGCAATGGTTTCCACTAAAGGGTTGAAGGCTTGTAAAGACAATCCCTCCTCTAGTTTAAGATAATAATAGGTAGGGAACAGGTGGGGGTGGATGCGCAAGTTCTGATGTATTCAGAGAGGATGAAAGCATGGGGAGCCTCCTTTACTGAGCTCTGATTAGTATGCAGAACAGGAACACTTCAACCAAACAGCATTTAGAAACTTGAAGGCAGTGGGAGTGTGTGTGTGTGTGTGTGTGTGTGTGTGTGTGTGTGTGTGTGTGTGTGTGTAACAAGAGAAGGGCTGAGAAGGAAAAAGTGAAAGGGTCTCACGGTAGCACAACAGAAATTGAATACACATTCCCATACATGGGTGCACAGACATGCACGCACGTACGCACACACGCACACACACACGCACGCACGCACACACACACACACACACACAAAACAGCAAGTGAACATCACAAGTGTAGATCACTAAGTTTACAGTTAAAACACAGAAAGGATAAGATTGTGGCAACTGTTGCTGTTAATGTTGCCACTGTAGTTGACTATGAAGCCCAATGCTGGAGCTACAGAGCTTGCCATAGCTGGAGCTGAGCAGGTCATGTTTGTAGTCTGTGCTCATCTGCTGTGATAACACTTGCCTGTGCTGGACACCTGTGCTCCTCTAGATGCAAGATACCACTGTGAAATATGGAGCTTCAGAGCTCATGCTCAGTAACCCTCATCTCAAGCTCCCCTGGCTTGAGTATGCATTTTTAAAATGTATGTTTTAGTTGAGCCTTAAAACACAATTTCTTATCACCTGACTAACTGTCAGCCTCCTATGAAAGTAGATAATGTGTAGTGGGGTTTCCATGTACCTACAGATATGATGATTATTGGACTGGTGTTTCTTGAATAGTGGACTAATTTTCAGCTTAAAATGGGATGTTTAGCCGATGTTCAGTGCAGTATTCAGCACTCATGGTCCAGGTTACTCACACATAAATTTACATCACACTGAAGAATGACCTAGTTCAGCAGGTACCAGTGTTTAGACCCGGGATGCAACCATGATGTTTTGTGTGTTTTTCTGGAAGAGTGCTTTTTTTATGACCAGTTAATGAATAAAGCACCAAGTAACCAGTCAGAGGCCATAGCTGTTTAATTAAGCAACACCATGCTTTGCTTTTTCTCCACTCCACAACTTGTCATCACAACCCAATGAGGCATTAAAGTCTCCCATGAAAACAACATTGCCACATCTAGGATTTCTGCACAGAGCAGCATCAAGGAACTCCTAGAAGGCATCAGGAACTCAGGAGTGTTACAAAGCCACATTTCTCAGAAGAATCCACCAGGTCATAAGGCATTTGTTGATGCCATGAGGAACCTCAGGAATGTGTATCCTGTACCAACTTATGCCAGCTCATGTACAGTAAGGACAGTGCATCTATAAGGTTTGTTATTCCAGTCATTATTACCCAGGAGGGTGCAAACATTTCAAGCTGCCATCGTCACAGTCCAATGGATGTCTCCAGAAAAGGGAGGCTATAGCTTTCTGCCCATGTGTGAGCAGACAGGCTTTGTTTGGGGCCTTATTTGTAGACCCTTCCATGAAACGGGGAAATGAACAGTGCAAACCCTATACAGGGTTGCTAACTCATGAAACTGCTGAAGGATCTACATCTATCCCAAAATCTACATCTTCTAGCAACTATCAGACATTGTGCTGCCTACTTACAGGAATCAGGCTAAGGACTTCCAATGTCAACCCAGACCATTACAATACCCATGTGACCAAGGAATGTTCAGCACAGGAAGCACTAGCCTGTGCTATGAATGTGTGAAGAAAGGGGCATGCAAGCCTTCCTCCAAAAGCCTTTTTGGATCACACACACAATCAATTCCAGTGGCAAGAAAAAAGAACTCAAGACGACCTTTATGTGAGTGCAGTCGCAGAGGGTTGCGAGGGTTTCATCTGCACAGACACACATGGCCCACCACATTTCCCCAGCAGTGTAAACCACTTCCTTTAGATCCTCGCTGTGTTAGAAAGACTGGGGAGGTAAAAAAGTTGGCACTGCTGCATCCTGTGGTTTGGAGCAGCATGAACCTCATGAACACACACAGTCTCAAAATTCAGAAACGCACGTTTCAAAACTGCTGGAACATAACCACTCAAGACTGGAAGAAGGCGGTGGACCCTAAAAAGAGACTAGTGCACTCTGGGCCTGCTTCTCTTGTGGAGTAAAGTAATTCAGCACATGAAAATCAATGCTTACACACTTGATAGACTTCATTTGCAACACCCTTAACAACATGTGCAGGGAAAACATGAACTCCTCTGATGTTCCCTTTCTGTGCAACGTGGACCGAAGGTGAGGATGGGGGTGGGGCTTTTGGGATTTTTTGGAGTTTACACATTTTCAGTCTTCCAAGACTGGACTTATTCTATATTCCATGGAGTTTGATATAACTGCAACTGTAAAACTTTAAACATTAAAAGAGTCTATTGTGTCATTAACAAGTGAGACCCACTCTCTGGAAGCAGATGTTACTAAGGAACAAATGTGCTGGTGTATATTGTTTGGGATGGTAAGCTCAAGCTGTAGTTGGCTTCTGAAACCACAATAATTGTAGCTCAGTTTGGAAGCTCTGAACTGATTGTTTTATCCTTTCTATTCTGTCACTATAATTTGAACATCTACATCATGATGAGAGGTGGTTATTAAACCTACATCCTCACTGTTTAATGGCTTGTCCACATTTCCTAAAGAAGGATACTCCAAATGTGTACACTCACTTTCTTTCTCTCTCACACACACACACACACACACACACACACACACACACAAACAAACTTACAGGTAAAATGAAGACAAAAAGAAGCTGGAAGCCCATCTTTTAAGGACGTCTAAGTCAGCATGTATAAGAGTAAGACTGGAATAAAAGAGGAGAAAAGAGAAATGGATTGACACCTAAAGTGAAAGACCGACCTCCTCCTGAGGTGACTCTGAGTCCAGTTTGAGTGACAGGTACATGACAATATGAGGTATGTGCGCTACAGACATCTGGAGCTCCACAGTATCTTCCCCCCAGAGGAGACGGACCAGCTGGCTGACTGCAGGGGAGGGCCTTGGTCTGGGCATTGCGAGGTCCATGGTGCCCACGTCTGCACTGGCAGTCTCCAGGGTCAGCCGCACCTAAAGAGGGCAGAGACAAGGAGAGTCAGTGCCCTCTGATTACCATGGCGATAAAGCAGGCCTGAAACCAAACCTCATCTTCAAGTTATGCATCAGTTACTGCCATTTCTGGTAGACTATGGCATTCAATACTGGTTAATAAAGCCTGACATATAATAAATATCCATATGACTCTTTTACAATAAAATAGTCAAAGAGGAGCAGTGCACTACGTACAATACTGCCTTCAGTCTCCTTACATAGCATTAGCAGGGAGCTACATTTTTATTATCACACTCTAAACAAGATGCAGGCCAAAGCTGAAAGGACTTCTCTATCTGAGATGAGAGCTGGCTGAAATCTAAAGGAGAGAAGTCGTCCATTTACTGCAGCTATGCTGGAACCACCATTTCATATTTCATAAGACCATCATGTGTTTTCTCTTACAGGAAGGGGAGAGCCAGCTTGCTGTTGTTGTCCGAGTGTGCTTTTGTGAGGATTTAATGAGGAAGTGATCAGAGAGGGAGCTGAATGCTGATAATGGAAGACTGTGACTGCCACATACGGGGGTGGGGGGGACACGAAGTCAGAAGATGCTACAATATCCCAGAGACTATACCAAACTGCTCTGTATACCTCCCCTGAATACATGAGAGACATACGGAAATATAGAGAAAGGCAGAGGCCCCCAACCCCAGTCCTGAAAAGCTACCCCCCTACATAGTTTAATTCAGACCCTAATACAACACACCTGTCACTAATCCTTTTTAATGAGCATGCCAATTAGTACAACAGAAATGAAACATACATTGGAGCTGGAACTAAGTCCAACCAAGTGTAGCTCTCTGGGGACATGAGAGAGAAATATACCACAGATGAACCTCAAAAAAATGTTTCCGCATCAATTTCAGCCTAGCACCATCATAAGCTCTGTTGAATCTTTTCACGATGGTCTATGGATTTCCTCCACGGTTCACTCTTATTTTAGGATTTTCTCTCAACTAGCACACTGTGTTTGACTTGTTATGCACTTGAGATAAGCCAGAGCTGTGAGCAGTGACTTTTGAGCAGTGTTTCACAGCTCAGTGCACAAGCCCTCTCAGACAGATAATGCTTTTTGTTCTGACCCAGCTTTCAGCACACCCACACCAGGTACTCCCAGCAAAAATGTGAACAGAAATTGGGTGTGAAACACTGCTTTGGAAGAAGGAGGAGCCCCACCCCACCCCCCAAGCGTGCAGGGCCGTAGCTCTGTAGAACTGGAGCTGAAGAAGCCCACTGCGCTCTGATGTGTTCAGGAACAGCATGGTCAAGGGGATCTGTGTGGCCAGGGACTGATACATGGAGTTCTCCTCCATCTGGTTCCAGTAAAACTATGGGCACACTATTCAAAAACTCAGTTATTTTAAACAATACACTACTTCTTATTTTTCTTAGAACTCCTGCAGGACTTGCACCCTTGCATTAGGAGTCAAATGTCTCTGGCTCCAACTCCAACTCTTCTCTTGCTCTGAATGTAATAGCAGGAAAAGTAGCAAGCCAGTGGAGAGGAGCTACCCTACGGCTCTACTACACCTGAAATACTGCAGTACCATCTAAGTGTGTAGAGCAGACCAAGAGAGGAATGATCCACCCTGGTCCAAATAAACCTTACTGGATCAGACTGCCCTGTGCTACTGCATAACACTACTTGGTTGGAGATAAAACAAAACAACAGACATTCCACTGCTGCTGAAGCCTTGAGCAAGTTTATTTCCCCTGCTAAATGTAGGTCTTAGTGAGGTAATGGGGAAAGGGGGTGCTACAAAACTGACACATGGTTACATAATACAGTGCTGTGAAAATGACGAGCAGGGTTCTTCTTTCTCTGAGCTCCTTGCAGACCCAGAGGAGAACTGCAGTGATTGCAGCAGGATCTCAGTGTGTGCGTATGTGCTTGTGCCACAGGCAGCTGGAATGCAGTGAGGCAGAGTTAAGAGTCAACAGTGTGCAATATGTAGCAGCAGGGATCTATGGTGTGCTGACCTTCAGAGGGGGTCCGCTACCCTCACTGTCCTGAGCAGCCCAGATCAGAAATGCTCCGTCACACTGATTCAGATCAGTCATATGAGCTGTAAATAATGGACAATACTCTGGAGCCTGAAGGACCAAAAACCACCCTTCAGTGGCAGGGAGGTGAAGAGATGTTGAGTTATCTGACAGTACCACCACTGACTCTGACAGCAAAACTGCATATACAACAATTTTAACATTCACCAAAAGCTTTGGACATTTGTGGACCTTTGTGACCACAGAAAAACCACAGAGACCAAGCTGAATTTGGGCCTCAAGCACCGGCAGTGCTCTGCCCGACCAGAATTCAATACACAGGAATGTGCCATTTCAATGCACTGTGAACCGCAACTCAGACCTCAAGATAATAGGTTTTACAAAAAGAATGTGATTCAGTGCAGTGGTCAAGAACATGAGGTTGCAAGTTCTTTTTCATGGGTTCTTGAGTCAAGTCTCTACGTGTAACATTAATATTGGCATTGAAACATACTACTTTACCCTGCGCTACTTATAACACCATAATACAGTATGAAAAGGCAGAAGTGTGGTCTAAACGCTTACTGGCAACTAACAGCATATGTACTAAATGAAATGTTGTAATCCCATTAAACCAAATTCAGAAAAAAAGCATGGCCATGTATCGCACTCATGTTATTTTGTGGGTGATGAAATCAGAAGTCAAGTAAATAGTTTTTCACACTCCTGTGGTGTCATTTTTTCCTCTGTGATCATCCTCTAAACCGCCATCTTTCTCTCCATCTCTGTCCAGCTGTTTTGTTTTTTTTTTCCCGCTCCAAATGCGAGCAGTACTGTAACCACTATGGCTGCCGTGCCAACTCTTCTCTGTAATTTCCACATTGCGTCCTTCCCAGGCTGCTGAGCTGAATGTAGCCGACTTGGGGAGGCTTCAAAAGAAAAGGCTTCTGGGAAATCAGCAGCTTCCATTCCGCATGTAGAAAAATATGGCAATGATTGATAGCTACTATCTTAAATTTCACGTGCAATTAAAAGCATATCAACGCATACAGTGCATCACAACCTTAAGTAGTAAAATAAATTCCAAATAATAATAATAAACTCCAAACTTGGACTTAGTAACAACAACAAGAAAAAAAAAAGTCCAAAACAAAGCGACCCAAACAGTTAGGGGATACAGTTGTTACAGTCAGGCCTTACGAACCAAACCATGCTGCACAAGTGAAAATCATTAGCGCAGACAACTACGAACAACTGGGGGTTTTCACATAGCTGGTCTTTGATGCCTTAAAAGATTTTCTCCTCATTTAGCTAACACACAAACAGGGCATGTGGGGACAAAGTTCTGTACTTTGGAACCAGAAGTCTGTGTTTAAGGGATTAATTTGTCTTAGGTTACTTTAAATAAAATGTTTTAATGACACATAAGCATTTAAATGAGCGGTTTCGGAAAAGGCCCCTAGCTGCTGGTTGGTACCTCCCTAGCCACAACTACATACTTGCTCCTCACTCTTCAATTTTAGATGTTCTTTTTTCAAGTTTTGCAGAGCTCTCAAAAGAAGATGACTTTCCACATTACCAAGCCCATTAAAAATAATCTTCCCATGATAAAGCCACATTAACAAACATAAGCTCTGCATGCTGCTGACAGTGGTGTTCTTCTCATAAATAACAAAATGATTGCAACTTCCTTTCATAAGCACAATCTTAATGTCATTGTCATAGTGAAAGACCCAGAACCCAATAAAGTACATTTTTAAAAAGACTATGAAGAAGGATCTACCAGTTGCAGTGAAAAATGTGCCCAGGTGAACACTGTACTTTTATGACCTTTCTACTGCTTGTTTAGGACATTTCTACTGTTTCTTTTCACTGTGCAAATAAAAGTACTCAGCCAGCCCCCTAGACATATCATGGATTGTTGAGGCAATGCTGATGATGTTAGAAAATGTGTAAAAGATAGAAAACGACTATTGCTACACACTATGTGTTCACTGTGGTCCAGCAAGCACACACATACACCAACTTAAACACACACAGACCTGTGTTGGTCCAGGAATACATGAGAGAACTCGCTCAATATTCTCTGAAGTAACATCTACGTCATCAACAGCAACAAGAACATCCCCTAAAGAAAACAGAGTCAGAGAGACAGTGAAAGAGACAGAGCGAGAGACTATGATCAAAGCTGTGTTAATCAAACATTTGGCTATAATCATCTTTGCCACAAACATGGAATGCATTTGTTTGATTCTTCAATTAAGTAAACATGCAGAAACGGACCTCAGCAATTTGGCTACAACATTCTGCTATTAGATACATTATCTGCTCAGAAATGGTCTCTTGATTCAGCACAACAAAGCTCTCTGCCACCTGCCTTTGGTAGATCTGTGTCCCCCTATCTCTGCTATACAGACCTCACCTAGCTTATTTAAATGGTCTAATTGCTTTAACATGGGCAGGCATTTCAGCATTTCAAAGCCACTCGTAAAAAACTACCCCGTGGTGGTTTGCTCAGCAGTGTAATTGGACTGTATGGAACTGAACTACTGTGGATTTTACTTGCATTGCCTCTCTTGTAAATAATTTAGTAAAATAATATATTTTGACATTTCCTCTCACATCTAGGATGCTTCCAATACCCAATCTGCTCTTTCCAAAGGCTCTTAGGCTCAGTCTTCCTTACCAATCAGGATCTGTGCACATTTGCTAGCTGGGCTGTGGGGTACCAGACCATGGATTACAAGTCTCTCCCCCACACAGCCTCTCTCATCCCCGCCCCGGTGGACCACTCCCAGTAAAGCCTCCAACAAGCCCCCTTTCTCTTGCGGAGGAAGGCACACATTGGCCAGGCGTTTAGGGTTCAGGTAGACACACACGTCCTTTTGATATGACTGTTGTACCATCAGACATGCCCTCTGCCCTGTCTGGTTCTTCAAGATGGAGGGCGGCTGCTGAGCAGCAGGGCTGCTGCCTTTTCCACCGGCCCCTCTTCTTTGTGATGGTTGCCGCTTCCTTCCCAGGATCTTAGCAAGCTTTTTGAGTTTTGGTTCTGATTTTGCACTGGAGTTTGTGCGTCTCCTGCCTTCGTCAGTGATGATTTCTGCCTCTTTTTCACTGAAACGGACGTGATTGGTGGCGGCAGACTGACTGGCGGTGACCTGGGCCAGAACAGCTTCCTCCTCTCCCTCACTTAGCTCCAGATAGAACAGTTCACCATTCTTCTGGACATCATCCAGCCACTCAGGCTCCACATCACTATGATACAAAACAGAATCCATATTAGCCTTGCCAAAAGTCAACACTTTCAGAAATGTGATATTATTATTTCATCAAATGACCAAACAGAATAAAACAGCTATAACAGATCAGCTCTAAACCACACAATTTTCTTACTCAAAAAGAGTACATATGTCAGCATTCAGCCATTAGTCTATGGAAAAAGAAAAATGGTCTGGACCATTAAGCACTACCATATGGAGTGAAATTTTATGATTGTGAATGAGCTTCAGGTTTTATGTACTGTCACTAATAACATGTAATTTTATCCAGCATGATCTCACTGAGTAGTGTGATACTCTACTTTCTGTGACAGGCTGACTTAGATTACATGGTATAAACTTATGGTATTCACTAGTAAAACATTCCATTTGAACATTCAATTTTTGTTGTTGTTCACTCACTAATCCAATTTTAAATAATGATGTCAGCATGAATGTGATCTGGAACAAGACAAATCTAAATCATTATATCATTAGCCTCTACCTTTTTAAACTATCCCCCTCTTAGGCTGATGTAAAAAATATTTAACCACCGGAACAATTTTGCTGCCAGTACTGGGTGAACATTGTCACAAAAGTCACGACTCCTCAACGCATGCATCCCACATCCCTTCAACACAAAATACTCTTTTTCTTTAATAAAATTAAAAAAAATAATAAAAAAAAAAAGCTGATATGCACCTAGACGTACGTTTTATTCTCTCTCTAAATTAAGCCACACCACTTCTGTGGTGAGCTTTTGCAAACCACGTCCATAAATTCACTAAACATGAGAAACAGCATATAATTATTTATGAACTCTGGCTTTCTAAATTGGAAACAGAAATTGCCCCAAATTTGAAAGCAAGCTTAGAAAAACGAGCTGCAATGACTGGACCAAAGCTCTTTCAATATTTTTATTTTAGGCCATTATTTTATAAGCTTGAACTCGGAGGTTGCGGATTCTGTAGTATCTTAATACAGACGTTACCTACCTAACAGTCTTTATTGGCTAGAAGAATGCAATAAAGTATAAGTATTAAGACACAAAGTTGGCGACGGTGATAGCTAGTTACCCAACATGCTGGGTTAGGCTAAGGGGTTCAAGAAGACATTTTCTTCAAATCCACTTTTTCTGATATCGTTTATACAAAGTGTACTTCAAGGTTTTGTCTTACTCTGAGTAGTCGGAGTAACTGTAACTCGACGCCGTAGAATCTGTATCGTCTCCATCGTTTACCCCAACCACCTCATTTTCTTCGCCTTCAAGACTCAAAGCACGCGCTGAATGATTCTCTAGTTCGGTGAAGTGTTTAGAGGCCATTCCTACATGTTTTAACAGCTATTAAAATAATAATCGGCCTTTGCTGTTTTTATGAGGCGTTTGTCTTCAGCATATTGAGGAAAGGCGACATAACTCGCCATGTTGTATGCATACGGGGCCTTGATGAGTGCCACGTGACATGTTATCAAAACGTGATTGGTAAAAGTTAAGATTGCCATAGCAACATGGAAGCTTTCTGTTGTACAGCATGGAAAAAACGTTTGCTTTAGCTAATGGAAATGTCAACATTTCAGCAAGGCTATACGCACAAAGAGGTTATTTTCAGTAAACTGAAGAATGACAAAGATAAAAAATGAACCATAAATATGAAATGTCAAATTGGCATACATTTTTCTCGTGTTGTTTTCTACTATATATATTCCACTCAACGAATTTATCCGCATGAAGCCTTTATCCCACAAAGATAATATAAACACATGAACAGCAACATACTGCTGTCGTCGCTTACACAAAAGGTGCGCAATCCGGCTTCGAGCGCAACATAGTTTGCTCTCATCCTGTTGCACGAGATGCTCAAATTATTTTCTGCATTACCCTTAACCTCAGTGACAATAACTGACAAAAACGCCGTGGCGAGGGGCATGATATTACAAAGATAACACAAGAAGCCGTTCATTAGTTCACGTGGATCAGAAATAATTTCGTTAAGTTGCCCAAACTCACCTGTAAAGGAGCACACTCCGTATAGAATCAAAGTCCTCCAAGTTCGTCGAGACAGATCGAAACGTTCTCCCACTGGAACATGTACTGAACATTATGCTTCATGCTTTCTGACTGATTCATAAATTAAAGGCAATTAGGAAACTTTGCTCAAATGTTCCGCGAGGACGGCTTGACAGGGATCACGGGCCACATATTGCATTTGTAAAATTTACATTAAAATCCACTTATCCTTGCATGCTGCTCTAACCGAAAGATTATCTATGGTTATGCAATAAAAGTATCTCAAATGGTTGCTTTCGAATGCAGTCCCCTTTTATTTTTCGTAAAAGACAGACTAAAGGCAAATTTCATTTTCTTGCCTTTCTTGAGTACTTCTCCAGATCGTTGTGGTCAAATGGTTTTCATACCAAGTAGAGAGTGAGAGAGTGCATGCGTGTACATGTGCTTAAGAGTTAGAGGGAGAGAGGGAGAATGGTCGGCTTGCCAACCATTCACAAATTTTCTAACCTTTTGTGCATTTTAACATTCCCAGTTTAAGATCCAAAACCCACGCGAGATTACCACCAACATAAAGCGGCAGAATGGGTCTCTCGGAGAAAACTGTAACCTCTCGATATGTGAACGATTGAACAGGTTACGATTAACCTCTCAGGATATTTCCCAGAACCTGATACGTTTACCTTATTTTTAACGAGCAGCGCGTTTTCCATACTTTGCTGCTATGCTAAAGTATTTAAATTGGAATGTTTTTATTATTGGTATGATAACATTTTATTTTATATTGGTATAACAACAGCAGAGAGAAGACTTAGAAGTAGGACAAAAATGGTTACATAAATATGGAAAAAGATATGCTCAGATTTATAACGCATGTTTTCTTAATGCTATATTCATGAAAATGTCATCTTATCCAGTTTCCGCTTTCTCTGACGACAGATCGTTGGGCTGACAGAATTAGAAAATTAAAAAGTCCGAATGATCGCGAATAGGCTAAATATATATAACTGATATATAATATAGTAAAAATGAGAGAATCTTTAACAAAATTACACGATATCTGAATATCTGAATATTTTTGTTATTGACCAATTAATTTTCTGCATCATCTAAATTTCTCTCCAGGGGAGATTCTTGAGTAAGATATTAGTTTCTAAATTTAATTTGCAATAAAAGTATAAACGTCTTTAAATACAATTAATTTCGCCATCCCAGAATGCTTTGCTTCGATAAACGAATCATTTTGTTTTCTTAGACTCAAAAAAGCTCATTTTCAGTTGGCAAATACGTTAATTAGAATGCCATTAAGCAGTCAGGAGGCCAAAATTACAAATAAACATTTGATTTCACTTATGTACACTAAATTCAGAATATTTTTATTCAGTTAAAACGGAAGTCCGTCTGTTAAACAGGCCCTCGTGAAAGCAGTTCCAAATTCCGAGTTCCAATATCTGAACGAGTTCCCCTCTTTTCTCGAAACAAACTACTGTATCCATTATTACTACTAATACCTTTCACTTAAGTTATACTTTTATTACCAAAAAACCCCACTTAAACAATTATATTGAAAACCTGAACATTCCTTATACCACAAAAGCATAAATCAAAAAATCCGAATCTACAATACAATTCGGAAACCAATCATATTTCAATTAACTAATCACTACTAGAACTTACGTTAAATACAATAGGAAAACTTAAAATTGTCTATTTTTCACTTGACTAAACCTACCACTCTGATTACGTGCTCTTCATCTATAACTCATAGAGATATAGAACGGTCATCAATGATTTAAGATAACATAAGTCATCAAAAACCCGAATCACGCTCTGAAGAACACATTATCACTCTTCATCGTGGATAGGGAGACTTAACACTTTCAAATCACACTCCAAAGTTAGAAACTATAGAAATGATCCCTGAAAGTATAGTCTTAATTGCAGTACCGTCTCGTCTGACTAGTACTTCTAGGAAACCATAAATTACGAATATGGTAAGGGCTTATGGGCCGACATTAGACAAAACTAGAAAGTCCGAATGATCGCAATTTTCTGCAGCTTTAAAACGAATTTCCATCTGAAATGCATATTATTTTCTAAATTGTATTTAAAGTAAAAGCAGAAATGTCTTTAAATGCAAGTAATCTTAGCATCCCAGAATGCTTTTCTTTGATAAACATATTTTGTTATATTCTGTTTTCATTGGCTCAGTAAAGATGTTGTAAACGGAAATGGTTCGCTCTGCATTAAAACGTTCTCAGTTCGCAAATACTAGGCATATAATAAAGTGCAACGCTAAACACTAACCAGAAAATAAAAACTGACAAAGAAATTCATTTTGATTTCTGTTAATCACACTAAATTCTGAATCAGTTTATGAAGTTAAAATGGAAGTACGTCTGTTAAACAAGCCCTCAAGAAAATAGTAGCATATTTCGAGTTCCGGCGTTTGGACTATCTTTCCTACCTTCTCGAAATGTTCTACCGTATTATTATTATTATTATTATTATTATTATTATTATTATTATTATTATTATTATTATTATTATTATTATCCCGACGTTTAAATTTAATTACACTTAAATATAGCTTTCTTATTTTCACACTTTAGTTTTTACATATTCTTCAGTTTATATAAAATCATCAGAAAACGTAGGTTTTGCATTGTCAAATTTGCATTTATGCACATAAAACGTAACTAGCATTTCAATATTTGAGAAAGTACTAATCTTTCGCTTTTATTTAAAAAAAAAAAAAAAAAGTTAAACGTATATAATTCCGGGTAGAGTGACGCCACACTTTCAAAACACATCGCCAAACTAAAAATATTTTTTTAAAAAAAAACCTAAAGAAATGTACCCTGAAAGTTTGGATTATGCCTATATATCAAAATGTTATATCACAATGAATATACTACTCCGATACTCGCCATTTTGGATCGTCCAAACACTTCTAGGTTCTTCTAGGTTTACTTTTCCTAGGTATCGAGCGGGTTGACATACAAAGAGGGAAGACCGTGACAAAAGATTATTACACAGGGAGATATTTTGGATTTGCGAGTTGGCTTCCATGTTTGATGAATGAAGACCTCAAATAGTTTTGGGTTTTTTTTACTGTAAGAGGCTACATTGCCATTTCTTAATATATTTTTATTAATTTTCTTCTGCTGTCACTGTCTCTTTAAGACATTAATTACACCACCTGTACAGGTGTAGCCTAATCATTTTTAGCCTACAAAAAAAGGTGAATAGGGTGCAAGCTGGTTTCCCATGAGCATTGACGATAGCATGTACCTGAAACGTTTGTTTTAGCTCGCACTTATAGAATTAATTACAACTTATGTTGGACTTTGCTAATCTTTTAGGTAGTGTGTGGGCAACGTTCTTCATTTTTGCGGACATTCTATTCTGCTGTTTGCTTCACGCACCTTCAGTAAATGTCTTTGTTTGTTTTTTTGGACAGAGCACAACACAACTTTTTTTTTTTCATTGAGAAGGAATGGTAGGACGTATTCAACTGGGTGTAATCTGCAACCTCTCCGCTAGATGTCATGTAATGTTTATACACTGCTTCATCAAGTCGTGATAAAACAATCGTCATAAAATCCCTACAAAACATACTCTGCAAGTTAATCAAAAACTCTTTGGCAGCTAAAAGAATCAGCGCTATAGATGAGATTAGCCAACTGAATTAACTCAATAAAAATAGTCGGAATACCCATCGCTAATAGCTATGACAGTAGTATAATGCAGCGTGTGGTAGCTACCTAGCTAAAAACAATAACCCACATTACCTAGTTAATTCTATACATTACATCCCATTAATTAGTGAAACACATTTAACACAAAATATCCAAGACCAGATATCTATTTGTCTTTTTCTTAATATTCAAAGGTAGTTGTCTGACAATGTACTAGATATGACTGGCTAATTTATTTACTCAAGGGAAAGTTGCTGACTGTGAAACAGTAGTTACATACATTCACTTAGCGCACTTAGCAAAGGGAATGTGTTACATGTCACGGTGCATACGCCACAGCAACAATTAATTTGCTCAGTCTCCTCGGGAGTTTCAGTGATCACCTCACAGAATCCAGAAGGGTTAAACTTTCCACAGAACACTATTCTTGTTAGTTACGATCATGTGAGCAAATGTTAGGCCTACTGCTCCTCCAACAGAATGGATGGCTTATATTGTGTCATGTCTTTTGCAAACATTGCAGTTTAAATACTATAATAGTCAATCAGATTATCTTTTACCTAGTAAGACAGATAAAAGATACCTTTTACGATTAACCCATTGGTGTGGGGCACTCACAGCTCATTAATCTACAGTTAATCCAGCCATGGGCGATCCCAAGTACTGAATATAATTTTAGCACTGTCTGATCGATCAATCAATCAAGCAACCAGTCATTCTTCTGCTATTCTGCTTCAGAGTTTAATCAGCTAAATCATAGTTTCTTTTTGGTGCATAGCTGTTGCTGGACCTCAAAGGCCAAACACTTGAAACTTTCTGCATGCACCCATCCCTGGTGATGGGTTATTGGTATCACTGGAGACTTGGACATTGGGCTGCTTGTGGAGTGGCTCCAGGAGACAGCATGTAGCCCTTTCCTAGTGGAAATCCAGCACTCAGCGCTCTGCTCCAGCATGCAGTGTCACGATAAGTCAGCAGGATGTCAAACACTATGGAACACAGCAAAACATTTACACATGAAAGATTTATCTAGATCTCTTATCTAAAAATTATCTACAAAAATATAAATGCACATACATGTTACTTATCTACTCAGGACTGGTAACTCATCAAAGCATGGAAGCATTACTTTACATTTACCTGAAGCTTTTATCCAAAGTGACTTACAATTATGAGTGAATACAACTTGAGCAATTGAGGGTTAAGGGCCTTGCTCAGGGACGCAACAGTGGCAACTTGGCAGCGGTGGAGCTTCAACTGGCAACTTTCCAATTACAAGTACAACACCTTAACCACTGAGCTACCACTGCCCTGGCACAAACGAGAGGAGCACACCTTGGTTAATGGCTAAGATTTTGGAGTGGAAGTTCTTGGGGTTGGGTCTCTTCACCATGTATTCATCAATGGGCAGCCTCGCTGTGTGCACTCCAAGACCTTTTGCCCTGCTGTAGCTTATTCTCTGTTGGGAACAACAGTCAGTGGTCATCTCTAATACATTAAAATTACACAGCAGAGCAAAATCTCATTCACAGATGGCTTTTCAATTTGCAATAAAATTTGAATACAACAGAAATGTGTTTATCAGCAACACATAATCCGTTGTTACATGGTAGGCAAGCGAATTGTCTAAGAAAATGACACCTACTTTTTGAATGCTCTCATCCACTAGGCCTCCAAGAATATACACCTTGCTTCCATCTACTTGTTCTAAAGCTGAAATGTTATGTACAAGTCTCAGATTTGGCATGGAAATTCATTGATGTTGGTTTAGTTTTCTAAACTCCTTAAGGTATTTTCAATACATTAAGTAATGTAAAGCACAAACCTTCACTTGCATCTGGAGTTAAATAAATGATGTCTTCAAAAGGAAAGAGATCTGTCCAACTCTTCTCAGTAACATCCATCTGCACTGTAAAAAGAATAAATTAGTCAAGGAGTACCAATATTGATAATCACATCCAATTACAACACATTCATTCTTGATTAAGCAAACCTTTTGATCAGTTCTACTCTGTGTCCTCTACTAAGCTTTGCTTGGAGCCTGATGCTTGGTTGAATGACATGTTTAGTCATTCGCATTCAGCACTGACCAGATAGTTCAGGAAGCCGGCATTCATTCGGACGCATTCCTTATAAAGAAGACTTTCTTCTCTCATGTCCGTCAGAAAGAGGTGAAACGGCTGAAGGGCGTTCTTATTGGAACCATAGAGTCTTCTTATCTGACCTGCAAGATGACTGATTTCCTTTAGGCAAAGGGATAGCGTGAAAACAAATTAAATAACAGACTACAAAGCATATTATGACACTTGAAGATTCACTATCAAAATTTTAAAAGTGTTCTGCTATTGGTAGTTTACCTTTAAATGTGAATCTGATTTATGTGTTAAAATTTTATATTTTATTAATGTTTACTGGCATAAATGTTATACTGCATTAGTGTTTGTGTGTAATATAAGTGTTTTACATGGAAATAAACACAGTCCAATTAAAACAGCTTCTCATTTCTAAGTTGGCCTATAAAGCAACAATTCAAGTTTGACACTCACTTTGTGGGACATGCAGTCAGTCATACTCAGATCCACACACAGTCTTGGTCCAGTGACTCTAGCCTCTTCTAGGCGCTCTTTGATGGTTGCCTTGACAACACGTTTACTGAACTCGGGCACAATGTCTACATGAGAGACATAAGAGACATTACACATTATAAGCAAATTCAAAATTAGTGAAGGGGAAAGAAATTTGACCACAGTATTTCCAAAGGAAAATAATGGAAACACTGCCACTTGAGAGTATGGGAACAGCAGATCATTTGCTTTATAAACCCATTTGTAAAGGAGTGTCTATCCTATCTGCTTAGTATACTGTAGCAGACAACAGCTCCAATTACCAGCTGCAATGTAATGTACTAGTGGGGAAACTTACAAAAACACTATCATGTTAGCCATAAACAAACTTATTTAATTTAAAAAGATGTTTTCAACATGATTTGATTTCATAATATAGCACATCATGGCATAGCAAATATTAATATGTATCAGTAATTAAACTTAATATTACATATCAGTTGGAATGCCAAATAATTAAAATGGTAGACTCATATGCCACATTGCTTTCTGGGTAAATTAAACAAATACCAGGATTAAGTGAGAAACGTTCAGTTTATAATGTTTAGGTGTAAGATTCCAGGTGCCTCTTATCTAGGCTCATGAAACCCATTCTCATTAGAGTACAAAAGCGAACCACTTTTCTTTCGCAGGTTCTGCTTCCTCCTCCGCTTCTCCTCTTTCCTTTTGCTTTTCTTCACCTCTAGCGTCCTCTCCCAGTTCCGCTGCTTTCTCATGACATTTCTCTGCACGATTGACACATGAAATACACCAAGAAAACACACCATCATGCATACCTATGTTCAAACAAACATCAACGTATGTAGTAATAGCATAATACAGTAGACATTAGTGTGTCCAACTGTAAATGTGGTCATCGGGTTTCCTGCCCCAAAGCATGGCCAGAAATTCTTATGATATGACAGTACTGAACACAGTTTAGTATCATTAGATGCTGTAGCACTAATGGAGCACTTTCCTATTGAATGGGCACTTATTTAATGACCGCAGCAACTAAAGCGTGGGCATCACATGGTGACAACCCTGTTGTAGTTCAAACATTAGTGACGACTGAAATGTAACTTACAGAGCATGTTTCCTCTCTATTTGTTGCACTAGAGCTTTGGTCCACGTCAATATTGAGAGACTCAATCATGTCGGATAAAAAGTCGTTACTGAGGTGCGTCTGCTGCCAGTCTTCAAAAACGGAGCTTTTCTCCACGGGGCTGCTCATTGCGGAGACGGAATCTTCCGCTGCGGGCTGGAAGGGCAAACTTTCATAAGGCAACGCGGCACAGAACAATACGAAATCTAATTTAGCCTACTACGGTAGTAGAAAAAAACTGTAGATAAAACGCACCTAGAAACCGGAGTTTAAAAAGCCCCAAACCCAAACAATAAAATCTACAAGACACAAGATATGGCTAAACTTTCTGAGAAACGGTAGCGAACGTCTGTGTCGCATGTTGCTGACGTCAAACCACAGCATGTCTATGGTTATTTCAATCCACATAGATTTATATATAAGCATATATGGAATCAGTCATTTTAAACACAAACGCATAAAATCGTATTACGAATGTAGTTCTAGATTTCTACATAAAGAAATGGGTTTACAAATATTTATCCAGTGCACCACCAAAGAACCTACGGATACAATGAGGTAAATCTATACACAGGCAAACAAGGAAAGGAGAAATGTATTAATAAGAGGACTAATAATCCGGCGAGAGTTCCTACCGGCGGCTGGCGAGGGAAATGCGAGGAGCCTGCGTGAAAGAATCCAGTCAATTTAGTTTAAATATGGTTATGTCATTATACACAGAATCTCTGTAAAAAGCAAAAACAACAACAAAATAATGTTTTTGATATATTTTTTGCATATGTAACTTTTATTACAAAATTGTTTTTGCAATTTTTTTTTGCATATTTTTAATTTGTGGTTTTATGAAATGCATAGAATATGCCAATATAATAGAACATGAAAAAAGTCGAAAATAAATGCTATCCTGACCTGACCTGATATCATCTTGTGTTTTCACTCCCTGTCCTGTGTGCGATGATCTCAGGTAATGAGATCTTACAGTGTACATGATCATTATCTCTTGACATCAATTAGGTGACACAACATGCAAAAGAAAAGCAATATTCACTTAAGAAAGAAAGACTGAACTATATATTGTTTAACGGCGGTACCACTGTTTTCACTGTTTCAGGTATATTAATTCAAACTAGGTGCTGTGCCAATAACTGAAGCCAAAGGCATAATGTCAGTTAACTGAAAGGTGCTTTTCTTGTTTTCATTCTTAAGACTTTGTTTGGTTATCATTGACAAGCCAAGAACAAGCCAAGCCCTGTTTCTTCCCTGTGTCGTGGAACATTTCCCCCAGTCTCTCTCCTGCTTTATCTTTTCACATCATTAGTACTTGTTTTTTCTGCTTTTGTGTTTCTCATTTTGTCTATGGTGCCAATTATTCACTTCGTCTGCTGCCTATTTCTAATGACTCTTGACAATTGGTTTCTTCTGTGACTGCTATTCTTGAGAAGTATATCTTATCAGAACTTACATCCATCTCAATATTGCTCATACTGCTCATAAAGTCATCAAGCCTGCCAAAACAATCTTCACCAGCAGAGTTGGTTATCATTCAAGCTAGCAGAGAAGTTATAATCGCTTCAGTGAATTGCATATTTGTGCATCTCAAATCCAAAAATAACAAGGACTTTTTTGGTACTGGCATATTTCCCATACTTCCAAAGAAGTAAATGAATGATTGGAAGAATACATGCACAGTTATACTGTTTTTAGTGATTGCTTAAGTTCTTAAGGCATGCTGCTTTGCACATGTAGCTAAAGAAGCCTGGCCACTTCACTGCGCCCCCCCCCCAACTGTTTCCCCCATAACTGTGTCACCTATTTTATGTTGCTTGTGTCACCTATTTTATGTTCCTATGTACTTGTGCTTTCTAGTCATAGCAATCACTCTGCACAGCTTTGCATTTTCATAGACTGCATGGCAGCCTTTATATTTAACCTGGCGATCAGGCACTTGTGCATTTGATTATTGAGAACTGAACCAGACTGAACCAGAGACATTCTATGTGAGGAGACTAGTCATCTGCTACATGAATGGAATGGGAAAGTTCATAGAGCTCAGCGTGTAGGCCGTATCATAGCATGTTACAACTTTAATTGCCAATCGTGTTGTCAGTTAAGGAGTAACTGTGAAAAAGTTAGGCCTCTCATATTTTAAGTTCAGTGTCATCAAATCTTTGTCCCTTTTGTTGCAGAGATATGTGCATGCGTAGAAGTCAGAGCAACCTGAAAAATCTACTTTTTTGCTATTAGATCAAAAGAGCCCAGTTTTTGTGCCATTCTTTTCAGCTTGTACGAGTTGACTGGAAATATGTATTTAAAACAAAATTTCACCTACAAGTTTTGAGTATATAGATCTTTTCTCCTTCAGAGATACAGCAGCCTGGTCTTGTATGACTTGAAATAAGTGCTCTGGTGCATTGTCAAGATGATCACTGAATGTTCAGGCTTTGACTGAACTGAAGTGCTTAATTGTTCTTTGATTGCTCTTGGTTGTAAAATGTTATATGTGCAATTCAGTTTTTTAGAAGGAGCAATGTAAAATTCTGTAAAGTTAAATATTAAAAGAACATTCTGTATAGACCTTATCTCCTTAGTATTCCTCAATCTTTTTATTTACCAGTAACATAATGTTGAAATTGTTTAAGAATACTGTTGTAGTATTGTTGTGTTAGATATATGACAAACAAAATAAGATACATAAGCATACATTTAATATTTTTGTTATTGTCAATAAAAAATTTTACACTGTCATGGCAGACTGTAAATGAGTTTAGAATGTTAAGCTGCTATCAAGACAAGATATGTATAAACAGTGGGCAAAACACCCATGTATTAAAACATTTAGGGTCAGTGGGCCCAGTAGATGATGTAGCACAGCAGTGAATAATTGCTTAAAGACTGATTTGAACAAAGGGATAATTTCTCTGTTTAACCAAGCCACAGACAACTACTTTCCACAGGGCATTTTGTGGGATATGTCAGAGGTCATTGTACCCAATAATGCCTTCAGGTTCTTCTCAAGTCCTCTTTATAATTTCTTTGTCTCATTTTTTTTCTTTTCAATGAAGTGAACAAGCTTCTTAACCCATACAGTCCGAGGATTCAGACAAATCCTCTCTCCACTCACCAAGCCAGCACTGAGAAAACATTATATATAAAACATATATAACTTTTTCATATCTGAGGTTAACCTTTAGGCATTCAAATTGAAGTATCCAATGAATAGGGATCAGTAGGAACTTATGAAACAGCATGTTTACACGTTTCTGGTGCTAAATGTGTTGGAATAACATAGATAAATGTGGATGTTTGTCACTACCTTAATTTCTTCACATTTATCAGTCTGTAAATGATTTCAATACTTACATGACCTCTATGTTTTTGCAATGAGAACCTCTGTTGATGATCTCTACACTTCGGAGGCTGTGGGGAGGGATGATCCTGGTCTCTAGCTGCAGACACATGCAGCGGCTGTTGTAACCTTTTCCAAGTGGCTGCAATGCTGAAAAGCAAAAACAAAAGCTTACAGAGGGTATTATATAAGCAGCAAAGAAAAGTCACACTCCATGACTTTTGCAAGCTGCTCTGAATAAGAGCATCTGCAAAATGGCATAAACGTAAAATGTAAATATATTAACGATAGTAGGTGAGTCTGGAAATTCACTTTGTGTGTGTGTGTGTGTGTGTGTGTCTGTGTGTGTGTCTGTGTGTCTGTGTGTGTCTGTGTGTGTGTGTGTGTGTGTGTGTGTGTGTGTGTGTGTGTGTGTGTGTGTATCTGTGTGTGTGTGTGTGTGTGTGTGTGTGTGTGTGTGTGTGTGTGTGTGTGTGTGTACTATCTCAGCAAGGGCAAAGAGCAAAGGGCACAATGTCAGTGAAAGGAGTATTAATGAGTGAGGAGCTCAAAGGAAACAGTAGAGAAAAGGAACTGGAAGTGAAAAAATGTTGCAAGGATCAGTACATTTAGTGCAGTTGAGTAACAGATTTGCTGATAAAGATGTTAGAGCCAGGACACTCAACATCCTGTTTCTGCTCAATCCAAAGAGATTTGTAATAAAAATATAAATCAAATTACATAAGATGTAGGACTCAGAACTCTAGTGTAATATTCTGAATGTTTTAAATAGAAATGCACATAATATGACATATTATTCATCAAGGAATGCATTCCTAGTTGTAGAATAAATTGAAATAACAATTCAAAACTGTTTTCATAAATATATTGAAAGGTTTAGCACCAGTTCTGTCCAGACAGTAAAACTAAAACTAAAAATGTATTATATGTAAAAACAAAATTAAAAAATCCTGGAACCCATTATGGATGAAATTATTTAAGCAGTATAAATCTATACAAATATCACAACAAACAAAAAAGATCATTTCAGATGCGGTGTTTTGTTGGATTTTGTGCATTTAAAAATGTAAACAGTTACTTACCATAACTGAAGAGAAGGCCATTTGTCATTAGAATGAACAGGAGAAAAACCCTCATGGTGTAATTTAAACTTTTGTCTGAAAACAATGAAAAAATATTTGCTCTCTGTAACACAGCACACAAGCTTAAAGCTTATATTAACAACAATCATATGACCATTACAACAGGGATTTTTGTGTACTTCCCTAAGGCTGTGTGTGTGTGCATGTGTTTGTCCATGTTGCACTTGTGTAAACACAGAAGTGATATCACTTTAGTCATTCACACTCAATCAGCTGCATGACCCATGTCTTGCATGTGCTTTTTGTGGGTCTCTAAGTTCAAGAGGTCCCTCTGAAGTATGTAGAAACTGCCATTTCTTCAATATCACAACTGATAACATCCTGACCCAGCCACTATAAACATGTGGTCACTGAGCTCTATCACCCACAACTTGACCTTTATGGTAACAATGTTTCATTTTGTAAGTGGTATTGTGTACAATAACTTAAATGTGCAGTGTATAGTTTTTAAGTGTGTCTAGGTCTATACTAGTCATGTAATTTCAGACACTACAAAAAAACTGTGATGAGCTATAATGCATTGCAGTGGATCTCATGACTTTAGCCAGTGGCTGAAATGCCCAGAATACTCACACACACACACACGCGCACACACACACATGCACACATGCACACACACACGCACGCACATGCACACACAGACACATACTCTCTATCTCTCTCTCGCTCTCTTTCTTTTAATGCGTTTAAAGCAACACCATGTTCATGATGCAATATCTTTACTAATAAATTCTGAAATTAAGACTCATGCAAATGTTTTTCAAAATTATGCATCAACAAATACCACATTCATGAATAAATAAACATACTCCTATATTGCACCCTTGACATTGCCCCTGTCTCAGTCCAGTCCTCTGCCTCCACAGCCTGCTGACCACCAACTCTGCCTCCGTCCCCACCCTTCATAAGATTCACCTGTTCCACATACCACAGAGTGATTCTTTCTTAAGTTGTTCACTAGTTATCCATTGATTTTCTAAGTCATGTTTTTCTAGTCTAGTGCTGTGTTGTGACTCATGTTTTGTTTGGGGTTTTTCTTTCCTATCAAGCCTTTAGTAGCTAGTTCTTCCTGTTCTAGTCTGTTTGACTCAATCTTTCAGACTTTCCCCCCTTGAACTGTTTGTTGCTGTTTTACTGTCACTTTTGCTATTTAAAAAAATGCTCTGCACATGCCCTGCCTATATTATGAGTTGTTTAAATATGATTCTTACGTGTCTCAAATGGGGAGTTTGTCATTACCTTTTATTCTCCTACTGGACTGAGATATGTATAAGTATACTTTTACAGTTAACATTATTATTATGCGCAAAGTAATCACACAACAAATAATGTGCCACAGTCTATACTACAGTGACATTTACATATGCATTTACAAATAATGTGTCACGGACTATATTGCAGTGACATTTACATACGCATTTACAAAGAATCTTCAGTATGTAGCCAGTAACTCAGCTGTATAGACAGCCAGTGAGAATTCATTCTATCACCTAGCTGCCAGGAGAGAGATGAGTATATGAGTATGAGTATGAGTCTTCTTTGTGCCTTGAGGGATGGTGGTTCAAGTTGAGCTCTGCTGGATGTTTGAAGGCAGTGTGGTGCAGAAGAGAGTTTGATTAGTGCCTGTAGTTATATGGGAGTTGATCCAGTTATGACTTTGTAGGTCAGCATATGTGTTTTAAATCTGATGTGAGCCACTGCAGGGAACCAGTAGAGGGAATGCTGCCAGGAGAACATGGGAGAACAAGACGTTGAAGACAGGCCATGTTGTAGTGGTCTGGTGTCCCATAGGGGAAGGTCTCCTAGGAGTGAGTGGCAATAATCCAGCCTTGAAATGACAAGGGACTGAACAAGCATGTGGCTTCTGTGGGGAGAAGTGGTCAGATTTTCCTGATGCTGCTGAGGAGGTCCCTTCTTTACTGATTTAAGTTAGCAACATGAAAAGAGAATGATAGTTGGTTATCCAATAGTACCCCAATGTTGTGTGCCTTGTCACTTAAACCACGGATTCTCTAGTGAGATCACAAGGTCTTGACATAGAAAGGCACACCAAGGGATATATGTTGCAACTCCATCTTACTGAGATTTAGTTTCAAGTGATGAGCTTCCTTCTGCAAAGAGATGCCTGCCTGGCATGTAGAGATACGAGCAGGAAGCTGAGCATCAGAAGGAGGAAAGGAGAACATCAACTGAGTATCATGAAACAACATATGAGGATATGACCTCACTAAGAGAGCAGGTATAGATGGATAACAGGAAAGGAGCAAGTCCGGAGCCTTGTGAGACCAGTGGAGAGACTGCATGGAACAGACATGGATCCCCACCATGTCACTTGATATGGCTGTTCCTCAAAGTATGATGCGAACTGTTGCCATGCAATGCCAAGAGTTGCTGGTTATATTTCTCATTTTACAAGTTTGTCTATTTAGTAATGCTCCCTTAAGATAACATACCCAATGCCTTTCCTAACTTAATAATCTAACACCTTTACTTTAGAGGTCTAATATGTGTGTTTTTTTAGGTTAAATGGTTATTCACATTTACCTGATACTTTTATCCAAAGCAAGTTACAATTATGACTGAATACAACTTGAGTAATTGAGGGTGAAGGGCCTTGCTCAAGGATCCAGCAGTATCACCTTTGCAGTGGTGGGGCTTGAACTGGAAACCTTCTGATTAATCATGTACCTTAACCACTGAGCTACCACTGCCCTGAGTATTTGTGGCTAGTCTTAAAATGGATGCATTATCTGACTTGCTTTGAAATACTAGTATAGGTCAGTTTCTACTGCCAGCTCTGTATAGTGAACAGAGAAACTGGTTCTGAATGAAATGTTTGGTGTTTGGAAAAAATAACAATCCAGGTTAAAACATAAAGGCCTGTGGCTTTTGTGGCCTTTTACCATGGGGCGTGGAAACAGTTTACTGACGCATGTGTCCTATTAAATTGGGTCTAGTGATGCCCTGTCTGGTTGTCATGGTTATGTCTTGTCCACTACAGTATATTGTGCATGTCAGTTGCAGAGTTCTTTAATCTTAATATTATATTATGAATCTGATAGCTTTCACACACTCAAGACTGATTTCAATATGACTGTTCAAAAACGCTTTATAAATATTAGTTACATGTTTATAAAAATACATAACATATAAATCACTTTTAAAATGTAGACATTTTGTAGACATTGCATTTTCATTTCATTTGCCGATGTACTGATATGCATTATTACAGTGTTAGTATAGAACAAAAAACACGAGATGAATGTCCTCATATAATGAGTAGAAAAAAAAAAACAAATTTCTATTTAATGTACACCATTTTAAAATAAATGTTTCTTTATTCATACTGCTGTCTTCTTGTCTTTCTTATTCATGTCAGTAGAATTTTAATTCAAGGGTCCCATTCTAAAAAAATTAGAAAATTTGGTTATAAATTATTCTTAACAGCAACATGTATGAGAATCATGAAATGTGAACTTGAAATGTGAAACATACCATTTTGAATAGAGTCTTTACCCATTCTTCAAGCGGGCTGAGACAAATCTTAAGTTCTCTCTTTTTGAGGGTTGCACTATATATGGGAGAAAACATGTCAGTTTAAAGTCCTGGGAAATTGTTCACATTTTAGAGAGACTAGGCTAAACCTCACTGCCTTATTTTCCAAATACATTTTAATAGTTTTTTATTTGTAGTGACTTCATCTTTATTATATCTGTTTGCTCATCTGAGCATTGCACTTGCCTCAGAGATGTCCCCCCAAGCACAGCTTTGTTTGTAATAATAAACTTTTACAATCATTTAATTGTGGCTGATCATGACTTACATTATTTCATCTTTTTTGCAAATGTAATTGGCGGAAAAGATGTCCAGTTTCTTAATCTTGTGATGAGGGATTTCTTTCTTTTGGTTTTTTATACATCGGCATCGTGGTTCCTTGTGCAAAGGTATTCCTGTGGTTTTAGTAAGAAGAGTGACAGAGGGAGATGTCAATGGAGACACAGAGTAAGACTGCAGATATAATTTGCATACACTTTTTAAAAATCTTTTTTTAATCAAGCCAATGAAGTTTTAAGCAATTTTATAATTGCACTCATAAATGGGCAAATGAAATACATCGTGGATGTGACCTCTCACTGCAATGCATTACACCGAAGAACATGATTAAGTCACAAATGGCCAATAAAAAAATTAAAACAACAAGATAAATCCTTAATCTTTACAACTGTTAAATACAAATTATTTTTTCAAAAGGTCCAACCACATTTCCACTGACATGACTCTCTGCGAAAATATTGTGAATACAGCAACACATCAATCAAAAATGCTTACCTTCCACCATGGACAAAAGCAAGCAGGTTAAGAAAATGATGATCAGAGGTGTAGGGTTCATGTTTTAGAAAAGGTTTGCTTTACTTTGCTTCAATGCTTCGCTGTTCACAGCTGTGCTCCTGCTGCTTTTATAAGTACTCCCGCCTCCAGAGTCAAGGATTGCACAACATGTCCTCCTCTGAAAGTTCAGTGGAGGGTTTTTTTCCAGAGAAATGATTAAATGAGGGGCGTTTTAGGTAAATTACTTGTTCATTAATGTATAGTTGTCTTATTCTGCAGTGTGAGCACACATTACTTTGGTAAAAGCATTCTATTATATTTTTATAGTAAGTATCATTGCTTGTCAAGTGGGTGTTTTGACCCCCAGGCATTATGGTATTAGCAGTTCCTTTCAGGTTGTGTAGTATTAGTATTTGGTCTTAGATCTTTAATGAGCAAGTTGTGTTTTAGGAGCTATTTGTGTGCTGCAGAATAGATGATAGACTTTGCAGTGCTGTGTTCATAGTGGACGTTTTGTTGTTTGTGTAACTGCTGCAGCATATCATTTATTATCATGTTTCAATAATTTTCTAAAAGACAAAATTTGACTAAATATTTTGTCTACTGAGAAAAGCCTTCAAAGTGAATTTATATTGTAAAAAAGGGCTTTTCAGTTGTATAGCTACAAGGTGGTTGAGACCAAATTTAGATGCTTTTTGAACAGGCTGCAATTCATTACCAAAACAAAATATTGTCAAAAAAATGTATTTCCTGAAAAGTCTCTGTTAGGCTTATGTTTATTTTTTATCTTTGGAGAAAGTTTTTATTTTTCTTTGCTGCAACATAAAAAGCAACAGAGAAAACATATATTTGCAATGCGGGTAGCTAGGCAGGATGCAGAAACAAGCTGTGTAAAACATCGTGACATTTATTTACGCACAACGAAAGCAACGTAGCTCACAGGCTGATGTAAGATCAAACACCAACAAACATCAATGAATAAACAGGACCTTATGAAGATGCACACTGATTACATGAAACGAGGAACGGGTGCGATGCACGGGGAGGGTGTGGCCATGCAGACAAACACATACACACACAGACATCTGGGACATTATACCGTGACATACCGTGACATTATTTTACATTTACATTATATTTCAATATTTACATTACATTTCAATATTACAATATTTCACTTCTGTGTGGGTGCACTGATAACTTTGCTAAGTTGTTCTTATAGTTAGCTGTGTAGCTGTTGGTCATTTATCTTTGTGCCCAGATGTGTACAAAATGCAAATAAACAAAGATTATACAACTGACACACAAAATTGTCACTTAGGAAAAAAGGCCTACTCTAAAAAATCATTATCCACCAGGGTTTCTTTATCACCCCCAACACACTCTTTTTTGAGTTTCTAACTAGCAATTATAACATTGTTGTGGTACTCATATACACGCATCTCACTGTTTTTTTTTTTGTTGTTATTGTTGTTGTTTTTTGTAATGCAAAATCTTTCAATTCAATTGTTTAACTTTCATTTGGATGGCTGGTCTAGAACCATAGTTGTATGACATCCTGGAGTCTCCTAATGAGCATTTTGGGGGAAGTTCTGCTTCACCAGTCCTGCTGATTGAATTTAATCTACACAGTTCCATTTGCCTAAAAAGTATTTTTCTCTGGACTGCTTGGATTTTTTAATCCATTTCAAATATGTAGTGGAAATAATATAGCATATAAAGTAGCATGTATGATGTATAATCAATTACATCTGAACCTCTACTGAGTAAACTGAGTAAATACTGTAAGTATTTACTTTGATGGCTACTTTGATACTTGATGAGAGAAGAGTTTCGCTGTTTTCCTCACTGTGATCAGAATATAAAACCCTTTGGAAATAACTTCAAAGCTTGACTTCAAACTCTTCATTTCAACAAGCATGTAAAAATCTGATAACACATCTGAAGTAAGCAGGAACACACATTCACTTCCACACACTAACAAGATGGCAAACAGCCAGACAAGCACTCACACAACTTGGCAGTAACAGAATGTGGCTTTATAGAGTTTGGATTTTAATTTCTTTATATGATTGTTTACAATCAACATTTGACCAGACATTTCTCCATGAAAAACGTTAGTAAATATTTTTTACTACCGATGGTTTTCTTCACAATTATTAGCACAATTATTCTAATAAGAGGACAGGTATTGTAATAACTGCACAGTTATTCTAATCAGAGCACAGCTATAGTAATGAGCACAGTTATTCTAAAAAGAAAACAGTTATTGTAATAAGCGCACAGTTATTGCAATAAGATCAGTTATTCTAATAACAACACAGTTATTGTAATAAGAACATAGTTATTGTAATAAGAGCACAATTATTCTAATAAGAACACAGCTATTGTAATAAGAGCACAGTTATTCTAATAAGAGCAGTTATTGCAATAAGAGCACAACTATTCTAATAAGAGCACTGTTATTGTAATATGAGCAAAGTTATTGTAATAAGAGCACAGCTATTTCTTTTAGTTTCTCATCCAATTGGACAGAATAAAACATTAAGGGTTGCAGAGCTCCTTGTAACTGGGCTAAAGTATCCAGGGGACAAGGAAAAGGACACTCAATGTAGACTGGTTGGGTGTCTTTGTGGACTGTGCAGACTGGATGTAGACTAGTTTGGGGTCTTTGTGAACTGTATGAACTAGATGCAGTCTGGCTAGGGGACACTGTGGATTGTGAAAACGGGATACAGACTAGTTGTGGGTCTCTGTGGACTGTTTTGAAAAGTTCAAAAGCATGATTAATCTAAAAGCATTTCTGTTTAACATTTAAGTAGGGTGATTAAAGGATTAATAGTTGCCAAGACACATCTGGCTCTTCACTGGAAAGCCGTGCATTGATTACACAAGAAATATGAGTGGCCATGACTCCTGAGTGAAAGCATGTGGCATGTTTCCTTGTAACGTCATCAAATGTCAACCTCGATGTCGAAAAAGATTGTGTGGGTAGTAGAGAATTCCTCTCCTGGAAAATGCTCATCACTGCACAGTGCATTAATAAAAGCCCAGGGAAAATACTGTAAAATGTTGAAAATATTTGTATGATACCAGATTAGTGTAATTTAAAATATTCAGCAAATGGTCAGTTTAAAAAAAACAACAACTACTTATAAAACCGTTCAAAAATGACAACATTAGCTCGTGAGTCCTGGCTGAGAATGGTCTTGGTGTGAATATGCCTCTACTGGTGAGGATTTCTGAGGCACCTAGTAAAGCCTCATTCATGGGTGCTGATGGAAGAGAAACTTTTTGCTTTTATCAGGAAGAAAGCAAAACGAGAAACATAGACACAAACTGCTAGCTCTGTCGATAAGGACACTGTCCCTGAACTTCATTGCAAAATTACTTAGCCCATCATTGACAACCTTTAAATTTTCCTGTAGTTAACATATAGCCTAATCTAAAGCATGTTTTGGTACATTTTGAAGTAACATACATAAGCGTCACCTAACATTACATCCACCTATATTACTTCAGAGGAGGAGAAATAAATTAAGCACATAAAAGAAATAAATTTGTCATGTAGTAGATTTTAGAACAGCATTCATAGGACATAATTTAGATATGTACAATGTGTGCGCAAAAGAGCAAGATTAACCTGAATACAAATATAACACAGATTTGGGTTTCCTGGGCTTTAACTGAAACAACAGTAATAGGACAACTGCTGTAAAGGCTTACTGAACATATCCTATCTACTGAAACCAACCAGAAATAGATGATAATAGATAATAATAAATAACAATAATCAATATATACTTTTCCTGTCCAAAACCTATGAAAATGCTGAATTATAAACAGAATTATAAACAGATAAACAGATTATTTCATGGTTTCATAAACAGATTATTTCATGGTTTCATTATTTCAACATTCTTTACTTCGTAGATTCACTGAAAATTGTACCTTCTGAATCTCAGTCATTTTGTAATTTAAACAAGAACAGATTCATCAGAATAACATTGCCTTTTAAAATAGCAACAGTATTGACTTTGCTGCTTGAATCTCCTCCCAGATGGCCCCTTTCAAAGTAACAGAGAACCATGATGAAATTCCTTGGAAGTGGTTTAATCTAAGAAGCCATGATTCTTGGAAATATGAGCATGAGAAATCTTCTCTCAAACAAATAAACTGTATATGCCTGGGTCCCACTGTAAGCATAAATCATTTAGGTCAGACACTAAGACAACCTTTTATTACATTATTTTTTTTAACACAAGAACTAGAAACAAAAAAACAAACTTGACTAGTGTATCTTTAAAGCCTCACTGTGAGACATAAGGAATTTATTTTCTTGTTGTATAGACAGTTTTAATCCTTTTCATTGGTGGTGGATCATATTTCCATTAACTGAACAGATTTATGACATTATATAAACATTTGGTTAAATTTTTGGTCTCATTTATTTTTGAGGGCAATTTTAAATATTGCGTGAATAGGATCTTATGAAAACATCTTATTCTTATGGAACAATGTCATGACCCACATATGCTGACTTTCAGGGGTTTGCTTCACATCCTACTACTAACTTCAATGCTGATGCCACCCTATAATTCCAAATTATAATTCAGAACTCTCACCTGAAAGCCTTAAGATATCAGTTTCCTCACCAGCCTGCTCTACTTCTCTAGTTTGCTCCTTCTCTTTTCTGCATACAATCATTCATTAATATTGACATTTCTTGGGATTTCTAGACTGAAATTCAGCTCACAATTTGATACACCCATTATATGTTTACTTGTGCTAACAACCTGACTGATAGCATACAGATGACAAAAGTGAGGGTTACCTTACTAGTTACTCTAGCTAACTAAAATCAGTTGACATTATTTTCCTCAGTGGAAAGGCCGATAACTTTAAGCAGCAAAGACAAGGGCGAACATAGGAACAGGGAGAAACAAAACACGGACCGGAACGACGGAGCATATGAGGGGCGGCGAAAACGAAACCAAAGAACAGAGCAGGCTCACAAAGGAAAACAGACGCGACCGGGAAACCACGGAAGCAGGGACGCCAGGAGGGCAGCCCTGATAACCTACCGTTGTCAGCACAATGATCAGCACTCGCCTGCTCTAAGTACAATATTTGTAGGTGATGTAAACCATCAGATAGCAATCTAACTTTCACTCAGTCAAATGCTGGCATGCCTCACATGGTCATCCTGGAGACGTAGACTCAGTGAGTGTGATTCATCTAATATTATCTAATATGACTTCACTCCAAAGATATTCTATCTTAATTTGATAGAAATGAAAGAATGAAAGACATTAAATAATGGTTGAACAACAGCACCCTATTACCACACTGTAAAATAAAGAATTAAGTGGTGGTACATGCACAGGTCTGCCCCAGGCAGGATGTCAACAGCATCCATATTTACACGTACACTTATAATTATGGAATTTGGCAGATGCTCTTATCCAGAGCGACTTACAAAAGTGCTTTGTCATTTACTCATAGAATGGCTCATGGCCAGTACAGTAGGTTAGAGCTCAAGATTCCATTGAACTAGAGTACTGTTGAAATACAGGCCTAGAAGTGCAAAACACATATAAGCTCTATCTCAGACAACAATAAGTACAAGATGCATGCTAGATATTTGGTTACCCAGCAAGTTCAGGATCAATGGTCATTCTAAATATTAAAAAAATAGATAAGTCTTCAGTCTGCATTTGAAGACTGCAAGGGACTCTGCTATCCAGACAGCCAGTGGAAGTTTGTTCCACCATCTGGGAGCCAGGACAGAGAATAGTCTCGATGCTTGTCTTCCACGAGCGGATCCGTACTTGAGGTTCAAAGTACACCTAAACCCTAAATATAAACCCTAAATACTGTAAATTCTATAGCCTAAAAAAGCCTTTGAAGACTTGTGAGTCCAAAAAGGCACACTCAGTGTTGTGTCCAGGATTTTATACATTTATACAAGAGGACACTAAGCTGTGGTGCCACCTAATTTGCTAAGGCAAATCTGAATTTGCAAAATATATTAGTTTTACATGTACAATTAATGGGCTTATAGTGACATTATTGTATTGACTTCATACTTGAAGTATTTAGATTAGTTATGTTAATGCATTTTATTTGCACTCATATTGGTATAATAATCATGATTTATTTAAGCAAGAGTTGTAGTACATTGAACAATGAACAGTGTGTTCAAGAACGATAAATGGTGGGACTGACTTTAATCCTAGCTAGTGAGTGAGAAATGGATCTGTTGTGCCAGTACACTAAAATATATTGGGATTTTACATGGATGTGAAAAACGTTACTTACCTACGTCCAAACATGAAAATTATGTGAATGACACATTTGAGATCATGCTACACATGAGACTGACCCAACAAGCAAGTTTACATGGATATATGGAGTGGTGGGGTAGACATACAGAACATGAACAGAATCACTCTTCATATCTCATATACAGAGAAAACTGTGAACTTGTGAGGTTCCCAAAAAATAAACTCTGTGCATGAGGTAGGTGTTTAGAGAGGAAGTAGATGGTCATCCATCATGTCATCCACCAAAGCTCTTATGCAGCTAATTTCTAGTGTGGCTGTGGTACCTAAGATCTGAGCAATACTTGATTTGTCCATCATTCTGCTTTCGGTTGTTACAGGCATGAATGCACTTATTCCAGTGTGCGCCATTCCAGCTGCCCCAGATCAAGCCCCAGTGGATGTTGCAATTTCTTCAGTCCCTGGCGCTCTTCCAAGGTCATACTGTCATCTCTTTATCAGAAAAAGCTTAGATCACAGTAAGTAATTAAGTGATTTAAACATTGTGAAATCCTATGTGTGTACCTATGTGCTATCTGTCAAAGCTGGGACTTCTGAATTATGCTCTCGGGTTTTCTTGTCTAGGAACAAATGGAAATATTTTTCACATTTGTAAGAAATGCATTTCTTACATACATTTTCTTAAAATGTTGTGGTGTATGTACTTTGACAAAACTAACTCCTCCGCCTTTGTTTATAATACTTTTATATTTCCATCTGATTGCTCAGGTAAGTTGTGTCAATGTTGACAAAACATGGGGGCATCTGTCACAGGCTCATTCAAACATGCATACCCTCAACAGATCTCTTGAAGTGAGATTTGAACTCTGTGGAAGCAATCAGAGCTGGAGGCACAATCCCCTAAGCAATTCACCACCCTTTGACACACTATCTACCATTGGTTGGAATGAGGGGGACTAAAATGGAACTAGTTGTCTGGGTGAGCTTATCTCCTTGGCCATCTTTCTACATCACAAGTGATGACATTCAAGTGTCAATGCTCACACCTGCCAAACTGGTTCTCCTGAATGCACGAAGGTGGGTTCTGCCCCTAAGAGACAGCAGTGGAGGTTGTGCAATGGTCTCTGAGTATACTGTGTTCAGCTTGGGTGCAGCCTCTTGGCACTCTTTATATCTTTATACTTCTATACTTTATCAGAACCTGGTTGTGCTCATGTTTCAGATGCCGCGAGCTGCTTCATAGATACATGTTTGGCCTTGGCCCTCCTGCAGTCCTGCCAACTTCCCCTGCACATCTCCGATATAGCTGGCCTTCCTCTGGGTTCAGAGGAAATGCAAATGAAACCAAGTAGCCCTTCCAGCTCCAGGTTGACCCAGATCACTATCAATTTATTGCCCTGCATGTGATAGATTTGCCACATCACACCATCATTCAGCGGCTTCCCTGGCTGGAGCATCATGATCCATGTCTCTGTCAGACCTCTAAGGAGATAATAGCCTGGACTGCAGAGAGTAAGGACCTCTGTCCCCTGCTCCAGCATGTGACTACCTCTGTTGACAGCCATGTTTGATAGGAGCTACATGTATGCAGTAGGCCACCGAGCTCTCACCTTATCTAAACTGCGTCAAAGACCTGCTGCTTGGTTGCCCTGCTGCTTGGCTGCCTCATTACTCTCGCATCCAAACCCTGTCCCTCAAGGAAAGGCAGGGGTTCATTTGTTTCTCAATATCTCCAACATCCACTTCTGAACCTCCACCAGCTGCTATGAGTATTTAGTTATGCTATATGGCCTGGTTGTGACTATGGCCTCAGCAGGTGTTTGTTAATGAGATTCTGTGAGACATTCTCCACTGGTTTGTCATGGTCTACACAGGTAACATCTTAATCTACTCAGTGAAGATGGAGACACATATATGTAATGTCAGGGTAGTGTATACAAGGCTGTTAGATCAAGGCTATTGGGATGAGAAGTAGAGGTAGAGAAGTATGTTTTCTACCTAACCACTGTCTCCTTTCTAGGCTATGAACTGTTCCCCATTGGTGTGCACATGTAACCAGTTCTGGGAGGAATTTATGGAGACTCTGGGCATCAAAGTGAACCTAACTTCCAGTCACCAACCAGATTGCAAAGACCAGGTGTAGCAATTAACCAGGAACTCTGTCAATACTTGCACTACCTCTGCAAGAGTGACTGTCAGCGGTACTGGTCTTAGTTTCTCCTCTGGCCCAAGAACTCACAAGTCTATTTGTCCTCAGGACTGACGCTCTTCTAATGCTACCTCGGCTTCTAGCCACATCTCTTCCCTGAGAGATGAGATGTTGCAGTGGTTAATGAATAGTTTAATGGTAGCAGTGAATAGGCTCATATCCACCTGGTGAGGGCCATCCAGCATCAGTGGGTCCTCAGGACATCCATTGAATTTCAATTTAGCCCATTTATTTGCGCTAAATCAACAGAAAAATTATTTTAGCAATTACATTGAACTCTGCATTGAAATGTTTGTGCAAATGCAATCAACGTCAACGAAAATCAAGCAGTAAACCAATCAACAAATAAGTGATTACCATTTTGCCCAGAGAAATTGTGGTTAAAGTTTGTGTTCTGTATAGATCAGCAAGCAGTGTCTTTGGTTCTGTGGTACAGGGTCCTCTCTCCTGCTCCCACTGTTGGCCCGTTCTTATCCTGCAGCTGTTTCTTATGAACTTCATAAGCTTGACGGAGACGCACATTTTGAACACACTTGATCTGAGGAAATAAAAAGTCTTCATATTAATTTACTGCCCACTTTCTTCTATTTTAGATTCTACATATTAGATTCCTCATGAATTCCTAATGGTTCACTCATGACAGCACACCTTTAGCATTGCTTTTTGGACTGTATTCTTGAAGCCCTGTTTCACTCTCCTGTATTCAGCAGAGCTCAGCTGCAGAAGTACCAAGTTCACAGAATCCCCTGGGTCCATACTGTCCCAGTACATTGGAAATGAAAAATCTGAAACATAGAAAGAAATCATTATTGTTCGATTTAATCATGAAAATAATTATTTTATATTTAGCTTCTGACTTATTCAAATTAACTGACTAAAGTGGTCTTGCACCTGGAAGGTTCACCAATCGCTTTAACTTGGCCACCTGTCTAGACCCAACCAGGGTGGCCTGCATTTTGGTCAGATTGACCAGCCACCTCCGTCCCTGTGCATCTGTAACCCCTCTCCTGACGTTTTGGCTCTCCAGCTGATGATGGGCCTCTTTGGGCATCCGCTCCCAATCACCCCGTAATCCCAAAATGCACCAGGAGACACTGGAAAAAACACTGTCCTGCTCTTTCTCTCTCACCTACAGTGAGTATATGAGGTAAAGAATACACATTTAGACCTTCCATAATCTTAAAACAACTTAATATCACTACTATTTAATGTTATGCTCTATTAACATAGCATTTAATATATACAAATATCTAAATAATAAAATAAGAAATTATCACATTTTTCACAACTTGCCGCAGAATCGCTCTTTATTAAACCATTCGGTATAAGACCCTTCTATTTCATACCTGCCTAACAAGAGATCCTTGTATCAGCCGGATGATCTCATTCACCCCTTTTTTCAGCCACTAACTACCAAAGCATCTGGGTCACACAGTTTTGTCTCTATACCCAGGGAAGGTGCATAATTGGTAATATGGTTCACTTCCACTGCAGTGAGATGATTGAGCTCATCAGTAGAGAATGACTGAGAGGAGCACTGGCTCTCGTAAGCCTGATGAAGACCTTCACAGGCTTCTGAGATATTGTTTGCACTTAAGCCCACAATAACAAATTCAGCCATGGTCTGTTGGACTGGCAGGGACTGAACAAGAGCGCTAAGGTCTAGGGACAAACATGGAGGTTGGTGCCCTCTAGTGGCTGTGATGAGAGGTGCGAGTGGAGCAGGGACTAGAGAAGAAAGACAGAAGTGTTGTGCTAATCTGCTTTTCAACTGTGACATGATCAATATATACAATATGATCTTATAATGCTTAAATAAAATATTCACTTTGTTGATTAACAAAATGATTATTTAATTGTTGAAGTAACATCTGCATTCATACCTGTCATCTGTGTAAACATGCCAAAGATCTGCTGTGCCACTGTCTTGAATTCCAGGAAAACATGTATTTTCAGCAGAACAATGCGAATTGTTTTGAGGTGCTTAAGGTTTGTGTCTACTGTGACCTCCTTCATGCCCTGGAGTATGGACTCTGCTACCACGCGTGCATCTAGACCCCCTTTGCCTGCATGACACAGGGTGATTCCCTTTCAGCTGTATAAAGATGCATGTTTTTGCACCAGTTCAACTTTGGCATTTGTTCAGACAGTCACACGGCTGTATTTTGACTATACAGCACAGTTCCAGATATTAAGACATGTCTTAAATTATAGCAGTGACAGATTTACCTCTATAATGTAGAATAGTAGTAATTAACATTAGTTCATTTGTAGTCAGTAGTGAAAATATATATTTTCTGAATTCATTTACCTGGATAAATAAAAGTAATGGTAGAATGAAATCAAATATTACTTGAATAGATTAATAGTTGATCAGGACATACACATTACATTTCATCATAGCACATGGGTAAAATGTGTCATTACTAATTATGAATAGGCTGAGCAAAAAACACTTTACAAAATACAGCTTTAGTGTCTCTGGTTTTTCTTACCTCCTTTGCATCTTCTAAATTATGTTTAATTTAAAGGCTTTATTGGAGTAAAATACAAAGTAATGTTTCCTGAAGTCAAGGTGAGCTTACCTATTTTAAATATTTGAATGAAATCCTTACTTTTTAAAAAAAAATCTGAAAACATATTACCTTCTTCATGAATTGTGAAGCATTACATTGCAACTGACATGGATTACACTTAATTGATTTGTATTTTAAATACCTAATTTCATACATTCTTTATACTTAACCATGTTACAAATTCTGTCTACCCATTCCTGATTAGAGCATGTAAATTGGGTTACTGACCAGCACAGATGGCAGGAATGGCCACTGATTGATAACCATCATGCTCACATCTAGATGCTATGCCTTTTGTGAGTTGTTTGATGATCCATGCATCCTTTTCACTGCATACATGCAGGATCGCCTTGCAGGGGAAGTTTCCTGGTTGGGTGGTAAAGATCTCTCCTCTGCCTACTCGCGCTAGATCAAGAAAGGTCGGGGAAAGCACTCAAACATCTTTAATGCTACTTGAGCCTCTACATGGTTATAAAGCAAGAAACAATCAGATGTTGTATTGAAGGAATTTTGTTGAGGTTCATTTAAGCAATGGCAGTAAGGTTGAAGTACCACACAAAAAAAATGTGCATTGACATGGGCAACAGAGAATATTCAAGTTCAAGTTTAAGAGGTTTTATTGTCATTTCAGCTATATACAAGTACACAGCAAAAACGAGACAATGTTCCTCCAGGACCATGGTGCAACATAAAAACAACAGTGCAACAGACAACATGCTACACAAGTGCAAATAGTCCAATATAGCGCAAAATGTCATTAAATAAACATTAAATAAACAATAATAAATACAGGACAGGACAAATACAAAATACAAAATGAGTAGACAGTGTAATTTAGTACAGTACACAGTACTGGGCATATGTAAAGCGAGTTGTGCATAGCAGTCAGTGACATGCTACCCTGAACATAGCAGTCATCGGTAGCAGCCAGAACAGTTCAGAGTACAGTGCTGGTTTAGTACAGTACTCTAGCAGCAAGTAGGATAATGAGCAGCAAGTAGGATAATGGATAAAGCAAGTAGGATAATATAATCAAACTTTATTGATGTTTCAAGCATCAGCTGTTTTAGTATCAAGCTCTATCATCCCATTTGAAGCTCTCCCTCAGTATGAAGTAAAATGTGTTATTATTAAGCTCAATTAGTATGAGTAGGTTGAACAAAAACACTTTATACTCCAGTTTTTCTTACCTTTTGCTAGATCTGCTTTGACTTGTGACCCAGCAACAGTTAGGATATCATTTCACACATCTAAACAAAATTAACATTTCATAATGAAGAAATACCTTTCTCTTTTTTCAAGTATAATACAAATATTCAACATAGCTCATAATGAATATATGAAAAAAATGGGATGTAGAAAATTTGTATTTAGCATAAGATAGCACCTGTCTGCAAGTCAATAAAGTTTGTAATGTTTACAATGGCATCGGTGGATTCATTGCTGATGTCTCCAAACACCAAATAAAGCTGACATCTTCCCAGTGCGATGGTGATTTCATCAGTTTCGGAGCTTAGAGACTGAAAGACCGCTGTTGCAGCCAATGAAATTAGTTAGAGGGAAATATGTTTGAACAGGGTGAATTTAGCCACACATCCATGTAGAAATTGCAGCTACTAATAAAGTGGATGATTTTTGCACATGCACACTTACCTTGTCCTGTATGATCCACCATTTGTGCACTCAACCCTGTGCAGACTTCATGACAGATCTAACAAAAAGTCAATAGTGAAAAAAAAAAGGTATATTTACCCTTAGTGAGCACATTAACAAGCTATTACAGTGTTACATGAAAATATTAGTTTGGTATTAGAGTGAACCTTATCTTATAAATTACCATATTTTTTAAATTAATATTACATAAATGTCACTAAAGCATGTAACGTGACTATGCTAAGTGCACACGGTTTGTATATTTAACTGAACATTACCTTTTCTGAATCTGGATGCTGTGGCATTATTGCAATGCGTATGGTACTGAGAGAGCCAGTGGATCCACCCCGGCCAAACTCACCAATCACCTCCGTTAGGATATTAGTGGCAACTTTGTCAGGTACTGACAGAGCAAATCCAGGTCCAATTATTGGTATAGCAACCGAGCCCCAGTCCTGCTGCTCACAAAGTGCAAGAACACGTTCTAGTCCACAGCGCAGTGCCTATAAAAGACACCAGTAACAAACCTGGCAAATTATTATATCTGAAGCCCTTACAGCATGTCATTCATAATCTTAAACCCTTAAACCCTGTTCTCTTAGCAAAGTTCAGAGAACAATTACAATCACATTTACATCCATTATTATCAGTTTTGTTCATGTGTAGTTAATCCACCAGACTGTAGTATTCCTCTGCAAGACCTGTCAACTTTTCACTGCTGTTTGTGGCTCCACTCCAAGGCACACACTCAATGAAGAACACCCTGCTGCAGCCTAAAGGAGTCCCATCTACCTGGAGCACATCTCCAGGAGTAAGCTTGCACTTTCTTCTGGCAGTGTTAAAGTTGCTCTTCAGCTGTTGGCCTGCTTTACTCAGCATGCATTTCCCCTCACTGGTTGACGTCAGAGATGTTTTCAACATGGGGGCAACCAGGACATCAACCTAGCCAAAACAAATGTGCACTGTCTTGTTGAGGCTTAGTATGGAATGTAAGATGAAAACTAGACAAACCCTATTTAAGGATGCTGTAAACCAGCATTGCTGCTTCCACAGCTTCTATGTACTGTCAGAAAAACGTGGTGAACTGAAATTCGGACCTAGAACTTTGTTGATGGTGGTGTTTGAAAGTCTATTTTCCAGTAAAACAAACAAACAAACAAAAAATACATTGTGTAAACATGAGAAAAAAGGTGTGGAATCTGATTTTTTTTTTTAATTGGATACAATTTTACTTCATATGTGGTACTGATCCAAATGTCACATTTAAATACATTAAGCAACAACATTTTGGATAAGATCAATAACAACAAAGGAAGTTTATAGTCACTGGAGCAACAACTAAACTAAATTTTAGGAACTAAACAATAATATAATAAACAAGTAAATTTTAATGCATTTACTGGGGGATAAATCAACCCAGTCAAATTCTAAACCATATATATTATAACAGGAAATAATAAGTCAGATAATATCATAGGTCTTCTACACTGACTTGCCTTATTTTGAATTCAGAGCATATTCCCCACATATGCTGAATGTATATGTAAATACATCTAAAAAAACACAGCCTGCTCTGAGGCTGTGTAATGTAACACAACAGACAAAAGATTATTAAAAATATTCTGATTTATGCATTGAGACCTGGAAATATAAATGCAGCCAATTAATATGAATAATGAGTTATTAGTTTTACCCGCTGATCTTCTACTCCTCCAAAAACAATTTCAAGGCTCAAGGAAGGACCTGTAGGTATCTCTTGAGGGCTGGACACAGTAGTGGATAGATTAGAGACACCAGACCATGCTCTGTTTCTGGCTACTGAAGCAGGACATTGGGCATTACTTTTGAACAATATTATAACCTCAAATTAACTCTGCAACATTACTAGGGTGTGAATGCCTTCCTCTTGAAAGAACTGCAGAGCTCCCGGGCCATCTACTATAATTTGTTTCCAAATGAGACACCTAAAGACAGAATCCAGGTTTTCCTTCAGGTCCTTTACTTGACAACGTGGTCCTGACAGGTGGATGCATGGGTCAGGTGAACATGAAGCCTGCAGCTTCATGGTTGTCAACTTCACACCAACAAGTCTCAGAATGTCAGAGAACATATCTACCATTTCTGGTAAAGGTAGTTTCAAGGAGTCACTGAATTCCACATGGTTCAGCTTGTAGTCCTGCATGATCTCCTTTAAGTTAGAGACATCTTTCCTGTAGCCCACCAGTAACACTTTTGTTCTGGGGTCATAAATTGTCCCTGACTCATAGCTGACTTCCACATTAAGATATCCTTGATTAGCCTGTTGTGTGAATTGGTTCAAAATTTCCTTCAGTGTCTCTAGTCCTGGTGACTGGGCTTCAGTTGGCTCCAGTGATACCATCTCCACACACGGGTCGAGAGACTCGTCATGAGACACATCAAGACCCAGCTTCCCCCTTCTCTGGACCCCCTGCAGTTCGTGTACTGCTCCAACCACTCTTCAGATGATGCCATCTCTACCACACTTCATCTGGCACTTACACATCTGGATAAAAAGGGCACCTACGTAAGAATTCTGTTCATAGACTTCAGTTCAGCATTCAACACCATTGTTCTTCAGCATCTGATTGGAAAGTTGAGCTTACTGGGCTTGAACACCTCCCTCTGCTACTGGATCCTGGATTTCTTGACTGGTAGACCTCAGTCAGTCCGGATTGGGAGCAGCACTTCCAACACCACCACACTGAGTACTGGTGCTCCCCAGGGCAGCGTACTCAGCCCTCTGCTGTTCACACTGCTGACTCATGACTGTGCAGAGATGCACAGTTCGAATCACATTATCAAGTTCGCTGATGACACGACCGTGGTGGGTCTCATCAACAAAGACAACGAGTCAGCATACAGAGAGGAGGTGCGAGAACTGGTGAGCTGGTGTAAAGTCAACAACCTGTATCTGAATGTTGACAAGACAAAAGAAATGGTTGTGGACTTCAGGAGAGCAAGGTGAGATCACTCCCCGCTTGCCATCAACGGCTCCTCAGTGGAGATCGTCAAGAACATCAAGTTCCTTGGTGTTCACATAGCGGAGAACCTCACCTGGACCCTGAATACCAGTTCCATCACCAAGAGAGCCCAGCAACATCTTTACTTCCTTCGGAAGCTGAGGGAAGCCCAACTCCCATCACCCATCCTCAATACCTTTTACAGAGGTACTGTAGAGAGCATCCTGAGCAGCTGCATCATTACCTGGTTTGGGAACTGTACCGCCTTTGACCACAAGACCCTCCAGAGAATAGTGAGAACAGCTGAGAAGATCATTGGGGTCGCTCTTCCCTCCATCACGAACATCTACATAACACGCTGCATCCGGAAAGCCACCAACATTGTGAAAGACCCCACACACCCCTCACATGAACTGTTCACCCTTTTGCCATCTGGAAGAAGGTACCGCAGCATCCAGTCCCGCACCTCCAGACTGTGCAACAGCTTCTTCCCAGAAGCCATTAGACTCCTGAACTCTGGTTAACTCCAATTCCAATTCAGATTCCAAAATGATCACTTTTATACATGCTTATACACAGTCACACACACACACACACACACACACTTACATACATACGTACATATCTATACACACACTCACATATTGTTTTGCATCAGACTATTGCTGAAGTCAAACCTCACACAAATAAACTATGCACTCCTGTTGCAGACTTGCACATTATCCCACTTGCTGCTAGAGTACTGTACTAAACCAGCACTGTACTCTGAACTGTTCTGGCTGCTACTGGTGACTGCTATATTCAGGGTAGCATGTCACTGATTCCTAGGCACAATTCGCTTTACATTTGCCCAGTACTGTGTACTAGACTAAATAATTGCACTGTCTACTCATTTTGTATTTGTCCTGTCCTGCATTTATTATTGTTTATTTAATGTTTATTTAATGACATTTTTGCACTATATTAGACTGTATGCACTTGTGAAGCATGTTGTCTGTGGCACTGTTGTTTTGTGTTGCACCATGGTCCTGGAGGAACATTGTCTCGTTTTTGTTATGTACTCGTATATAGCTGAAATGACAATAAAACCTCTTTGAACTTTGAACTTTGAACTTGAAGTCCCTCTCCACTGGAGATGCTGCCTCCTGTAGTGCTCCTGTGGACAGGCTCCGCAGGACCAGGTCAGATCCTGTGGCCTTCAGCAAAACTGGACTGCACAGATTCTGCCGGAAACGCGTTTCCAACTTCTGCGCAGTACCGCTCGATGCCAGAAATGCTGCAAGGGCATGATGCAATTGGATCCTTTTCTCTTGAATCTGATTCACCAGCTCTTGAAGCTTTGCCCCTCCAGCCTGAACCTACTCTTCAGGACCCTTCAGAATAACAGATCTTGGTCTTTCCTGTGTAATTTTAATCTCTGGATGTTTTGATTTTATTTCTTGCTCAAACTGCTCTTTCACAAGAACATACTGCATCTCAGACATGGGACACTCTTTATAGTGCTGCTGCTGCATTTGCAGGGTGTCTATAATATTCTCCACCTCTGTACTCTCTCCAACAATCACAACAAATCCTTCTTCCTTATATATTGCAACATGTTTGGTGGATAGGAAAGTCTTCTGCTGTAGGAGCCTTATCCTTTTGGCTCCATCAAAAAATGAATTAAATAGTTCACTTGACAACACAAACTTGTTAGGATATGACAATGTACACTTTCACTTTCACTTCATCTTGTTACTTCAACAAATTTCTGCAGTTTTTTTTGTTTTTTTTTATTGTATACTGAACAAATGATTATTGCAGAACCTGTGCGACAGGTAGGAACTGTATAAATGAAGTACCTTTCAAGCGTGATGTGTCCTTTTAATGTTACCTTCCCTGTATGACTGGGAAGCTCAAGAGAGATATTTAACTCGATTTTTTCCTCATTTGAAGTACAGCGTGTCAGTATGGTTGGATTGTGATGCTACACATTTTAATTCTTGGATTGTAACTTTTTTTAATGTACTGATGAGGCTGCGGCTGTGGAGGTTTTGCGGCTCTGTGGATTTGGCCAGTACTGCGTTTTAATGTATGTGTATGTTCGGTTTTGTGATCTGCGAGCACTCCGGCTTTTCTTATTCTCGCTCCTCCTCACAGTGCTCTGCAGTCCCTCTGCTCCAACTCCTCTGGAACCAAAAACCAACCATACTGTGCCTAATGTCGTGACTCAGAGGAGACTCTTAAAGCAGGATTGCAAGTTATATCTTACTTACTTCTCCTTTTGTATTACAGAGACTGCAGCTTTTCTTGTTACTCCCTTGTAGCCTGCATAAATTTTATGCAGACATCAGAGAACAATTTAAAACACTGAATACATGCATCTGAATCTATGGCATCGTTAAGATGGTAACCTTTTCATGTGTTGACGACCACACTATATAGTGGTAATAAGATAATTCAGATCAGTTATAACCAGTATACCTTTTCTCTTTCCAAATAATCCAAGCATATATTAATCACATACATATAAGATAAAAGAGGTGGAGGGCACCAACCCATCTCTAGAATCCCTTGATCCCTGCACTTTCTATAATCAAACCCAGTCAGCAGTATGTCATTCTGCACACACACACACACACACACACACACACACACACACACACACACACACACACACACACAAAAACCAACAAAAAAAAAAAAATCATTTGGTTGAAGCACGGCGATGGTGGGTTCAGGCATCATGCACTGTCAGGAACAGTGCTCTTTCTGTATTTCAATAAGATCTGTGCAGCTTGAACATACTGCTCTTTGTTGTGTATTTCATTGCCAGACAGAATGGACAGATTTTTCAATAACAGGTTTAAAGATGCTAATTAGAAAGATGAAATTCAGATTACCAGCTTTCACCAATTTCTTTCAAATATGGCATGAATAATCTTTTCATGCTACTGTCATTACATGGAATCATCTTCATAATATTTTTGATGTTGATTATACACTTCTTTTCAGCCCAGGCTTGAATTAGAAGTGTAGCCACTCAATTTCTGTCCTTGTCTTCCAAAAAAACTTTCAGGGAATTTCCATTCCTCTCGACAATGCATTGTGAATTTAATTTTGTTGAATTGGACATGACTTAGGTCACTCAAGATTTTGCTGAGTGTGAGTAGCCACCCACACAGGATGTCTGAATGTAGGTCATCTGCACCTTTAAAGAATAGTGATATGTAAGCATCATTCTGAAAAACAGCTCCTTTGAACTTATTGTTAGCTTCTGTAGCCTCCTTCTCAGCCCTAGTGCAACAGCCACCCCTTTCTGCGCAGTCCATCCTCTCCACATGCTCAGAGAGCAAACCCCAAATCAAGAGATCAGTGTTAGATGTAGTCAGCACTTAAGTGCTGGTGGGGAGCAGTTGGAAACTGGCCGACTGCTTCTGGTGATCATGAATATGGCAGAAGAAAAAAAGAGGAACAGAGACTCATAAACAACATGAGTCTGACCAGCAATTATTATAACTAAATGTTATTTCACTTGAAGCATACAGGTTAATGGCCATTCTAGCTGATTAGCTGTGAGGGCTTAATACATCAGAATGCAGATGCCTAGCAAATCCCTGCACTCTTGTGATTTTCTTAACGAAATGGGGTGGGTTTCCCAAAACATTTGTAACACTAAGTACTTTATAACCTCGTACTTAAGAACATTCTTAGATTTAGGAGAATTTCCAGAAACCCTTCATAACTCATGTAGTACTTAAATGTGTTTGTAAATTTAAGAGTTTTCAGACCCATTAGTAACTTATTAAGTAACTTGGAGTTCATTTGGAGTTTACATGCAATGCTAATTCAAAAAGGAAAAAAAACAGTTCTTTAAAAAAAATTCACGCTGGTTCTAAGCACAACAGCACATTTGTATGAAAACATTAATGTTTATTTTCGAAAATGTAATTGCATTGCTTACACAACATCAATACTCCACACCATTCAAGGCTATAGGTTGAATTATGTAGTTAGGTAGGCCCTCTCATCGTTGTCTGAGATCAGGCCCATGACAAAGGTATCGTCAGCAAAGTTGACAATGATGGTGGAGCTGGAAGTGGCTGTGCAGTCGTGGGTGTACAGTGAGTAGAGCAGGGGGCTTAGGACACAACCCTGAGGAGCTCCAGTGCTGAGGGTGAGGGTGGATGAGGCACAGTTGCCCACCCGTACTGATCGTGGTCTGTCTGTTAGGAAGTTGGAGATCCAGTCGCACAGGGATGTATGCAGTGCTAGATCCTCCAACTTAGTAGTGAGTAGGGAGGGGATGATAGATAGATAGGATGATAACTTGTGCTGTTTGTAACTTGTATTCAGAATCCAAGCATCAACCCCATACTTAGATCAGTGGAACGGAGTCTGAGGACTGTTATAACCAGTATACATTTTCTCTCCAAATAACTCAAGCATACATACATTTAAGATAAAAGGGTAGGTTGGCACCAACCCATCTCCAGAATCCCACGGTCCCTTCCCTTTCTAAAATCAAACCCAGTGAGTAGTATGTCATTCTGCATTCACACACACACACACACACACACACACACACACACACACACACACACACAAAATTTGGGTGAAGCAAGGTGATGGTGGGTTCCCGCTTCATGCATTACTGGAACACTGCAGTTTGTCTTTCAGTTAGATCTGTGCCTGCAGCATGAACATACTGCTCTTTGCTGTTTTTTTATGTCCAGACACAATGGACAGTTTTTTTTTTCAATTACAGGTTTTAAGATGCTAATTTGAAACAGATGAAATTAATTTGTTTCAAATTAGCATCTTGAAACAGGTTACCAGATTTCACCAATTTCTTCCAAGTATGGCATGATTAATTTTTTCATGCTGTTGTCATTACGTGGAATCTCCTTTATAATATTTTTGATGTTGATAATACACTGCTTTTCACCCCAGGTTTGAATCAGAAGAAGAGCCAGTGAATCTCTGTCCTTGTCATCCAATAAGCTTTCAGGGATTCTCCAGTCCTCTCGAAAATGCATTAAGGACTTCATTCTTTTGAATTGGGAATCATTTAGGTCACCCAAGACATTGCTGAGTGTAAGTGGCCACTCACGTAGATTGTCTGAATGTAGTTCATGGGCACCTTGAAAGAACATTGATATGTAATAATACATCAGCTTAATACATCAGAATGCAAGAATACTTATAGTCGAGGTTATACTAGTCAAATAGTCTAAGTTGAAAATGACTGAATTAATTTGATTTTCTGGCAGGGGATTCATGTTAATAAAAACTGCAGGGCTGCCAGTGGATGTTGCAGCAGAAGTATGGATGATTCATATGATTATTTATGTTTATAATATCATATTTAAATATTTCATATTGAGCTCAAATGACATTCCCTAATTTTTGTGAGCATTTTCAATTGCTGCTTGACATAATACAGCTCCTAGTACGTGGATATCATGCAAATTAAAATACATTCTGAGTCTGAATGGTAGATAACTAGAACTGCTTTATCTAAATTCATCCCCCACAATCAATTATTTGAGCTGACCTTAAGTCTATAGATAATTCTGAGGTCTGAATAACAGTGTGTGCAATTTTGAATATGGTTCCGAATATGGCCCTTAATACATACAGTGTATTTAAGAATGTTTTAGATAAAATTTATTATTTACTTCAGTAATAGCATAGTTTAAAACAGCAAAAAATGACTGTAATTTAAGAAAATTAGTTAGGAATTATTTAAAAACATTTTTAATATGTTATTTATTGATAAATGTACATAACTTACATGATGGAGGCCGTTCAAATAAGTTTGTGGGAAGCCTCTGTGTTTTATGTGACCAGGCCATAGTATTCAGTTCAGAAGGTTGTCCTTGGCCAGAGCTTTGATTGTGTGCCTCTACTATTGTTTTCAACTTGGAAAGTTCTTCATGTAAACGACATAATTCCTCATCTTTTTTTTCACAGTCAGTACATCTGGAGGACACCACTGAGTTGAGAAGATTGCCATTCTGTGTCTGTTGGAGCTGGGTCTTTAACCTTTGAAGATCATGTTCTCTCTTCTTTAGAATATTTTGCAGTCTTCTAATTTCTGCATTTTTAGATTCAATCAAACTCTGAGAGCTGTGGTGACTGCCCTTTACTGACAAACTTGTTTTGAATTCTTTTAGAGATTTTATTTTATTTCTAAGTCTTTCTATTAATGATTGCTGCTCTTCCAGGTCACCATTCCCCATTACCTGATCAAACAAGGAAAATTTAACAGGTGCATCTTTGTCTGCAATGAAGTACTCAAGAGTTTCGATCAACTCTGCACTCTGTTTTGTTGGCATACTGTTGTGAAGAACATGATACCTTTTACCACATCTCTCTATTAGTTCAGAAAGTTGATTAACATGGATTTGATCCTTAATGGTAATGTCATAAAGTTTTTCTCCATGAGTGAAGATCACTACTGTATGATCCCAAATTTCTTCAGTAAGAAGGCTTTCTAGTGTCTTTCGGGTTGTGTCTGTGATAGTGGAATTTACATCAAGTGCTAAGAGTACTGCATGAGGTCCTGTTTCAAAGTTTGACTGCACAGAAGTTACAAGCTGTTGCTTTGTTCTTTTTTGATTATGAACAGATACAGACAGGTCTCCAGTCCACCCAGGGACACGAATCAATTGAATTCTCCTTCCAAATACTTCTCCACTCTTTTTTACACGGTACTTAGAAAAGCGTGTCCAAAATGAGAAGGCATTGTGTCGAAGGATAACATTGGCAACTGTATTCTTCCCAGAACAATGACTACCAATGATCACAAGGTTCAGCTCATTGAATAGGGGAGGATCTAAAAGGTAAAAACAACTTTAACTGAGACATTGGGAATACAACAATAAACATGTGTCATAATAATTTTAATAATATTACATGGCTCTTACCCTCAATATATTGGCCTTTATGGTTGATTAAAGGTATTAAAGGTTGTGCATCATCAACTTTTCTTGCTGCATTATAAAAAGACTTTATTTGCTGGTGATCTCATAACCATTGGATCAACAATTTTATATTGTTATATAAAAGCTTCTAATGTGTGACAGTTACTTCCCTACATGCTATGTTTTTTTTTTACAACTTGGTTATATATAATATGATGTAAATATATATGTAATATTACTATGTAAAATATTTTATCCTACAACATAGAGCATAAATCTGAAAAAAGCTCACAATTACTGCATCCCATTTTGAATGACACATGATCTTCTCCACTGATATGCAACACAGATCCTGAAATAAAACAAGAAATAAAACGTTTTAATAATGTTTTGTAGGTCAATAATTACTGAATTAATTAGGTTTCTTAAAGTTTTACAATCATTCCCTGTGCGTAGCTGAGATATTTTTGTTTTGAGACCACATTATGAGTACAGTAGCACACTTATTCAGTCTTATTCAGTGACCACCACATAGAGTGATAATGATCTAATGTTGTATTTAACAATCTGTGAAATTAATTACTGCAGTTTGTATCCTCCTGCTCAATGTACAAACTGACAACTAAAGGAGCAGTAGATAAAGCAATTGACAAATCAAAAAGGAAATTATTACCCAACTAACACATTATAACAAAAAACATTTTTGTATGCATTTTTTAAATCACACAATTAATAAAATGTTTTATCAAGTCATTTGTTTTGTTTAATTTTGTTTAATTATATATTTAGATTTTTTAATGCATTCATTTGTTGACATAATAATTAATTTATTCATTAATTATTGATTTGTCTATTTAGCAATTAATTATTAAGTTGCACAAATGCATCCTCAAAGAAGAATCTAATACTCCTGTGTTTCTAAGAAAATTATCAAAGTAAGAGCCATAAAAATGTAAATGTATTCCTCCTGCCAAAACCCACTGTAGATGGAAGCATTATAGCAATATGACAGATAGTATGCAAACCACCCTCCTCCCCACTAGTACTAGTTCTTATTCTTAGGCTATGTAATCAAAGAAAAAAAAAAGTTGCGCTTACAAGTTTGCATCCCATATCTTTAATCTGTCACTGTAAAGTGTGCTGCAAAACCAGCTAGCAAATCATCTAAAGTTATTTTGGAAGTTTGGTCTGTAGTCTTTACTATTCATTCCTGCATAAAATCTGTGTGTTACATCTATATCTTTCATGAGAACTTCTATGAACATCTAACTTCTGCATGTTCTTATGGAACTGATGGTTGTGTGGTTAGTCTAGAGGAGTACATCAGCATTAGTTTCATAATAATGTACATGACAAACAGTTTTAATATTAACAGTACAGGATGTTTTTGTGCCTCTTCGCATGTAAGCAAGAAGAAAGAAAGGAAGCTTCCAGAAGAGTCAAACTGTGACATCCCCTAACAGGATGTGGTTTGATTGTTCTTGTTTGTAAAGATAAGTCATAGACCGCATGGCATGACCCTTGTTTTTATTGTAAAACATTAAGATTATGTAGTATGTTAATTCTATAGCATATAGAATACATCTATAGTGTAGTTTCTATAGCATAGATAAAGAAATGCTAATTTTTATAGCATAGATGAAGACGGAACAGCCACATTCATAGTTTTATTAATAGGTTTTCAAGCCATAGTATTATAGCCTTTTGAGGGCACATTCCTTCATCTTTACAGTAAACGAGATGACAGAATTCATATTTTGTCTAACATTAAAGCATACAGCAAATACCTGTCAACAAGTGTTATCCCTTGCCATTCTGAATAAAAATGACTTCATAGAACTTGAAAGATCATTATTAATGTTAAATCCGAACAGCCTGAGCTCTATTTAGTTGCAAATGTTACTTACATGTCACAGAAAAATCACTTCTTCATGTTAAATAAAAATTAAGTAAGTAAAAAAATGAAATGTAAAATAATGTGCAGTCTATCTGTAAATGACACCTCCTGTTCCAAAACAGGAAATAAAATGCTGCAGTATTTGTTCTGTAAAAGCATAGTGGCTTGCTTGAATGAGCAAATCAACTCAGCCCTTTCTGAGCAGCTGTTTTAAAATAGACGTTCTCAAGACAAAACTAATTTGCATTCATCACTGTTAATCCATATTTCATAAAAATCAGACTTTGATTTTGATTCAACAGAATATTTTAATTACAAAAGAAATGAAAATGTCATGGTCAAAAAAATTATGGGGTCCTTAACCCAATATATTGTTGCACAGCCTTTAGTAGCAATCACTGAAAACAAGTTATTTCTGTATCTCTCAAAGAGACGTCTTTGCTCTTCCTTTAATTCTCACTCGGTGAGGTCTTGTCTCATGATAGACTACAAGCATGAAACTCATCAGTGGAATACAGAAATGGAACGCAAGCAAACTCCACACACATACACACAGATATGATACAGACACACGTCTATGATATAGAATTCACAAAACAAAAACATCCAATTAGCACTGTGACAAGGCATCAGTCACCACATTTTCAATACCCTTCTTACGCATTGTAACAGGATAGCGGGGGGAGATCAAACAGAGGCCGATTCTGGTAGTAATTATGCTAATGATGGAGATTTATTTTCTCTCAAAAAAGTCCAGTGACACAGGCATGATGCCATAAGCAGACAAAAAATAAATTCCAAAAAAAAAACCCCCAAAGAAAAATAAATAAATTCAGTCATCAACGCCAACAAAAAATGAAACCAAAATAAGGAAACTTAATGTGCTTCCAATTATGGAATTCAATCAACACGTCTCTCCCTTACATTTCAACGCCACTCATATTCCATATAATCTTCGCCCCTTGGACGGCCCATTCTAGATGCATAAATTATTAAATTCATAATATTTCTCCCGTATGGTTCCAAAATAAAGGCTATCATTTAAAACATTTTCCCATTATCCAAAAATTATCTTATTAAAATAAATATACCAAATAAATGATCTAAAGACAGAGCCATTAATCACAATTTTATCCTCCCCCTTCTATTTGGAAAATTACCTGCTCCAGTAACGTGAACCAAAACTATAACTCAAAACAATTACAATTATTTTACAGAACTCCAGGAAATGGCAAGTTTGTTCCCTCTGATAGCGGTGTAATTAAAATAAAAGACTTTTAGACCTCTATATTGTCCACATTATCCCTCAAAAAGTCCATGACCTGATTAATGGCTCCAGGCCAATTCTACACCAAGAAATTATATGGCTGCATAGACAAATATCAACACGTAATCCTTGTGTTAGAGTCATGCATCTTCTCCAGCCATTACAATACCCAATGATCTGTTTCCAACACGAAAGACCTCCACAAGAGATAATGTCTCAGAGAGTCTAGTGCCCACTTAAGGCACTCTTGTTCAACCATAGAGTACCGCTTCTCCCTGGGGAACATTTTTCTGCTCAGGAAGGCGATTGGCCTGCACTGTCCGTCCACTTCCTGCAACATTACTGCTCCCAGGCCAACTCCTGAAGTTTCTGCTTGTAAAATAAATGGCTGAACAAAGTCTGGGCTGAGCAACACCAACTCCCCACACAGTGCACCCTTCAAATCTTGAAACGCCTCCTCACACTGCTCGGTCCTGATCACTTTGTTCGGGGCTGAAGCCCAGGTCAGATCTCTAAGGACAGAAGCTCTCACAGAAAAAAATTTAAATAAACCTGCAATACCAGCCCACCAAACCCCAAAAAGGACCTCACCTTTTTCTTAGTTGTAGGTTGTCTGCAGTTGCGAATCGCCTCCACTTTTTCCAGTTGAGGACGAATTACCCTATTTCCTATTACGAAGCCCAAGTAAGTGATCTCTTTCTTGGCTAGAGCAAATTTTTTTGGATTAATGGTCAATCCTGCATCCATCCCAGTACCTGTTTAAGATACTCACAATGCTCCTCCCAGGTCTCACTAAAAATAACAACATCATCCAAATACGCAGCAGCAAATGTATCAGTGTCCTGCAGCACCTTATCCATAAGTCTCTGGAAAGTTGCTGGTGCTCCCTGCAAGCCAAACAGAATAACCATAAAATGATAAAGTCCATATGGAGTCCTAAATACAGTCAACTCCTTTTTTGCCCTGGCTGTCCATTAACCAGAACCTTTACCATATTCTCAGGGGTTTGTGTAGACTGTGGAGTGTGTGGCCTAGGCGTATAACAGATGGCTGTATTTTTCACTTTCCTTGCTTGACAGTATGGTTTGGTGTGCCCCTTCTCCCCACAACACCTAACCTCCAGCTTAATGGATTTATCTAACTGCTTGTTGTATGCATTCAGTTTACTCTGAACCTGTCCACAACTTTCACCCCCCCCCCGCCAGGCTTACTTGCCTATTGCCATTTGTACTTCTTCATGCTGAGATGTAGACTTCCACCAGCCTGGTTGCCTCCTCTGCTGTTTCCGGATCATGCCCTTTAAGCCACACTGTCATATCTGGACTCATCATCCTCATAAACTACTCTGGAATCAATTATTCCGATATTTGTTGAATCGTTCGTTCCTCTGGCTTAATCCATTTTACAAACAATTCTTTCAATCTCATGTATAATTCCCGTGGAGTCTCATTAGGCTATTGTCACGGAACGCTCGCCTCCCGTGAGGCACGTGGTTTGGCCAGCCACGTGCAGTGGGAGGACTTTCATTTGTGGCCATGCCTGCACACACCTGTACTTCGTTTTGTCTGTGTGTATTTAAACTCACGTCAGGGTGTGCAGCATTGTTGGTCATTGTCGATGTAACATGTTAATATAGCATACTAATGTTAAATGGTAGTGTCATTATTACATGTATTCCCTGTTATCGTGTCTGTTTATTGTTAACCGTTTTATGTTCTGATTCTGTAATGCGTGTGAGTGCCGTTGTGTTTATATGTTTCCATTAAATGTGCGTCCCTGTCAAGGAAGTCTGTGCGTCCTGCTCCACGCCCTTGGGCACTCGGGCAACGCCACATTACAGAATGACCAACCACCACAGGAGGCCAGCTCACTCGGCTGAGGACGGACTTTCTAGTGGGAGGTGTATGGGGACTTCCCGCACTGATGCTTCCTGGATCCCAGGAGATTGGGGAGAGGACCGCGACTGGTGTCCAGGTCCACTCCGGAGGAGGAGGGGACCACCCCCAGAAATTTCTTGGGGGGGGCCTGGGGCTATTGAGCCTGGTCCGAAGAGGACCGATGTGACCCACAACAACCGTAAAAAGGGCAGTTGGGTGGAGCCAGCAGGATCTCCAGAGAGCAGGGCTGAAGCCCGAGTCCCTTCCTTTCAGCAGACTCTCCAGCGAGTATGGAGGGGTCTGTCCAAAGCCTCAGAGGCAAATCGCCTCTGGGACACTCCTAAAGCGGCGGGAGAGAGCAGGACCGTTCAGGGGAGGATCATGGCCTGAACTGGGGCGGACGTGCATCCCCGCGTGACCGTCGAGGCCGAGGACACATTAGACAGCGCCTGCGCGGATTGCAGGTGCTGCAGCACCACAAGATATTTACGCTTCTGTGTTTTTGAGCGCTTCACAGCACGGGGAAAACGAAGGACTGACCCAAGAGAGGCAGACACACTGCCATTCTCCCTGTCTGGTGAGGGTCTCCCAGGGAGGAGGTTTCTAGCCCGCCTGTTGCTGGGTGGGCACCGGGCGTGGCTGCAATTTGTTTTTGTGAGTGCGTAGCAGCCCGGAGTTCACTATCCCAGAGAGGGAAGCACCGGGAACCTTGCACCCCAGGAGGGGTCGTCATTGGGGAATGTCTCCCCCCAGCTTGTCACAAGGAGCCTACCAGACTGCCCTGAAGGAAGCAGAGATCCTGCTTCCCTCCCTCCTGTTGAGGGATCTCCTGGGCCGTCGGTTCCTGGCTCACCTTGCGTTGGGTGGGCACCGGGCATTGCCGTAGCATGTGCGTGTGTGTATGTGTTTGCACACGGCAGCTCAGGGTTCACAGGCCTGGAGTGGACGTGTCGGGAGCCACGCCCCTTGGGAGGGGGTTCTGTGACAGGATGCCCCCCCCCACGAGTCACATGGCATGGCCTGCCGCGTGAAGGTGGGTTCACCCATGTTTGTAGCCACACCCCAGTGAAGGCATGCACTTGTACGGGGTTACGTGTTAATGTGTGTTTGTCTATTTAAACCCCCGTCAGTGCGTGCCTCAGTGTTGCTCATTGTTTGTCTGCTGATGTATGTAAGTGCGTATGTTGTCATTTGTTGGATGTTTTATGTCAATAAATGTTTCACATCGAGGGAGTTTGTGCGTCCTGCTCCACGCCCATCGGCACTCAGGCCAGTGACAACATTACAGCTATATTTCCATTGCCTGGAAGCTTTGCCTATAGGTCTCTGCACAATTTTCATATTTCCTTAAGATCACTTACTTCACTTTCCTATAATCATTTGTATCATTAATATCCATAGCAACATATGCACTACGAGCCTTCCCTGTAAGCAGAGGAACCAGTCAAATGGCCCAGTGCTCCTCTGGCCAATGGCATGCAGGCTTTCAAAAGTCATTAAGAAATGCTTTATATCATCCCCTTCAACTAATGGATGCAATTTTGGCTCTTTAAATTCCACTGGCGGTAACACCTGCTTTGGTAAAACAGCTCTACTACTAGCTGGTTCGCTTCCTCGTTCACTGGACGTTGGAATATTATTTTACACCTGCCCCTGGAGCTGTTGGAACTGGTGCTGCATACTTCTCCATCACTGCTCATTTCTTACCTCAACTTGCTCCATCTTTTCATCCTGTGCTGCCTGGTTTTGAACCAGCACTTTCATGAGGTTTGCCAGTTCCGCTACGATACTGCTTATGCAGAATTTCCTGGCTTAGATTTTGTGAAGCGTTCTGTACTGCAGCTACCCCTTGACTCTCCGAAGAACTTTGCACAACCTCTTGTTCTAACTCCAGTCTTTCTACTCCATCTCTGTCTTGTTTGGACTTGGGTGGGATCCTAACCTTTGTCATCCTCTGTTATAGCATAGGTTCCTATGAACGCTCTTAATGTCCACTTCTTAAGTAATATAGCAGGACCATGCCTAACCTCCTTTAACGGAATCACTTCTGACAACATTTAATGGTAACAGGATAGCGGGGGGAGATCAAACAGAGGATGATTCCGGTAGTAATTATACCAATGATGGAGATTTATTTTCCCCCAGAGAAGTCCAGTGACAGGGCCATGATGCCATAAGCAGACAAAAAAAATTTAATTCCAAAATATAAACAAAGACTACATTCAGTCATCAACGCCAAGAAAAGATTAATCCCAAATAAGGCAACTTAAAGTGTCCAATTATGGCATTCAATCAACATGTCTCTCCCTTACTTTCCAACGCCACTCCATATATTTAATCTTTGCTCCCTTAGACCAGACCATTCTAGATACATAAATTATTAAATTCATAATATTTCTTCCCTATGGTTCCAGAATAAAGGCTATCATTTAAAACATTGTCCTATTATCCAAAAATTATCTTATTAAAATAAATATACCCATATCCAAACATAGAACCATTAATCACAATTTTATCATCCCCCTTTCTATATGGAAAATTACCTGCAATAACGTGAACCAAAACTACAACTCCCCCTCAGTTCTGGGCATGATTCTTGACTCGTCCACTTACAACTGCTGAACAAAACATGTAGGTACATGCTTTGAACCCAAACTCCCATTACCTTATTACAATAAATACATCTATATCTACACATATACATTAACTTTAGTAGTTATCTACACAGTCAGTTGACCACCCTGAACAATGTAAGACAATTACAATTATTTTACAGAACTCCACAAAATGGCAAGTTTGTTCCCTCTGATAGCAGTGCAATTGTATTGTCCACGTTATTCCACATGAAATGGGCCAGAGTCCCGTTACATGCACTATATCTAAATTAGAACCCTGAATGCTGATTTGCATTAGCCATGCACTCAAGGAACACTAAGGGGTTGTGATCAGTGTAAAGAGTAACTTGATTAATACAGCCACCAAGGTACACTTCGAAATGCTGTAATCCAAAGAGAGGTGCAAGTGCTTCTTTTTCAAATGTGCTGTATGCTAGCTAGTGCTTCTTAAACTTATGCTAGAAAAAAATGGAAATCCTCTTGCAGCAGAAATGCACCAGCACCAGTCCTGCTGGCATCCACCTCCAACTTAAATGGTCACCTGAGGTCAGGGATGGCAAGAATGGGTGCAGTAACCAAGGTGGAGACTTTACAGACTCAAAGGCCGCTTGACAGTCTTGGGACCACACAAAGGGAGCATTCTTACAGAGCAGATTTGTAAGGGGTGACACAACATCAAAAAAGGTCTTACAGAAGCAGTGGTAGCAGCCTGCCATACCTAACAAAATATGTAAATTGTTGTTTCATTAGGGGAGCAGAAAAGAACATATGGCTTGCAAGTTGGCATTGAGAGGGCCATGTCCATGTCCATGTACCATGTCCAACCACTTTTTCTAGATAGGTGAGCTCACCTTTACCTAACTCATTTTTCCAAATTTAAAACAAGGGAAGCTTCCTGCAACTTCTTAATATAGTACCTGTATATTATGATCCCAGGTATGAAAATAAACTACTACATCATCTAAGTAAGCTTCAGTTAGGGAGCTCACCCAGTACCTATGACTTTAGCCACTGAAAGGTCCACAGAGCATTTCGGAGAACGAAAGGTATGACAGTACATTGGAGAAATGTATCAGGTATGGTGAAAGCAAATATTTCTGATGCATGAGGGGTGAGTGGCACCTGCCAATAACCTTTCAACAGGTGAAGTTTACTGACAAACACAGCTGACCCAATATGGTCAAGGGACTCTTCCATTCTAGGCATTGGAAATGAGTCTGGGACAGTAACAGCACTAATCTTACAATAATCTGTACAGAGACGAAAAGTGCGATCAGGTTTTATCAGCGTTTATGGGAGTTTAGGCTGTATGGATGTCTGATGAGAAGATGGGATCCTACCTCAATATTATGTTGTAGCACAGACATGCAAGTTGGGACATCAGAAAGCAAAGAGGGAAATTTATCTATAAGAGCAGTCAAGTCAGTCTGAGTTGCAAGAGGTAGGCCAGACAACTTTTGTGGAAGAGCCTGTAATGCAAGTGAAGGTAAGAAATTCTGACAAAGATGCAGGTCATCTTGCTTGGGTGAATACGCACTCAGGTGAATTCAAGACCAAAGCAAGAACAGAAAACCATTGTTCGTACAGTACCACTGACTGACCAAACAGCAGGGTGTTTGGGCTAAAGCCAGTATATTCCTGCACTGTCTCACTAATGTCAAACAATAATAAGGACACTACCTCATCCCAATCTTTATCAAAATCATGACAGTACATTTTTAACATATTTCTGAGGGTCTGATGGAACCTTTCTATGGACTCTGGATGGTAGGCGCTAGACACCTGATGCTGAATTTTTAATTTGCTGTCTACTTCCGCAAAAAGGATTGATATGAAATTAGAGCTTTGCCCAGTCTGTATACGTTTAGATACGCAAACATGGTGCAAAACTTAATTAATGCATTCACTATTACCTTAGATTTAAGGGAAAGCTAGGGAATGGCTTCAGGGATCCAGGTGGCAGCACACATTAATGTAAGGAGGTTGCTATTTCTGGAGCAGGTTTTGGGCAAAGGGACCTACACAATCTACGAGGAATCTCTCAAAAGGGCCAGCAACTACTAGGATGGGGCAAAGAGGAGCAGAAGGGATCACTTGATTAGGTTTTCCATCCATCCAACAGTAGAGAACTACAACGCTACTTATAGGAGACCAAAAGAAATGTGACAAAATACACGGTACAGTTTTTCTAACTGTCCAGACAGTGGATGTTCATGAGCCAAATATAACACAATATCTAAATGGAGTCAGGATGACTATTTGATGAACAGCGTCCCAGAATGAACTCTTTAAATGGGGATCTATGTTATTGTTACAAGCAGCTCACCACTTCTCTAATAAAACGTTTCCATGGCAAAGTCCACAATTGTCTGTGTGGGATTTTTCTTTAAGCATCTGAAATTCTGTCTGTATGCTTCCAGCACTGGTTCATAAGCTTGGAGAACAGTTGCTTTAACAATGTCATAATCTAAGTTCTGCTCAAGCGATAAGGAGGAACACACATCTTGGGCAAAAACAAGAGCAAGGTCAAAACAGTAAGCAAGGTCATACACCTAATCAATTATCTTAGAACAAACTAATATAAACACACATCTCGCTCCAAAAACAAATCTCACTGCTCTCCCTATCCTCTCCTGCTGATCTTCTTTCCTCTTACTTTTATTCTCTCTTGGGGCAGTGGAGTCTTGTCTCGTGGCTGACTGCAAGCATGAAACTAGCAGTGGAATATGGAAATGGATCTGGAATGGAACACAAGCAGACTTCATACATATACAGAGGACATAACAAATTCTGCTCTGGCTTTTTTATGTTTTTCTTTCAACAGTGGAGTCCTCCTGGGTCTTCTTCCATGGTGCCCACTGTGATTCAAAAAGCGACAAAGTGCGCAAGTACACACTGATGTACCTTGTCCTTGGAGTTCAGGTTGTATCTCAGGACATTTTCCTTGGCTCATTGTACACAATTCACACTATCTTTCTATTCAATCTGGGGGTCAATTAGCTAACATTAGCTAACTACTGTCACTATAAGGAGCATGTGACACAAAAATTCAATTTAGACATTTAAAACTTTTATTAGCTGGGGCATTTCTAGACTACCCGATGTACTGAGACACACACAGAATTAAAGGGGCACAGTCCAACTCCTTTGCTTGCCAGTTGCTTGCCGGTTGTAGGGGTAGATTTATGCAAGAACCACTCCTTCTCCCTGTTACTTACTACTACCTGTTCCTCTTCTCTTCTCATTCCCTTTCCCTGCTCATTTTCTGAGCATTCTAACTTCCATTATGAGATTTTTTTTGTGTGTAATAATTTACATTTCATATTAACAATGTCACACATATACACATGAAATAACGTGACATAAAACTACTGTCATGCAAAAAAAAAAGAGGATCTGAACATGAGGCTCTAACTGAAGATTTAATGGAACAAAAGAAACCTCAAAGCAAGTGCACAAACAAACATTAAAGAAACCCAAAGCAACATCAACAACTGATGCAGTGGTTAAAACAAAAATGGGTTTGAAATGAAATAAATAAAGTGTAATGACACACAGGTGGCACAGTAATTGAGATAGAAACATATGCTACCTGTGTGCGGCGTGGCACAAAAACAATGCATAAAACATGTGGAAATGATAAACTAAACATAAACAAATCAGTGGCCACCATTTCTAAGCAGAGGCCACTGGCAAGAAGAAACCATTACAACTACATGTAATCTTTTTGTTTTTGTTGTTGCATCATTAGTTCATGCTAGCTAGATAACACAAACCTGCAAAAATTAGGAAGTAACTGGTTATTTTTCTCATATTACAAGCTTGTCTTATCTAGCCTCTGGTGCCCATTTTGCTATCATAACCAATGCCTTTGCTAATTTAAGTAGCTAATATCTTTGTTTCAGTGGTCTAATATGAGTTTTGGAAGGTTAAATGGTTGTATGTGAATAGTCTTAAAATGTAATTATCATTACCAAGTCTCCTGCATGGCTGACTTGCTTTTAAATATTAGCTCAGGGTAAATTCTACTGCTAGATGCTAATAGTGATCAGAGAAACTGAAAGAAATGGGCTCTGACAGGAAATATTTCATATCTGCTCATTTGGAACAATGCTGGCTCATTATGGGAAATGTATTATGGGAAATACCTGGTGCTTTTATGCTGAACAATCCAGGGTAAAATGTAAAATATCGTCACCTTCCTAAAATAATGGCCTAAGTATTTTTTTCAGCTTTTCAGGAAACACAAAAAGCTGAACAAAATATAGAAAATATGATATTTATTCATTCTTTCAATGAAAAAGGGTATAACAATAGATGACTTTTGACATACTTATAAGAATGTCTGTCAATTATGCAACATAAGGGAAATAAATGACTTGGGCAAATTCCTGAACATTCCTTTGTGACTTAAGCAATTTTAAATTTTCGACTTTGTGAACAATGAAGAGTAACGAATGAACTAACTAAGCATAATGCTGAGGAAACGTGCATCTTATCACTTCTTCAAACTTTTCATTGCTGGGTTCTTGACTGATGCCTTTTAATGTGGCAAACTGTCAAAGAAGTGATGACACTTACTGGGCATTATGTGTTTCATTGACTGGAAGTCCTGGAACTTTCTCTCCTTGATTGTAGAGCACATGGAAACATTCTAATCCATGCTATTGGCTCATTTGGTACCTGTATCCCCTGTGGCAGTTCTTCCCACACTTCTTCTGAGAAGGACAGCTTGAAATGAACCTTGCTTTCACTGCTAAATTGAAGAGCATGCAAATCACGCACAGTTGGAGCCACAGTTTTTTTTGCCTGGTCTGATACTAATAAAGTAAGATGCATTCAGTTTCAGGAACTTTTCATGTCTGAGCATTTTCACATGGTATGGTGATGGCCTGATTCTTGCAGTCTGGAGTATGATGAGGTAGTCTCTTGGGATGAAAATATCAGTAACTAATTTGCATTCAATAGCACTATGCATGCTGTCAAACTCTATTTGTGTGTCCCCGGCAACAAGGTATTTCTGTGTTATTGCTAACCCCATATTTCCTTGCAAGCTCACAGAATGCATTGGCTACACATACGTTGCAGCTACACACACATCGCTCCACACTATGATCTCTTTCAGGTCCGGTTGGTCTTTAATCACACGATCAAAATGGCGATATTGAAGGTGTGCAAACACTTCACTACTGAGGTCGGCTTCTGTTTCATCCCAAATGTAGCAGTACCCTTCCTTTGACCTCAAGTTGAAGAGTGTAAAGTTATGGACCTGTAGTTTTGTTTTGTAATACAGGCTGCTGGCTTGGGTCTTTGGACACAGTAGCACAGCTTGCAGGTCCATTGTCCAAACTGAGTTCTCATTATTCGCAGAACCTTTGTCCTGGGATTTCTCTTGCTTCATCTTTCTGGGTGACATGGGCACCATGCTTGAATGAAACAAATATCACAGTGATCTTTTCATGGAATGAATACAGAATAATTCTCTTCATGGAACACATCTGTGAAATATCGTATTCCAAGGGCTCTCACTCCAGCAGTTGCAGCTATCGGTTGATATTCCTGATGCAGCTGGGAGATTGTTGTGCCTGGGTGAAGGAACCTCTTGTGTTTGTAGGTCCCTGTGCATCTGCAGTAGTGTGAATCAACAGTTGGCAGGTCCCTCAACCAGTCCTTAAGGAAATCATTGACATCAGTTTCAAGCTTTGCATGCTTGCATGCTCTTAGGTCCAGATTTAGATGGTCGTGCTTCTGCTTGTTCATCATTTACAATGGAGTCTTTGTTCAGCCAGTGTGTAGTGGTTCTTTCAGAGAGAACAAGTGTAGAGGAAAAAAAAAGCCATACACACTTTAATACTCCTTCCATCTTGGATCTTTAGTTGATAAGACAATGAAGAACTGTGAGTGGATCCCTCAGAAACTTTCTTTTGCTTTGTGGTAACCTTTGTGACCATTGTTGTAACATATAATCGACATTCTTCCCAGGTGTTCATTGTCCAAAACCTCTGAAATATGTACTGCTCTTCTGTAATGGCTTGGCAGTCTCGAGTTGAGACTCGCTGATAGAATTTTGAGGTGCAGGGAGGACCCAAAGTCTTGGAACCTATTTCTTTGCCACCTTTGCTCTTGGAAGACATTCCTTTGAGGTGTTTCTTCTTGGATTCATTTTGCTTCCATGTTCCCAGACTAAGCCATTTATTTATTTTCCTTTTGGCTGAATTTAAATCAACATTCTCCTGTTCTAGAGGGGTTGCCACCATGGTTAGGCTGTCTTCATGTTTAGGCGCAGAGGACTCAGCACAGCATAGGGTATAATCTGGATCCTGGATGACGTCATCATCATCATATATGTCCTCTTCATGTTGTGGATTTGTCTGCTTGGCATTCTCAACCATATCAATCTTTAAGGCATTTTCTGCTCCATCTGAAACAGACTTTTGATTTTTTACCCCCATGATTATAGTGCAGCATGGAAACATTTTTCTGGGGCATGTGCATTAAGTTGGGTCTAGTGATGCCCCTGACCATTATTATTATCTATTATTTCAGATATGGGAAAAGTAACTAATGCCATCCATTTTCAGAAACTGAAGCGAAAACTGGGATGCAAGAATACTGGTGGTTGGTTTTTAATTTTTTGTGTATATACATGGAATGTCATGAGATGTCTCAAACAGATAACATACTTTTACAGGCACTTCTAGTGATCACAATTAGGAACAAGAGAAATAAATTCAGTTCTTTTTGTGAAAGATGCTTAGAGTGTGCAGGTGAACTAGCCCATATGAAAATGAAGCATACTTAAGTGTATTAATAATACAATATATGTAAATATATATATGAAATATGCAAACGTAACCCTTACATTGCAGTGTTGTGGTGGACCAAATGGGTTCAGAGTATGTGAGCAGACGGGGAGCAGGAAGATTTCCAGCTCCCTGAAAATGATCAAAAATAAAAGTCCCTAATTAAAGCTCCCAAGGGTGAACACCAGTACAGTGAGGTTTTCATTACCACAAAGGATTTGCTGTGGAACTAAAGATACATGTCTCAAAATCATGACATAGATTTCCATCTACATGGACATGTACCTGCACAATGCACAATAGGCTAAATATTATTTTTGCTTAAAATAATTTTAGATGAAAATATTTTTTCAGCCTGCTGCTAGTTGTTCTTCAGTTCAACAAAAAATGACACCTTTCTTAAAGTGTTGTCTTTAACCTCATTTTAGTAAGCAAAGGACTGATTTTTTAACATGTTAAAATGGAAGCATTTTTCCCTTAAGCACGGAGCAAGGAATGGGCAAAACAGAGACAATGGAACAGAGTTTGAGCTTAAAGAATAGAGAGTGTTGTGAGTATGGAGCGAGTGACGAATAAGAAAAGCTGGAGTAGAGGTGGAGCGGAGTGATTACAGAAGCTTTGAGTGAACATCGCTCCATTCCAGTCACATGGGTCACATGAATGGGTTGAATGGCTTACTTCTAGATCCGAATAGGAGTAGATGAAGGCTAGTAAACTAATAATAATTAAGAAATCAGAAACTAGGTTTAAATTTGAACAAGTTTAGTTGTCATCCATGTGTTATTGTTCTTTTTTCTTTCACAATCACCAGGGGTTACAACAAAAAAATAAATAAAAGGTCACACGATTATATCAAAATAAAATAATTGTCCAAATCAATGCAATCTGTGTATATATGTAGTGTGTATGCATGTGTGTGTGTGTGTAAATCTGTCCTACCTGTTGAGGAAAAACGTCTTCAGTCTTCTGCATGAAGATTCTTCACTTTGGGTAGGCTGGCCATCAAAATATATTCGGTTCCAGTAGCTAGTTCCTCCAAAAAATCCACAATTTCTCTGAATAAAAGGTTTTTCTAAGGTGGTTTATGGGAGGCTTTTTTCACTGAAAAGTATTGCTCAAAACTATTCAGTCTAATATTACATATTTGAATCAATGCTGGCAATATTTAGCATATTTAACTGTCACATCAGCTTTAATGTATGTGGTGGAAATTTAAATAAACAGCAAGTCAGATGTGATTAAAAGAGTAATTTAGTAAAGAAAATAGGACATACAAAACACAGCTGTGTGAGAGCTAATGCTCTGAAGCAAAAGCTCTAAAGGGGTAGAGTGGCTCTGCTCCTTATACCTAAACTTCACCCCCAGAGAGGGATGCTCTGTATCCCTGTTTACCCATTCCCTGCTCCTTATACCTAGACTTCACCCCCAGAGAGGGATGCTCTGTATCCCTGTTTACCCATTCCCTGCTCCTTATACCTAGACTTCACCCCCAGAGAGGGATGCTCTGTATCCCTGTTTACCCATTCCCTGCTCCTTATACCTAGACTTCACCCCCAGAGAGGGATGCTCTGTATCCCTGTTTACCCATTCCCTGCTCCTTATACCTAAACTTCACCCCCAGAGAGGGATGCTCTGTATCCCTGTTTACCCATTCCCTGCTCCTTATACCTAGACTTCACCCCCAGAGAGGGATGCTCTGTATCCCTGTTTACCCATTCCCTGCTCCTTATACCTAGACTTCACCCCCAGAGAGGGATGCTCTGTATCCCTGTTTACCCATTCCCTGCTCCTTATACCTAGACTTCACCCCCAGAGAGGGATGCTCTGTATCCCTGTTTACCCATTCCCTGCTCCTTATACCTAAACTTCACCCCCAGAGAGGGATGCTCTGTATCCCTGTTTACCCATTCCCTGCTCCTTATACCTAGACTTCACCCCCAGAGAGGGATGCTCTGTATCCCTGTTTACCCATTCCCTGCTCCTTATACCTAAACTTCACCCCCAGAGAGGGATGCTCTGTATCCCTGTTTACCCATTCCCTGCTCCTTATGGCGATGAACATTCCTGCAGTACCAGAGCACTCACCAGGACACACACAGTTTGCAAGATAAAATAAGCCTAATCCCTCTTTACGACACTTGCAGGTCACGACGCATGTATATTTGTTCACACAATATACAGAGACAGTGTGCAAAATAAAATATTCATATAGGATAATATAATGAAAGGATTAACATGATTATATAGGAATCATTACATATGAATCACATGATAATACATAATGGAATAATATTTTCCATCACGTGTATTATTGAAAAGGTTATTTTTAAGGTGACTATATGTTAAACACTGCATGAATACTTTGTCAAAATGTGCTGTAAATTAATAAATGTGTGCTTAATGTGTGCTTAACTAATAATAATAATAGATACTGTAACATGCGCGAAGTAAACTCGCCTTGGATGTATGAGTGTATAAAAGTGGAGATGACAAATATTAAGAACGAGTATACGACCAGACAGGATAAATACAAGGTTTAATAAAAGGAACAAACTACCCTTAGAAACAAATCATCCAGAATAGAACAAATGTAATAAACAAAAAACTAACAGGCTAACAGTGTGAGGATGAATAGCTGAAATAAAAACAGAAACTAAGGAAACCAAATACAAAGGCATAACTTAACAGAAAAGTATCAGCAAAACATAAAACCCACGAGCATGACTAACAAGAATAACGCAATACAAAGACAGGGAAATATACTGAACAGGAATACTTATCTAGACAAGCAACTAACTAGACTAAAAAGGCAATCTTAACATAACTTGAGGGAAGACCAGAGAGTTACAGAAAGACATACAATGAAGGGAAAACCAGACAATACTTTAATGAAAGCGAAGTGAGAAAGCACAACAAATAGGGCTAGATATGGGGGGGGGGAGAGAGAGAGAGAGAGAGAGAGAGAGAGAGAGAGAGAGAGAGAGAGAGAGAGAGAGAGAGAGAGAGAGGAACACTAATGACAGACAAACAAGGAACAGTTGGCGCTAAAGAGGCGGAGGCAGGGAACCATAGAAATACACAGGAACAGGAAAACATGGAAGTAAGGCAGTCAGGGAAACGGGGACGCTCCGTAAAATGTCATCATGAATCTCATGTTGTGTAACTTGATCTAAGCTGCTCAAACTCATCAAATGCAAAACCTGTGGAAATGAGCATTCTTCCTGTAATCTATAGATAGAGTGAAGCTCAACAATAAGACTACCACTGTAAGCACAACACTAGACAAATGAATTATTAATGAATAATGTTTTTACTTTTTTTGGCGTGAATAAAGTTGCTGTTGATCTATCTCCAGCCCCTGAATGTAAACCACCTAATCAAATCTCTTCAATATATATATATATATATATATATATATATATATATATATATATATATATATATATATATATATATAGATAGATAGATAGATAGATAGATATATATAGATATAGATATATATATCTATATATATATTATATATTATTTCTTAATGTATCCCTTATTATGGAGACAAAAGTCTGATGTATCTATATTACTTTGTGAAATGAAGAAGCAAATTAACACTTCTTCAAGGAACTGTAAAATTTTTAATCTCAGTGCACATGGCTTCTGATGACAATTTTTCTAAACATGAAATGAACTTCAACCACACTAAACATTTTCAAAGAATAGCTTAATATCACCAAAAAATATAACATCTCACAAAATCTGTAATTAAGTTGTACAGGTAACACTAAGCATCCCTGACTGGATTCCATGAAAGAATAAATTATTCAGGCTACCATTTCTCTCCTATCTCCTTCAGGAATGGCATGATTAGGCTTGTTATGGCCTGGTCATTGCGTGGGATTCCCTTCATGACATCACGTATATGGATGATGCACTGGTATTCACCCCATGTCTGAATCATAAGCTCTGCTACATCAGCTCTTCTGCCATCCAGTTTGCTTCTGGGAATTTTCCTCTCATTTTTGAAACTGATTATGGCCTTCACACTTTCAAACTGTTGATCCTTTAGCTCTTCCAAGACATTAACAAGAGTACAGCCCCAACCACGCAAGTCTTGCCTACATGGACTTGATGTGAAGGTCAAACCTTAAAAAGGAAAATCATGTCACATTCTAAGAACAGATACAGATAACGTATTATCTTACAAAGTAATAAATGTGAGACATCCATATTAATTTTAAAAAATAATAAATTTTACAATCAACACCAGCTATGCATTTCAATCTACCAGCTGTTTAGATTAATAGTATGATAGATATATGAAACACATTTTGTAAACATTAATGTATACACTGTAATTCAACTATCTTATATGTGACTGCATGCTATTATAATGTAACACCTCATGCATATTCTCTACCTAGATAAAGACATTTCTGTTTTTATCCACTTATCATTTTTCTGGATTTAGGCATTTACATGAATCACAGCCAAAACAGTGAGAATAAAACAATTTAGCAATTTGAAACAGTACTGGTCTTTTCACCTAAGAGACTATCAATTTTACATACTCTATGGATCACAATGAATTTCACTTTTTGTCTGAAATGTCACATTAAACATAATAAGAACAATGAAAAATTATAAAACATTTTCATGAACATTAGTTCAACAATTATCAAACTATTTTAAAATAGATGTAAACCATGATTGTAACACCTACTGTTTAAGAAGATTTCTTTGGTGCCAGAGTAGGGAGGTGGTGTTCTCACTGTTGACTGGTTATCAGTATCAAACTCAAAAGTTGTTGCTTCTACTAAATTGCCTCTACGCCTTTCCTCCAGTGTTGTGGTTTTGAATTAAGGAGTGTGTCATATGGTTGACTTTCCCCATCTGTAATGCTAGAAGCTAAGCACTGTTCTTCTATGAATTTTCGGAGAGTTTTCATTCTTGTTCTTTCAGAATTCACCTGTGCTCTATTTTTTATGTCTTTTGATTCATCCTTGTCGATAAAATTAATTCGACTGTTAATTCTCATGAGCAGATTTGTTCTCTCGGTTTGTAAATCCTCTGGCCTCCATGACTCTGGTATGCGAAAGTGAAAGGGAGCTTTTTTCCTTGAATCATCTCCTCCTTCAATCAGCCTTCTAGACTGTTCAAAGGTTGCCCATTGCCTAAGAATGTGGTGCCTTTTCCCACATTTCCCATAGCACTTGCAGTTCCTTACTTATATGTTTTTCAATGTTTTCCTTTGTCAAATTTTGTCCTTTAGTGAAAACTAAGATTGTGTGATCCCATACTGATTCTGTGAGGAGTGACTGCAGTGTCTTAATTGTTCTGTTTGTCATAGTTGACTTTGCTGTAACACATAAAATGATCACATGTGGCCCATTTTTAAATTCCTTCATGCAATCTCGTATCTCCTGACTGATTTCAGACTGTCCCTCTTCAGGATTCAAGTCTCCAGACCAGCCAGGCACTCGAATTATGGTTATTTTTCTTCCAAATATTGCACGCTCTCTCTCCTAGCATAATGTCTTTCATATGTTGTCTTATATATAAAGACATTTTTCCTAAGAATTGTATTCCCAACTGTATTTTTTCCTGCACCATGGGATCCAATAAGTACTAGTTGCAGTTTTCCAAAAAGGGGCATAAAATCTGTTATAAAATATATGAAAACATAGTTAAAAGTGACAGGTTAGAATAATATAAAATGATAAAAGGTTCATTAAATTAAGGCAACCCAAAAGGGGTTCAAATCTCACAAACTACTTGTAAAGTACCTTTTGGTGTCTAATGTCTTACCTGCATCTATAGATGAACCAACAGCTATAAAGAAGAAAACCTCAACATAATTATAGGTTCAGAAATATATTGAAATATATGAAACTTTTATTGGATTTGGAACAATCTTATTTTCACAACTGAATTCTTTCATTAAAATAATTTCTAATAACTTACGAAATATGTAGGCCATTTTTAGATATATGAGGACCCAGTTATTCTGTGACTGGATTTGAGGCTTAAATCCTCACTGAAGAGTCTGAAAGGGAAAGTGGTTTGAGTTAAGAAACAATAGATTATGCAAAATGTAAAATGCTTCAGACTGAATATGGATCTGTTATCTTCAAAAATAATTACTGATTCAGTATTTTAAAAGTATTGGTAGAAAATCCAGAAAAAAAAGTCAAGTTTATGGGTCAGTCATGTATACAAAATAGTCAGCATGAAAAACACTGAGTAAAAGCCACAGATTAAAAGAAACTTATAGATACAATGCAATTCAAAGCGGTTTCAGTATAGTCTGATAAAATTCTCTACAGAGCTAGAATTATTATTAGTATAGTTTTGATCATTTCTCAGGGTCTGCATAAATATAGACCATGGGTTGGAAATATATGCAAAGCACTTTGCTTACACAACTGATGGACATGTGTTTTTTTGGAAACCTTGTGTACTTTTGTTGATGCCATTGCCCCAGCACACAACAGCATAGAATATAGCGGTAGTGACAACAAACTGGTAGAACATCCAAAGGAGTGCACACTCCAAAGGATCTCAGTCTCCTCAGAAAGTACAGATGGCTCTTGAATACTGCACAGGTGTTAGAACCCCAGTCAAGTCTGTCAAATAAGTGCACGCCCTGGTACATGTAAGTACCAACCACTTACACATCCACTCCATTAATGGTGACTGGTGACAGGGAAGGTCTTAGTTTCCAAAAGTTCACCACCATCTCCTCCAGCTTACTGATGCTGAGCTGCAGTTGGTTCAGTTCACACCAGTTGATAATGTCAGACACCAACTTCCTTTATTTAGCCATTCCTGACACACCTCACAATGGCCATTTCATCTGAGAATTTCTGCAGATGGCATGTGCCTGAGCTGTATCTGAAGTCATAGATGTAAATGTTGAACAGGAATGGTGCTAATACAGTCCCCTGAAGAGGCCCTGCTCTGCATGTGCCCATGCCTGAAACACAGCCCTGCAGTCGCACAAACTGGTGTCGACCAGTCAGGTAGTCCATTATCCACAAGATGATTGATTAATTCACCTGCATCTGCTGCAGTTTCTCCCTTAGTTTCAGAGGCTGTGGGGTGATGAATGCACTGGGAATTCAAAGAAGATGATCCTCACAGAGCTGCCTGTTGTGTCCAGTTGGAAGTACACCATATCCAGCAGGTAGATAACTGTATCATCCACTCCATCCATCATCCTGATTAACAAACAGCAGGAGGTCCAGGGCAGCTCTAACCAGTGATCTCAGGTGGATCAACATCAGTTTTTCCAAAGTCATCGTCAGGTGGGAGGTCAGAGCAACTGGACAGTAGTCCTTCAATGCCACCGGGTACTTTTTCTGAGGGATAGGAAACACACAAGAAGTTTCTACCTTACTGAGACCCTTTCTTGGCTGCAGCTCAGGTTGAAGATATACTGGAGGATGTCTTTCAGTACAAAGTTTCAGGACCTTAGGCTCAATGCCCTCCGGACCTGCGACTTTACACTGCTTGAGTTTCCTCGGCTCCTTCTTCACCTGGTCAGCAGTGAATGTTGGTACTCTGCTGCTGGCCTGATCCTGAGTGGGGGGAGGAACATTCCTGTCGGCTGAGGTGTTAATGCTGCTCAGCTAGTCCTGAGTGGGGGAAGGGAAGTAACATTCATATCAGGTGAGGTGTTAACACTGCTGGGCTAGTCCTGAGTGAGGGGGTTGGGGAAGGAACATTCCTGTTGGCTTAGGTGTTAATGCTTCTGGGCTGGGGGGGCGAGGAATGTTCAAATCAGGTGAGGTGTTAATACTTGGTATGGCGGATGTATGGGCTGTGAATGAAGGTGGCTGTAGTCATCCTGAATTAAGAGACAAGACCACTGGAGATAGAGCAGAAGACAATGTGGCAGGAGGAGAGTCACTGGCAAACCTTAGAAAAAACTGTTTTACCTCATTCATCCATTCACCATCCATTCACAAGTGCCCTCTGTTGTTGTTTCTGTGCTGTGCGGATTATGTCTTTCGTGCCTCTCCACCTATTTTGTGTATTGTTCGTGTCCACTTAACCAGTCTTCTGCATAAGTCTGTCCTCTTTTTTTGGTCTTCTGAGTGTCAGTCAGCATTTGATGCTGTTAAAGAATTCCTATGTTCTTCTTCGGTTCTGCTGGTCCCTGAATTCACAAGGCCCTTTAAACTCAAGGCCAATGCCATTGACACATGAGCAGTGTTGTTACAGGAGGGTAGATTGAACATCTGGTTGCCTACTTTGCTGCCAAAATCTATCGTCATCAGCTCAATTAAAAAAGCACAATTAAAAAAGAGGCTCTGGCATTATTGTTAGCAATACAACACTTCAACGTGTATGTTGGATCTAGTACTCTACCTGAAACTGTACATAGTCTCAGACAACAGGACAACTGAGTCTTAAAAGGTCGAGCAGCATCTGTATCCCTTAAAATATGAATGAGACGCTGAAGTTAAAAAAATGGAGATAGTAACACGGTTCCATCTATTACAAAAGGTTTGAATGAAGCATCATTCTGAGTTAATAAAGATGGAGAATCACATGACAGTGAAGGGGCATCAATTAAACCAACTGCTTTGGTATGCACTTGAAGCTTCCTTTGAGTTTTCTGCCTTAGCTTAGGTCATACTGCAATCAGGTATCCAGTGTCACGACAATAGTAACACTCATGTGTTTCAGTTGGGGCATTCTTAGATGCCCTATAGACCTCAGAACGTGTGTTTTGCTTTAGCTCATGCTGAAGTGTGTCTTACCACTTATTCATCAGCCCAAACAGCAGCTTCCATATGTGAGAAAACTTTCTGCTCATTTAAATGCACAACAAGCCTAGCAGGGGCACAAGCCTTAATTAATCTAACAGTATCAGCTTCTTAAACTGATCCAAAGTGGTTATTTTACAGGCAGAATACCATTTCTCGAGAAGTGCAGCCTTTTCTCATGTGAACTCCACAGTTCACAAAGCTGGCAGTTTTGGCATGACTATGAAACCTTTGGTGACACAAAAGGTTGCTCAATTGAAACAAAAAGGATAATCCTGAGAAAACACTGCGAGAAATAAGTGGTGGCAGTAATATTTGGCAGCAGTAAGTAAGCTGTAGCAGTAATCACTATGGGAGCAGGTTGTGAGCCACAGCTATTGCACATTCAGTAGTATGAATAACACACTAGAGTAATTTAAATGGAACCATGTTCCTGCGTTAGGTCATGTTTTTGGAAAAGAAAGAGCTTGATTTCATATTGAAAGCATTTAATAAATGTTGCTTCAGCAAGTCATAAAGGTTTGGTGTGCATTACTCCTACACCTTTCATAGTAAATATTTTCATAAGAAACTGTTCGTGGTAGACAAAAAAGCAAAAATAATCGTATTCAGTAAAATAAAGACCCCCCTCTCAAGTTACCTGTATATATATATGTATACAGGTAACTTGAGAGGGGGTCTTTGTTTTACTGAATACCACTATGCAACTATGTTTGTTTTTTGTCTTCCATGAACAGTTTCTTATGAAAGTATTTACTATGAAGCATTTACTATTTACTATATAATTACTATATAGTAAATACTATATAACTATATAATATAATTTACTATTTACTCTCTCGCTCTCTGTCTTTCTCTCTCTCTCTCTCTCTCTCTCTCTCTCTCTCTATATATATATATATATATATATATATATATATAAAATTTTATTTTTTTATTTTTTTATTTTTTAATGAATGTCTCATACTTACCATTCTACAACAATAACAAATCCAAAGTTATAATTACAAAAACTGACATCAAGAGAGAACTCTAGAGACAGGTTTTCGCCAACCCAGTGAATGGGAAAACCCTCACCGGGAAGGCCAGACACAGGGGCCGGTCCCTAGGAGTAACAAAAGGGAACCCACGCTGCCACCTTTGTTGAGAGCTGATATTCCAGAACCTTTACCTTTGCCCCAGGTCATCGAAGCTCACATTGACCTGGCAGGCCCAGAGCATGCAAGATTACTTGCGTTGAAACAAAGCCAAATGGTTCTAATGATGTAAGCATTTATCTTATAGACATTAATTACTACAGGCCTGTTTCGGTACTAGCAATTAACCAGGGATGGAGGAGTATTTGAATGTCAAATCAACATTTGTCCAAAACCTCCATCCCAAACTAGCCACCCGCTGGGAGTCTCAGCCTGCCCGCACACATTATCTGGTAGGCAACTCTGTGATCTAACCCAAAATGGATTTGTGAAACACCACCAGATTACACAAGATGACCTGAATCCCTGAGTGTCTTTAGCCTCAACAATCACGCCATGCCTTTAGAACTTGAAGGAGGTCCAGGTATGGATGAGCCCAAATCCAGGGCCTGAGGATCGGAGACCTTCTTGACTTCGAACATCTGATCAGGGCCACTCATGTTAGAGTTCCACATGGCACAGACAATGCTGATTCTCATCCCATCAGGATGAAAAACACCCTCCCTGGAAAGACAGAGAGGAGGACAGATCTCAACCTCAAACAGGTAATACTCTTCCATCAGTCATCCAGGTTTACTATGCACACACCTGACTCATAAACATGCTAAGATCTGATATGCTGTAAGCAATTAGTTTCTCAGTGGATAACCTGTCCACAGGCAAGATTCCCTCCTACCTAGTACCCCCCTTCTTTGTAGAGGACACTTTTGATCTACCAGGGCAATGACTACAGACCTCTGGGCCCACACTAGGTAGTGCGGTCCCCATCTATGTGAATCCCCAAGATAGAGAGTAGGTATTTATAAACAACCTATCCATAATGACCATCCAGAAAATGAGTTGAACAAATAATCTGTTGTGAGAATAGTCAGTGGCCCAGATGTACACCTGCTGTCCTATCTATCCTTAAACTAGACCCCAAACCCTAGAATAAGTGAACCAAGACACCCGAGCATGTGGATGTTGCATCTGTATTCTGCTACCTGCAGCCTTCTCCACACAGGCAGTCTGATGCCCATGACCATGACCATCATAACATGTCGGGGAGATGGAGTGGACGCTGCAGCCCACTCCTGCAATTAAACCTAAGGTACCCCAACACCCCTCACAGAAAGTCTCCTTATCAAGATGCTCTGGAAGACCAGTCACTGCCCTGTGGAGAAACCAGATCCTCACCCCTGGGACAACTCTTCACACCCACTCTGTGAGGCCTTATTTTATGAATACCAGAACACCTTTGGCTATGCTAAAAGGATACTCCCTTCCCTTATCAGGTCTCCACACCACTCTGTAAGGGAGGTTTATTACCCCACCAGGACACATGACCCAAACCTTACGACCCCAGCCCTGGACTGGGGGGCAACAAAGTCAGAAAACATTTCGTGGAATCTAGATCATAATATTTTATTAGATAGACTCGGAAATGTTGTTGGGATTAGGGGAATAGCCCTTTCCTGGTATAAATCTTATCTAGCCAGACACTACCAGTTTGTTAACATAAATGGAGACTTCTCAACATACAACAAGGTTTGCTATGGTGTCCTACAAGGATCTGTTCTAGGCTTTCTGCTTTTTTATTTATATATGCTACCTCTAGGTGACATTATAAGTAAACATGTTTCCACTGCTATGCTGATGATACTCAGCTATATGTCTCAGCCAAACCAGAGAACATCATCTTAATATTATTGAGGAATGCATAAAGGATGTCAGACACTGGATATTGAGAAACTTTCTCTCACTTAATCTTGGCAAAACAGAGGTGCTTCTATTAGTCCCAGAGAGAGCTAGGTCTTCGCTCCCTAATTACTTAATGAACCTCTAATTATTTAATGAACCTCGCAATCACATCTTCTTTAACAGTTAAAGATCTTGAAATGATTATGGATCCCAGTATCTTGTTTGAAGCTCATGTAAACAATATTTCTAGGAGCGCCTTTCTCCACCTCCGGAACATTGCAAAGATTAGGAACATACTCTCCTCACATGATGCAGAAAGGCTAGTCCATGCACTTATCACTTCATGACTACTGTAATTCTTTACTATCTGACTGTACCACTAAGTACCTAAACAAGCTCCAGCTAGTTCAATATGCAGCAGCCAGAGTTCTTACTAGAACTGGAAAATTTGATCACATGACTCGCATCTTAGCTACATTACATTGGCTCTGAGTAAAAATTTTTATTAATTATAAAATACTTCTAATGACCTACAAAGCACTGAATGGTCTAGCTCCAAAGTACCTTAATGAACTCCTAGTGCATTACAACCTACCATATCTGCTTAGATCAAAAAGTGCAGGCTGTTTACTAGTAAAAAGAATAAGAAAATCTACCACAGAAGGCAGAGTCTTTTCCTATAAAGCTCCCACACTATGAAATAACCTTCCTGTAAATGTTTGTGACTCAGACATACTATCAATATTTAAGGCTAGGCTGAAAACCTATCTGTTCAGTCAGGCATTTTATGAACTACTTCCCATCTTGGGTAAAGGTGTAGATCTGGGGGTCCATGGGCATTGCGAGTTATGGTAAACTGGGATGATATGATACTGTCCCTTCACATCTTTTTTGTCACTCAAGTTTATCGTTGTGCTGATGTTCCTTGTTCCTCATGCCTGTGTTTCCTTCTGGCTCCTTTTAGCTGTGCTGCCATAGATCTGCCGGAGCCCATATCTGCACAGTATAGTTCCGCAATTTAAACACCCTCGTACCTGGACATGCCTAATAATCTATTTTGTCTTTCAGCCGAGGTACACCTGCCCTTGGTGTCATGATGTTACTGAGCCTTAACCTGTCCCAGCTGCCATGGCTCCTCACACCACCCTCTGTTGTAGCCCACCACACTTCCATTCCAGCCAACTACTTTTCCGTTGCCTTGATGGACTTACTCGTACGGGATGGGTTTTGGACATGTGCACACCTTCAAGACCAGACTAGGACTTCTAGAAAACCAGACATCAATTGTTTTTTTTTTGTTTTGTTTTTTTTTAATTTATTTATTTATTTTTCCTCTTTTTCACTACGTCTTCTTGATAATATTGTTTATATTGTTACTATTTTAGTGTCCATTTCAGCCTGAGGAGGATGGGCCCACACTTTGAGATTTGATATTTGCACTAGATTTAAGGTGTTTTCACTTGCTAAAAATTTGCTTTTATAGTGTACAAGTAAGATCACTGCTAAATACATTGTAGATCAATATTGAAGGAATCGTTTAGTTTGACCTCTAATCACTGTTGTTTTACACAAATTTTGCCAGCTGTGAAACCAGACCAGCAGCTTGGAGACATTCATACCTGGATTCAGACTTGAGAAAATATACCCGTTGTGAAACCCACCCTAATTTCTGTTCTCCAGTTTTGTATCAGATCTGTTCCTACCTTGAGCTGAACTATCACTACATCAGTGGAACTTTGTTTTAGAAATCCTGATAATTAAACTCAGCCACCTTATTTTGTTTCAGGATCTTTAGTCTCAAAGTTTGCATATAGCAAAATTTTTCTTAATAAATGATTCCTTTGTCCTTCTGATCCCTGAATGACTCACATCTAATGAAAAATTGATGTTGCAAAAAATTAATTAGTCAAGAATCCTTTTTTAAACAAATGCGCTGTTGTTTTGATTAATTTTCGCATAACCGTTGATCTGTTGCTGTGTTAAGAAATGTTTAAGCATTCACCATACTTTTTGTCACCTATACAAATTAAATTTGTGTTCCAGACATTGAACGTAAAACTGGACCTTAACTGAATTAATTGAATCATAGCAAATAAGTGAGTCCTCAGTTGGATATGACACAAAAATAGAGCTAGTCCTAGATTTTAAGAAGGACATTTTATTTTCTAGCATCATTAACAGTGTAATTTAAACTTTTTTTCTTCAAAGGTTTTCAAGATTTTCCAGCACTGTTTATTGGGTGATAAAATGAAATTTTATTTAATATGCAATGAGGTGCAAATACATGTTATACAGTTTTCCCAAAGTGATATACAGTTGTGTTCAAAATAATAGCAGTCCAACATGACTAACCAGATCAATCACTGTTTTTGGTAGAAATTATATTACTACATGGCAAATAACTTACCAGTAGGTGTAGTAGAGTCATAGAAAACCATCAGACCCAACATTCAAGATATGCATGCTCCTGATTTTGGGTAATTGAAAAATTAATTGAAACAGGCATGTTCAAAATAACAGCAGTGTGAAGTTCAATTAGTGAGGTCATTCATTCTGTGAAAAAACAGATGTCAATCAGGTGGCCCTTATTTAAGGATGAAGCCAACACATGTTGTACATGCATTTCTCTCTGAAAACCTGAGAAAAATGGGTCGTTCCAGACATTGCTCAGAAGAACAGCGTACTTTGATTAAAACATTGATTGGAGAGGGGAAAATATATAAAGAAGTGCAGGCTGTTATGATAGGCTGTTCGGCTAAAATGATCTCCAATGCTTTAAAATGGAAAGCAAAACCAGAGAAACATGGAAGAAAACAGAAGACTACCATTCGAATGGATCGAAGAATAGCCAGAATGGCAAAGACTCAGCCAATGATCAGCTCCAGGGTGATCAAAGACGGTCTGAAGTTACCTGTGAGTACTGTAACAATTAGAAGATGTCTGTGTGAAGCTAATCTATCAGCAAGAAGCCCCCGCAAAGTCCCACTGTTAAAAAAGACATGTGCTGAAGAGGTTACAATTTGCCAAAGAACACATGGACTGGCCTAAAGAAAAATGGAGAAACATTTTGTGGACTGATGAAAGTAAGATTGTTCTTTTTAGATCCAAGGGCCGAAGACAGTTTGACAGACGACCCCCAAACACTGAATTCAAGCCACAGTACACTCTGAAGATAGTGAAGCATGGTGGTGCAGGCATCATGATATGGGGATGTTTCTCTTACTATGGTGTCGGGCTTATTTATCGCATACCAGGGATCATGGATCAGTTTGCATATATCAAAATACTTGAAGAGGTCATGTTGCCTTATGGTGAAGAGGAAATGCCCTTGAAATGGGTGGCCAGCCCAATCCCCGGCCCTTAATCTGATAGAAAACTTGTGGGGGGGACATCAAAAATGCTGTTTCCGAGGCAAAACCAAGAAATGCAGAGGAATTGTGGAAAGTTGTCAAATCATCCTGGGCTGGAATACCTATTCACAGGTGCCAGAAGTTGGTCGACTCCATGCAACACAGATGTGAAGCAGTTCTCAGAAACAATAGTTATACAACTAAATATTAGTTTAGTGATTCACACCAATGCAAAATCCTAAAGACTTTTCAGTTTATACAGTAAATATTTGAGTTTGTGAAGAAAATGCAGACTGCTATTTTTTGAACAGCCCAATATTCATTTTCTTCCTTTTCTGTAAAGTAATTTTAAAAATGATACATTTTTCTTCATGTTTTGATTTAGAATATAATGTGCAGTGTTCCCAATGCATGGAAATAAAAACTATTATAAGGATTCTGAGCTTTACTCACATTTTTAAACACACTGCTATTATTTTGAACACAACTGTATATATATATTTTACTTTTTCTAATCAACATAAACATTGAGGCTTCTTGTGAGCTATGATGTGTATATGATATATGGGCAGTTTAATACAAAGGCATGTAGCTTGTTACAAAATACAATGTTTTGATTATGGAATACAGTATTGTATTCATGACATGACCAAGGCACTACTCTTCATTTAGCTCACTCGCTCGCTCGCTCACTCTCTCTCTCTCTCTCTCTCTCATTCATTCCTGGATGGTGACCTCTGTCTCGCCATACACCTGTCTGAGTCACTCCTGGATGGTGACCTCTGTCTCGCCGTACACCTGTGGTGAAGATAGACTACAAATTATCCCTCTGATGAAACTTTGACCTGGTCAGGGTGGGCTTTCTCTTCCCCTGGTCCACAGACAGGACCCAGGACCCCTCTAGCACCATGATGCTGAGCAACAAATCCATAAATGGATAAAGCTGGGCTGGTTTTCTGACTCTTTCCTCTTTTCTTAGGTGTCATAAAACTCCTAATGCAGCAATTGGAATGCAAGAAGCTTTTACCACCCTGGTTATACTTCAAGGAGCTCTAACTGTAAAATCCATCAGGCTTTCCAGACCAACCAACTTTTCTCATTCCACAGAAATATTTTCACAGATATATGCCATTCAGCCAGTATTGTATGGCTATTTTAATATAACATACAGATCACTTCATTTGTATGTTGCTTCATACTTATACTTATTGTAAACAATTTGTTAATCACTACTTGTTGTGTTAACTAAAATTCTTATATGAACCAATTAGACAAAATATTAAAGTCAGTAGTTTGTAACTTCTAGAAAATAGTAAAGTGATTAAATTGATTATCCAATTGCTCGGCCCATTCTTGTGTTTGATGCTTTGTTTACAAACTTCATTCTAAGACCATGAGATAGAAATTGGTAGTAAATGTATGATTTGCTTTTTAATTGATCTATGATTTTCTGTCTAATTGATTCATTGTGGATCCTGTGTATCCCTGTGTATAACCTCTCAGTTAGAAAAGATTCAAATCTCATGTAATTTTATTCTTTTTTGTGCTTTTTTTGTTTATTTGCGGATTCCTTATTGTGAGTTCCTTATCAGAATTCACTCAACTTCAACTGAAAATGGGCACTCTCCCTCAGTGCCACCCGTACAGTTTTACATGGTCGAGCACCACAAAGCATTTGTGTCAATTTTGGCTTGGTTGCATTTTTATGATTGTCATTATTGTAATTATAGTGAACTTGATACTTCTGGCCAATGGTAGAATCTTAGTCAATTATTGTTGTGCATGTTTTTCCTCTCTATACCTATTCAATAAACATACCTTAGTTATTACATTTGTGAGTCAAGAGTGATTGTCATGTTTGCCCATCCCTGGTGCCGCAGTTCCCACAGCAATGCTAACTATTTGTTTACTTCCTTGTTTTGTTTCGTGCTTCCTTGTTTTGATTTCTTTTGGTTCTGCCTCCTGGTTAATATCCCCACCTGTTATTGCTATCACCTGCATTTTGTTATTCCTCGTTTGTCGTTGGATATATGCCCTGGCTGTTCATTCTGTCTCCTCAACTTGCATTGGGTTTCGAGCCATTGGTTATCGTGTGTGTTTCATCTGGTTTGTTGGATTTATGCCTATATCTTCGGATTACCGTCTTTGGATTACTCTCACACATGTCCCCTGACCAGCATCTGACCAACACAGTGCCTCCTGACCTACTGTCTTCTGCAGCTGTGCCCCCAGATCTGTCGTCTGCAGCAGCTGCACCACTGAATCTGTCGTCTGCTGCAGCTGTGTCTATGGACTGGCCATTAGGAGCCGCTGCAATTCCTGACCCTCAGTCAGGTCCTGTTCCCAGCAAATAGGATGCTGCCCTGTCAGTTCCTGTCTCTGGCGTAGAGGATGCTGCTGTGTCAGTCCCTGTCTCCAGCATAGAAGATGTTGTCCTGACTATCCCCATGTTCCTCGCATCACTTGTTCCACCTGTCTGTAGTTATTTATGTCTGTAGTTCCAGTCGTGGTGCCAGTGTCAGTCCCTTTGTCTGCATCTGTTTCAATCCCTGTGCCCTTGACTGTACCTGTTCCAGTGCCAATGTCTGTCTATGTTCCTGTCTTAGTGTCATTTGTGCAATGCCAAATACGTTCTGTTTTACAGCATCCTGTTCTGTCGCCCATTGTACGGTGTCCTATCCTGTTGTCTGCCTTGGCTCCCAGTCCCCCATTTAGGTCCCATGAGACTGCTCTTCATCCAGTGGCATCCCATTTATTGCTGTTACCCCTAATCATCTACCTCCTCACTGCCTCACCTCCACTCTTGTGCCTGCTTCATATGTCAGTCCTGGTCCACTCCATGTCTCATCCTGCCCGATACTCCTGTTCCTGATCCTTATCGTGTTTCGCCAACAGCCTCAGCTCCTGGACTTATCATGTTTCTTGTGCCTGTGCATGTCTAATCTTGTTTCTGTTTCCTTGTTCTTGGTTTTTGTTCGGTTTTGTTTTGAGCGTCCGGAGCTGCGTGTTTGGGGGGGAGGGGTTCTGTCATGTTCACCCCTCCCTGCCATTGTGGTTCCTACAGCAATGCTACCTGTTTGTTTACTTCCTGGTTGTGTTTCCTCATGCATCTTGTTTTGGTTTCTTTCAGGTCTGCCCCCTGGTTAGTATCTCCACCTGTTATTGTTATCACCTGTATCTTGTTTGTCCTCATTTGTCCTTGTATATATGCCTGTTTGTTCAGTCTGTTTTTGCAAAGTCCTGTCAACTTGTATTGCATTTCTGAGCCCTTGGTTTTTGTGTGTATCATTCAACCTGTTTGTTGGATTTCTGCCTGTATTTTTGGATTACCCTCTTTGCCTGTTCCCTGTCTGTTTTGCCTGCTTCATGTACTGCTTTGTGGAATACAACCTTTGCATGTATATTGGTCAACATTTATGGACTACCCATGTTCTCTATTATACTGCATCCACTATACTGCATTTGACTATGTCTCTGTTTGCGTTCAGAACCTGACAGTGATATTCTAATGTTTGTTAGACGAATTGAATTAATAATCACAAATTTAACTGCTGTGTTAAGGTTCTTGACTCATAATTGAAAGGTTGATGATTCTAGCTTCACCAACTAGTTGCCACTGTGGGGCCCCTAAGTAAGGCCCTTACCACTCAATTGCTCAAGTTGTATTCAGTCATAATTGTAAGTTGCTTTGGGTAAAACAGCATCAGATAAATGTAACTTTCATGATTTGAGAATGAATTATTAATAAGGGTAGTGTCCCAATTAACTTTATCAACTCTGATCAGCAATTAAAGTGTTAACTGCTACACACCTGTCTCAGAGCAGCACAGTCAAGGCTGGCCATCATCTTTGTACTGCCTGCCCTCCGAGGACTAAAATTCTCCGTCCATGTTATAGAGCTGCCTGGCCCAATGATTCTGCAAAACACACACACATACAAACGTGCCAAAAATGCACAAAGACTCTTCAGTTCTCATTTTTGTCTTTTCACTTTAAGACATTATGTATTTGACAGCAAACATACTGACACTGCACACAACATGCAATACAAAGTAATTAAATGAAATAATGTAATGAAAACCAATGCAAATCCCTTACAAACATTAATCCTGCTGGTTTTGGCTGGTTCACTGTTGGCTGCAGTAACACATATTGGTTTTTTTTTTCTTTCAGCACATGCTACAAAGGACACATGTAAAACACCACATACAGGGACACTGTTGCTAGAGTAATGCTTGGTCTTTCAATGCTTTACAAGTGAGACTGTTGATTTTATTCACCTGTACTGTTTAGTTTGTATTGACATGATTCCAGGCCCCTCCACACGCACATACACGTTTTCCAGACTGAACATAAAGGGGTTGGTGAACTCCACCGTCACATACATCTCCTCATCCACTCTGGGAGAACCAGCCACCTAAGACAGGGAGAGGAGATGCCATATAGAATATATTGCATATAAAATCCAGTCAGAAACAGAAACATAAAAATCAAACACATTTCTTCCCAATGAAATTATACTATATATCTTCAGTAGATAACATAGGATTCTGACTGTTTCTGTTATGCCAGTTTGCTTAGTGTCTTAACACCAAACAAGCTGCTACCCAGTCACAATGGTTACATATGTTTTACATTCATTAATCTGTTAAATTGTTTTGCACATCTATAACATTTTTTGTTGCTTTATTTCAGAATGATGCTAGCCCTGCTGTTTCTTTACACAATATGCTGCTGTTAAAACAATTATCAAACAAATATATTTTTTTGCAAGCCACACAGCAGCATGGCCTTCAGAATGTTACATGTAGGTCTTTGTTTCCAAATTGTAACCCAACTGCATCCCAATAACCAAAACCAAGCATTTAGGTTGTTTCCCCAAAGGAAAATGTCACCGAAAAGTGCCAAATTACTAATAATGGAGGAACAGCTGCAAAACAATTGTCACTACCTTTATGCCACTGTTGTCTTAACATTTCCATATGTAGTATTTCTTTAATTAGTGTTGGGAGGGTTGTGTCAGACCTTAACAGTAAGTCTGGGGTTGTGCACAGTGACAAGCCTCATGGCGGTGATGATCTGACCCGTCTTTTTGACCTTCCCAGTAGCGATGAAGTGCAGGTTCCCCTGAACTTCCAGCAGCTTTTTCAGGTACGCCTCACTGCGCACCACCAATTTCTCCTTTTTACCTAGAGCCAGTAGGGGGCAGCAGATCCAAGATAATCATTTAACAGGAATGCTTAAATAAGGTATCTTTGTTTTAGTCAAGGCATGCTGAAAAGCTTGTTACATGATTAAAATGATTTTTGTTTGTCCACTTTCTGTCTAAAATAATTAGGGAAGTAAATAAGATTGTTAATCAAATTGTAACGTAAAGCTATTATTAGATTAGTAGATTAGATTAGACCAGTTTAACTGGGAGACTACAAGTAAATAACCATCAACTGGAAACTGATCTCAAGCATTCCCAATTTGTCAACTTTAGTGTCCTAAGCAATGACACTGATTTAATCAATAAATAATCCTATTTTATCAATAAAACCCTATTTTAAATGCAGGCATAATCATGGCCACAGTTGCAAATGGGGTATTAAAAATTACCACTGTTGCAGAAACTAACATTTTGGATAACATTATCTAATATGAGAAGAGATCATGCAGACACAGAAACAGAACCATACTGGACCCACACAGATATACACAGACGCACACACACACACACACACACACTGCCCTCCCACCTCTTCAAATTCTTACTCTGTTTTGGGTCCAGTTTCACGGTCGGTGTCTGAAACACGACTTCAGCGCTCGGCACGCCCGTGTAGTAGACTACGGTCCCACTGATGTAGATGTCTACCACATGCTGCTGCGCACTGTGATTGGTGAACTGCAGCTCCAGGTCAAAAGTTTCACCCAGCTGCACTTCCTGGGCAAGGATCTCCACATCAATGTCCACTGGACGAAGAGAAGCCTTCTCCCGCTGACAACCAAGCTCCTCAGCCTTCTCCAGGACCAGACGCTCCTCTGCACTACCTAGACACAGAGACAGAGAGAGAGAGAGAGCAAGAGAGAGAGAATAAGAGAAAGTGAGTGCACGAGAGAGGGAGATCACAAGAGAGAGAGAGAGAGCACAAGAAAGTGAGACAGGTTGAACTATTGCTGCATACAGTTGTACCTGCATCATAAAATTTTTTATTTAAAACCAGATTGCAACAAGTAGTAATGTGGATAGGTACAATTCTTATTAATACTTGTATAATGAACAATAAAATAAATAAAATGAAAAAAACATAGGGATTCCAAGTTGCCAGAGATATTATGAAAAAACTGTATAGAACTACATTTCCCAGGATGCACAAGTTCTCCTACCTTCTGGGAACTTGTAGTGGTCAGTGATGTCTCTGCGTCCGTCATGCAGCACGGCTTTGGTGAGCACCATGCGGCCCACGTGTTTGGTGTTCACCTTCACCGGTTGCAGTGTACCTTCCATACTGCGGGAGTAGAACACCACATCACTGTTCACCTGAGGGAGCAATCAGTCACCAGCACCATTGAACAATGGAGAACAGAGTGGGCAAGGGTTACCTGTATTCATTTACAACTGGAATATTAAGATTGGTTCAACTTAAATACAATGCATTGTATATATATTGTAAATACAAATCACTGTAAATATAATTCTCATTTCAAGTTGAAAGCTCATTGTTTTACAATTTTCTCTCTCCGAACACTCCACTTATAAATCATCAGTTTATTATGATCAAACTGTTCATGAATTGGGTGTCTAAGACCAGGTGTGTAAGTTATTGTGTCCTGAGCTGGTCTCCGTTATGAGTCAGGGCTGAAGAGGACGGTTCTGAACAGTTTCAGACTGCATGCTTACCTCAGCAAACACAAATGGGGCATCAAAAGGGTAGCAGACCTGGCCATTTTTGATGGCTGCCACTGAAGCAGGACCACACCGGTACATACCTGCCACACAGTGACCACACCATTACCATCACAAAAGGAAATATAGCCTACACTACTGCACAGTGTGAGATACCTGCTACCTCATCCCCCTAGAGCAGTACAGATGTTCAGACAGTACTGGTTATGTGGGCACACATATTTGTATAGCTGTACTGACTTGAGCATATGTCTGTGATCTGCATGGTGTGCGTGTGTGTGTGTTCTCACCATCACTGGTCTCTTGAGGTGTAGCATCCACAACCTGCCAGCCTCCAAACCCATCAGGGAGGTCAGGCCTGGCCATGAAGCACTCGTTCCAGCAGTGGTAGTTCCTGCAGGGCACAGCCAGCACAGAAGTTCAGGCCAGGAAATGACAAATCTGCTCAAAACATTGTCCATTTGAGACTTGGGTGCTATGTTGGGTGCCAAAAGTTTACTGACAGGATGGTTAATATTTAAAGTACCCTAAATCTATTTATTTATTTTGAAGATAGGGCAGTCTGAATAGGGCTGCATCCAAAGCAACAATTAGAATAATACATGTCATATGTGAAAATGGGGGCAGTTATGAATTTAGTATAAAAAGGTTCTGTTAGAGTGTAGAACTGACCAAATGGAGTCTCTGGTACGGCTTCTGTCCACTCTGCCTTTGTCATCCAATATGATGTCCATCTTAAGGTTGCCATCGTTGTCATGGGCAGAGAAGAAGTTAGTTACCACTCTGCTGGGTATGCCCAGACAGCGTAAGACTGAAAGAAAGAGAAAGACAGCGAGAAGGAGAGAAAAAAAAAAGAGAGAGAGAGAGAGAGAGAGAGAGAGAGAGAGAGAGAGAGAGAGAGAGACACACACACACACAGAAAGAGGGAGAGAGAGATAGACACAGGGGGGGGGGTTGGGGTTAAGAACAGTGTATTCCACACACTCCAAAGCCTATAAGACAACAAGACAACAAACCCACTGGTTAACAAATATTGGAGGAATATTTTTATGCATTTTAAAGGCTCACTTCAATAAGTTGAAATAGCTATATTAACCAAATATCAGAAGAACTTCCAATTCTCAAGACTATCTACTGCTTCAGTTAGGCTTGAGACCGTTTTCAGATCTCAGAGACAACTGCACTGCAATATTCTATCTTTGCTTGTATGCACTTTATAACTTTTATAAGTCAATTCAACTCATTTCAGCATAACAGCTGTTAGTTTTTTCTGATAGTTCACTCCAACTAACGATCTTGATGTTACAAAAATTATCTTACTCAAAAGCATTTAAAAAACAGTATGAGTTGTTGTGTAAGAACTATCTTCAGTCAGCAGAGGGCGGTAAAGATTTTGAAGTCGAATCTGAGCACTCACATGTGTTAAAGACGGCTGCGTAGACCCAACACTGGGCATAGCCGACAGGCATTCCCTGACTTCCTGAATAGTCCCGGAGAATCTCCACGCTGCCTGTCCAGGAGGTGGGGGGGACACCATACATGTAATCACCACTCCAGTTCCCCACCAACACACCTTCATCATCACGTGAGTTCACCTGTTAGGCCAACAGGATTAGAGAAGGCATTATTAATGACTATGGATGGGATCATTCAGGCAAGGCAAGGCAAAATCCACATCTTTACTGTGAAAGAAAGAAAGGATAAAAGAAATGAATGATTTGTTCAGATAATGAACAGATATTGTTTCTTTCGTTTTTATTCTATAATGGCATGGCAGAAACTGTAAATTGAGATTGCAATTAACATGTAACTATGAAATTGTCAAAAACTGATAATGTAATTAATGTGTAATTAACAAGTTGTGAGTAAAAACTTATAAAGATGTACTTCATGTAAAGCTCACATAACCTAAATATACACCACAACAATTTAACAAGTTGTGAGTAAAAAGATATAAAGATGTACTTCATTTAAAGCTCACATAACGTAAATATACACCACGACAATTTAACAAGTTGTGAGTAAAAAAATATAAAGACGTACTTCATGTAAAGCTCACATAACGTAAATATACACAACAATTTAACAGCTGACTTTCCATGTTCTCCTTATGACAGGCCATAATCTTGTAGGCCTTCAAGACAGGCGTTGATTCTCATAGTATCTCACCATAGCAGATGCCTTTCTGCTGACTTTGACAGGATCTCCACGGTTGGTGAGGGGCATGTCACCCTTATCCATAATGAACAGACAGGCATCCAGAATGCCAAACTCAAACTAAAATGGAGAGAATGAGAACCAGAATAACAATCCTGATGCCTGGGGCTCTCGAACATGAATACAGTGCAGGACTTTACCTATGAATGCTGTGCTGTGAAATAGGTTCTGTCACTTTAACTGGGTGTCTAGGCAGCCTTAAAATTTTGAGGTCAATTTTGAGTAATGCCTCATGAAAATACTCTCATTTACAGGTACACAATGCATAGTAAAACAGATATACAGATGTTGATCAATTAAAATCCAATGAAATGGTGTAAAATATTTAATTTTCTGTCACAGCTTGCACACCTGTCCATAGTTCCAGGAACGCTCGGCCACGTCATCATATGCGCCGTGATAGATGACACCCAACTCATTCAGCACACACTCCTCCCTCTCCTCTTCATCATCAAGGAACACCGCATCAGCTACAAGGAGAAGGCACACTGGCTCAGGAACGCGGTGAAAGGTCACAAATGTATTCCTCACTGCCGCACACTTTTCCTACAAGTCCTGGGTGATTTTTGTAATTTACACACTGCTGGGATCTCCTTGCAAGAGATGGAACACATTAAACATGTTGCGTCTGGCTTTACTCTTTGACAAGATAGTCACACTCGCCTGTAGAGGGCTATACCAGCATATCAGTTTTATGTAGCAGCACAGCAGCACCACACCTGGTGACCAGGGGTTGAAGAGAATATAAACGTCCAATTTTGGGTCTCTTCTTGTCCTGCGGATGCCGTAGGGAGTAACCACAGCAATATACAACCCATACTTTCCCACGATGCAGTCCGGCGCGGTTATGATGCCAATGGTAACAACGTTGTCAGAGGTCTCTAGGACCTGACCACGCCATATGCTCTTCCGTTCCTTAGAAGGGAAGACGGGTATGTAGGTCCCTTTGCTGTACTGAGGGCTGGCACCTAGTGGACAGGAGGAACAATATGCAAACACTTGCAGACACTGCAGTCTCCAACATGTAGCAGTGTCTTACTGAAAACAGAATTTTAAACAGTAATGTAGTTGACATGCACACAGCACAATATAGCAGTATATAAGAATGATTTAACTCCTTTTTCTGGTTTATGATTGTTTATGATTCAATATTTTTAGCATTTTAGCTCCTGATTCCCCCAAGGCCAATGAGGAAACCACAAGAATAAGAGTTTCACACAACAATCAGTATAAGAGACACAAACAAGAACAAAACATGCTAAATGATGGACCTCGTATGTCATCCCCCAGTACACTCAATAACTAAGACAAATCCTACACTTTCTAAAAATCCACTTTTCGATTTGTGAATGTATTTTCTATAAACACATTGGTTCAGTGAGCCTAATTTATGAATAATGAACAGAACTTAAATGTGTGTTAACTACAAATGCAATTTTTAAAATGCAATTCTCACTATTTTTTAGGGTAAGTTTCTCACATAAGAATGTAATTTTTGGATCTATCCTGTTCTTATTACTGTGGCCAGCTCCTCTTGTTTCCTGTTTCTTATTATCATTATCTTAAGGTTCAATGAAATGGACAAATAATACCAGAAGGAGGAACCCCAAAAGGAAACGCTGGGTAGATGAGGAAGTGTGCCAACGAGAAGGGAAAGTGATTATGGGGCAAGGAGTTTTCCTAACACTCTGACTAACAACAAAAAGACAGCAACTATTTCTCAACATACACGCAGGACTTTCCATGAAAAGCGGAAACCCATGTGGCTACATAGAGGGATTTACACTTAATTTTATAAGTGCTGAAAATATAGGAACATCTGAGGGAAGGTTTTCACAGTGAAGCTGACTGAGTTAAAATCTATAGAAGTAAATTAACCCCTGCTCCAATGTTGTATTTATTTACTCCAATTAGCTCCTCAATGTTAGTTATTGGGATTTTCCATCCACTGTTTCTTTAGATAACCTTAAAGCCAGTCACTGCGCCTTCTCAAACCACTGCAATATCATAGTGCAGTTTTAATGCACATGGAGCCAAGTGCTGACAGCCTAATTCTATGTATGTGAATAAACAGATGCTCAGGACTGGCTAGTACCACTGTAAGTTGACAGGGGAGAAGGAGGAAGCCATCTTGTCTACCAGAGAGCATGGCTCAGATTCCAGGCTTTAGCCATGCCTCCTCCGAGCATTCCTGTGCAGCTCTGACAGAGCCTGCCCTGCTCCAGATATGTGCTAAACCATCAAACCTGATCTCTGGATTAAAAGGGAAACACGCACCTATAACAAACTCAACAGCAAACTTGTCCTCCACAGGCTTGTAGGCTCGGTTGAAGGTGATCTTGATCTGAAACTCCTGGGCCCGACGTACAATCAGGTAGTCGTTGGAGTACAGGTTGGTGTGGTGCTTTTGTTTGTTCACTTCATGCGGCTGCTTAATCATGTCCACATCCCAGACGTCCAGGTACTCTGAATAACAGTGACACAGCAGAAAATGAATGATGAATATTAATGAAAGATAATGAAACTTGATATGGGATTGGATCTGGACTGAAGATGACACTGAACAGATATTTCCAGGAAACAAGAAAAATAGCATAATAGCATAATCAGTCTTGAAAAGGAGGTCCTTTGTTTTTAAGGAACATACTTAAGACCTTGTTTGATAAGATGGCTAAACACTTTCTCAGCAGGCATGTTTCTTGTTATCTCCTCATTCTCTGTTATCTGCAGCTCGTATAGGGAAAGCGGCTCAGCATTGTGCTTCCAGACTATCTTCTGAAAGTTAAAACAACTCATCTTTGTAAAAGTACCCACCCTGTTTCTCTCATTAACTGCTCTCTAACACAAAAAATGCTCATGTGTACACATATACTGACACAGAAAATTCACCAGTGTTAAAATAACTCCTAAAGTACTATATTAATCTTTAAGTTGAATCCTACACACTGTCTGGGTTTGACAATAAATATAATGATTTTACCCTACAAAAGCAAACATGACCTGTCCACCCACGTCCTCATGTGTGTGCACTCTAAACCTCACCCATAAGGGGTGGAAGCCCTTTGGGCAGAAGCATGAAAGGCTCAAACTCAGGGACTTCCTCGTCAATCTTGTTGGAGCTGGCAAGTGGAGCCACATGGCGTCCACGGTGGGACACACGTTTGGGGCGTACAGTGGGCACCGTAGGTGGTGCAGGCATCCCCACAGTGTCAGGAGTCTCCTGGTCAGTCATGGCTAATGTACCGGTGAGGATACCACGTAAAAGTCCTATTTGGACAAAAAGAGACAAATTACAGAATGCTAATAAGAGACATACATTATTTAAACAATCACTGACTGGTGTAACAATTATTACATTCCTTTTCTTGACAACAAACCAATCTGTATGCTGAATGCTAGGAGTCTACTTGTGTTTAAGTTTCAAGTTTCAAGTTTCAAGTTTCAAGTTCGGTTTATTTGTCACATACATAGTCATACACAGTATAACTCGCAGTGAAATGGTTTAGTGGTGTACTGTAAGTCAAGGGTTATGCATACTTGTGTTTGTAAGACAAAATGTATTTTTAGTGTTACTTTAGTGTGTCACACTTTAGAGCTTTTGCATTTCAGATATTTTCCCTGATTCCACTCACTCCTATTGAAAAGTCAAGCTTATGTTGCTGAAACAAAAAGAAAAGAGTGCATTATAGTGCTGATAATAATAATAATAATAATAATAATAATAATAATAATAATAATAAGTTAAATAAACAGTGCCCTTCTCAAATCCAAGGTCTCTTGACAGTACAAAATCACACAATTGATACCCAAACACAAACACACACAAGACAGGAAGGAGAATACCAAAAGTATTGAGTAAACAGGAAGGTTCTGAGTTGATTTAAAAGGAGTGATGGAAGCGAAAACAGAGTAATTAATTTAGGGGTTTCCACAGTTTAGGTACTAAAACATATTTACACATATGTACAGATCTCAGTGCCATAGGAACTAAAGGTACATATGCAAGTGTAAAGAATGTAAAAACTCAAAGAGATAACAAGGAACATGGCCGGTTTGTGGGAATATACTAGAAGCCAGGGTTTGTGATGATAGAGAACAAGACAAACTCACCATCAGTGGCATGGTAATGGCAAGGTCAGTGTAGCTTGCAACTAAGGACTCAACTAAGGAACCTAGCAACTAAAGAGTAAAACTTCAGTGTTAATTTTCAGAAAGTTGAAATTTAATAATAATTTTAGATCAAGAATACATGACAGGGTAGGGGGTATATCATGATGTACAGAGCAGAACACTGAGGCTACAAGTCTTTTTGTCATTTTTGCCCAAGGCAGAAAAAGAAGGAGATTAAAATTAGATAAATAATTTTCCAATAAGACAGGATAAGGCCCAGGTCACTTAGGAACTGGAGTAACAGAAGCAGTTTTAAGTGAAGAAGGAACATAACCAGAACAAAGGACACTTTAATGAAAGTACAGACAGGAGCTGAGATTAGGGAAAGACTTTTTAAGAAGTGGAGTGGTGGAACAATTGAGCAGAGAAGAGGATGCTTTAGATGTAGAGATTAATTCAGAAGTGACTGTAATGGATAGGTCATTATGAAGGAAAGTTTTCCAAGATTTCTTAAGGGGACTAGAGAGAGGATTACTGTTGTCAAGGGAAAAAGAGAAGCAGAAATTAACAATGGTATATTTTGTTGATTTTGAGCTCATTATTAATTCCATTGATTATAGAGGGAAAATTATTAGAATGGGCATTATTTAGGCAAACTATGTACGTCGGCATTTGGTCATCATATGATAGAGGTTGAACAGTCAGGGCAGTTTTCTTATACAGAAATCTGACACGTCAAATGCTGCCTCTCAAAACATGAAACCCTTGACTGTACCATGTACAGGAAAAGTTTAATAGAACAAGTCTTGTGTTTGGTGGAGTCAGGTGTTTGAGTATATAAGAATTTGGATAGAGTTTAGGAACACTCATTAGTGATGAAGAAAAGAAAAGGCAAGCGGGTCCACTGCCTTATCATTTTGGAAGGAAATCTTTCTTGCAAAGATTAGAAATTAGAATTCTAAAACTATCTTCAATTAGTATTCTATCAGTAACACCAACAGGGCCAGACTCAGTTTAAATGTAGCCAATAGAACAGATCAAGTCTGATGTGTGTCCAATAACAGTTGAAAAATCAACATTTATCAAACTGAAATAGAAGAGTAAAGGCCTAAATTTGGTTGAAAGAAAACAGTCTGCATGTACATTGATATTCAATTCCCTGAAAACACTTCACTAAACTGTTGACAAACTGGGTGCTTAGGGGGACTATCAATGGAGCAGAGTGCCATGTATTCCAATGACATTATATCATGTAAATGATAGAGGTTAATTTTATTATTAACCCCTTATTATTAACAACAAATTGCCTGTGCTTTAACATTTTGCTTGAGACTTAGATAAGTAGTAACCCACAGGGTGTAAGAGCTTTAAAATACAAATAGTCACTGTGTTGTTGCCACATCTCGGTGAAAAAGATCAAGCCACAGTTTTGTTGGACTAACCAAACAGAAGTGCCTTATCCATAAGATAGACACTTAAAAAGTGCAAATTTAACCATAAGGCGCAGGGCACAAAAGTTAGTTCAACATTAGGGTTTGGAAACGCAGTTCTAAGATAGTAGGGAAAGCAGGAATGAATGAATGATGCATAAACAAAGACTACCTAGAGTAGCGCTAAATAAATAAGGGTAACGTGTGAGGGTCAGTGACTGGCAACATTTGCCGGTAGCCAGGGTATAAGCAGTAGAGCTTGAACATTGTTCCAGAGTGGAGCAGGAGGAAATAAATGCCAAAGTCCAGCTGTGATAGGGTGGTAAACCCACCACAAGTTCAATGAAAAAAAATGCAAAAATGCAGCATTAAACATCCAGTCAGTACCATGATGATCCTTTATTAATGAAGAGAAATAATGTAAACTACAAAATCACCTGAAAGGAAGAAAAAACTATTAGCTATGTTAGGCATTCAAAACTACCTACCACCATCAATGCATTAGTAAAGCACCATACCACATTAAACAAGCACCACTATCCCAACAGCTATAAAGCAGAAGTTAATGCAAGGAATGCAGCAAAACTGCCCTACGCTGCAATCTAACTGGTGATAACTTAGCGGGAGGGCCAATGCACATGTGCAGTAGATGATGTCATGGGGGTGCAAGAGACAGAGGGGAGAAGGCTTTGGCTGCTAAGCTTTAAGAGTGCAATAAAAGTCAGGTACAAGTCAACAGACGTCATGCTCGAAGGAAAGCAGCGGAAAAACCTGAGTTTCCTCTGCTAGGGAGTGTTTACTCCTTCTCCATCTTTCGGTTTTAATGTTACTGAGTTGTCACAGAACTAATTTCCAACTAATTTAAAAGGTCAGTTAGAAATAAGAAAACTCATGAAGCAAAGAGGTGGAAACCACGGCTACATGTGTAGGCCAGGGTTGCATTTTATTAGGGAAGCCACACATATCTGTGACTACATCAGTGTCCTTGAGTGTTCTTGAGCTCATCACATCTGTGTTTTATTGTATTTTATATACCAAAGGGCCTGTCAGCCAATGTGCAGAAACAATGATAATTGGCTCTAAGCTCTAAGTGAACAATGTCACAACAGATAATAACTAAAAAGTGATGTCTTAAACAAGATACATACTAAAGACTAAATGTCTTTAGTGTATGTTATTTGTTAACCATAGATAAGGGTATGTAAATCTCAAATTTAAATTATAGCATAAATAGTATATAAAAAGTTTTGAGCATCTTCAAAGTTATGTTGTTTAATGGTAAACAAGTGTGTGGTTGTGAAATCCACAGCAAATCTGAAGCAAAAAAGTTCAACTAAGAATATAGTGAAATTGCTTTAGTCTGTCTTGGGTGCCTCTTTTTCAGCAGGAAAGATTCTGAAATGACAAACTACAGGCCAAAAAAACTCTTTTTTTCCACTTAAATGTTAATTCTGGCAAATAAACTGCAGCTGGTATATTCATGTTATGAAGGATACATAGCAGCTGTTCTCATTATAACTAAGAACAGCACAAACTACATCAGCATAGAAGACACAAGCCCTTATTTGAGGTTGGGTTATTACCTAATGGGTGTCTACTGGTGAATAGGCTGCAGTGTGAGCATTGGGTTGGCACCTGGTGGACCCCTGGACCAGTGAGTCATCCCATACACAGTGAATACTCTGTTTTCGCCCAGAGCATTTTTGAAAGCTAAAACATGAATGAGCCCACCTTTTCCACATTTTTACTTGGCAGAGACAGTACATAGCAAAGAAAATATAAGGCATAAAATATATGAAATGATCTTGGCCATTAATATAAGTTATGTAACACACGCACACACACACACAAACACACACACACACACACACACACACACACACACAGAACTAGAGGGAGAGAGTCTGAGTGAATGAGTGTGTATGAGAGAGAGTGAGAGGCTGGTGGCCGCTGATTGTTTACAGAATGTGTGAGCCTTCTTGAAAAAGACTTTTGGCGTCATAGTGTAATGTTGCAACTCATCATTGATCATTCTGAAATAATGACTTGTCAGTTGTACTGTATAAACCAAGACATACATATTCCACATATTGCAGTTCTGGAAATACAGTTATACATGCTTTTGTCAGAAACAGCTTCTTTTAAAATGGTCTTCCGTTTTTTTCAGAGCATTTCCTGTATGTATGGATTTATTATACTCGAATTTAGCAGCATTTTTACTCATTTTATACCCTAGAATTAAATATAATGATGCCGCAGCCCTTTGTTTATTATAAAGCCAATGCAAATCTTTAATTTATGTTTGTGGCCTAAGCCAATATCCAATCACCACTACCAGATGATTTTTATAATAGAACTCAAGGCAGCACTTAGCCATCTACAGTAGGAGAGGTTCTTAAGCCTATGCAATTTAATGGGCACAAATGTTCCACACTATTTTTGTACTGAGAGATATTTCACCATTTACTGCTACAGCAAACTTTTCATACAAGTCTGTAACCTTAAAACAAGAATTCAGCTTTTCATTATTATTTTTTTTCAAATAAGGTATTTTTGAGTTGACAGTTCTAGAACTGAGTTTACAGTTCTAATATTTTCTTGAATTTTAAAAGTATCAGAAGTCATGTGAAATCAGCAGGCACTAAACAATAGGAACATTCTCAAGATAAAATGTGAAATTTTACATCATAAAAAGTACATATATCACATTCAAAATAAAACATTTCATAAATTCATATTACATACATTTTTGTTTTCAAAAGCAGAATCTTCTACAAAATCACGTTGTATAAAAATGTACAACTATAGTATTAGATTTTCACATTATGACTTTATACATTAATTCTTAATAAGACGTATGACGTGTCATAGGTGCTCATGCTTCACTAACCTGGTTGGTTTAATGATGCAGAGGCTGGAGGTGTTCGTTAGTGGAGTGTCTCAGAGAGTCTGTGCACACACGTCAGACTCCAGAGGAGGCCAGGACCAAATCTTTCTCCTACTTCTATTTATACACAGAGAAGGAGTAGCCCAGTATTTGGTGGGCGGCTCCATGTGAGTGTGTGACCATGAAAGTTGATGGGTGTGGGTGTGTTTCACTACTTGTTTGGTGTGTGTGTGTGTGTGTGTGTGTGTGTGTGTGTTTGCACATGCGCATGTTTGTGTGTGTGTGTGCGTGCATGCACATGTGCGTGTGTGTACATATAATGCAAAAAAAGTGTTTGGGTATGTTGCTTAAACGTCTATGAGATCAGTGTGCTATTCCATGTTTAAAGACAGACAGCACACACACATACAACTGTGTGTCTGTGTGTGTATGTATGTGTGTGTGTGTGTGTGTGTGTGTGTGTGTGTGTGTGTGTGTGTGTGTGTGTGTGTGTGTGTGTGTGTGAATGTCTAAAAAACACTTTTCAGTTTGTGTAGCATGTGTTGAGACAAAAAAAAACTGTGAAAGGAGACGTGTGACCAAATAAAGAACTATGTAAGGAATGTACCGTGTCCATCTTTTCTGTCTGGACAAGCAAGTGTTAGTCCAAAGGTCCAAATATATACATGTTCATAAAGTCAAAATGGAGAATAATGAATAAAGAATAATGGAGATGTAACAGAGTGATTTCAGAGGTCCAGAAATCACTATGCATTATAAAAACGATAATATTATATAGGCTTCTCAGATCCCACTCATTCATAAGTTATTAAAGAATTCAAAAATAATAATACTTTAATAATTTAATTTATCATGAAAATGATAAACTCCACTGTCAAATTCTGAATATCTTACAGGCTGTATGCATTATTGCTATAGGCAATTAGCATGGGAGCACATTATTTTGCCCATAGCACTAAGAAACACAACTCTGTTGTACAGCCCAGTCATGATCCTCAGGAAAAGTTGAATCACAAGTATGATCTAACACTTCAGAAACACCAGGACACACCAGCAGCTGAAAACAAGCAGAGCTGCAGTGTGGCAGAGCCCCAGTGCTCAAAGCGTATACCCGCAGAGCATATACTTGCGCTGGGATGAACAGCCTATTCTTAAAACATCTGCAGGCTTCGTAAAGACAAAATGGGTTAGAGGTCTGAAAAGCCCAGAGGTGAAAGTCAGTGACCTTCTGCGAGGATCTGCAGGTTTCCTGCCATTCATCTGACTTGTGAAAATGAACATAATGCAGTATTTTTGTGCAAAGTCTTTGAAGTGAATTATTTTAGGGCACGAAGATAGTACTGCTTAATAGAGCAGCACTGACAACACCATTCTGGGGCTCTGCTGTGGTCTCAGCAGACAGCATGCATATATACTACTTCCTGTGTTGCACTGTGAGTGACAAAGAAACCACAGGTTAGTCATGTGACTTCCAAATTCTGTGTTTAGTTCCACTGTGCCGCACCTCAGTAGGAAGTGAACGGAGTTTTCATAAGATGCTGAACAGTAAAAATCATGTGGATAGCAAACATTTAAGTGCAACCAAACAGTACAAAGGAGCTGCAGAGGACAAAAGACACATCAGGGTGATGGAGCCACAGAGTGAGAATGCGACTGGAGCTGGTAAGCTTTGAATGACCACGTCAGAAGATGAAAACTGAGCAGCACAAGCTTTTCATACACAAGTTAAGGAAATGACTGGTACACACGCACTGCATAAATGTGGGCCGCACTTCTCGCTGTATACTACTTTATTATTACTTTATTAAATGCTGGCAATGTCAAATCAGCAAATATTTCACTTAAAATATATGAAGATAACACTGAATAATGCAAGCATATAAAATTAGCTAGAAAATTGAGACCTGGATTTCTGCATGAATTGTAGGGACTTATTATCACTTAAGTCATGAATAAGGACACTCTTATTTAACATCAAGATAAGATAAGATAAGATAAGATAAGATAAGATAAAAAGAATGTGAAAAAGAATATTTAGAAAATAGAGTTACAAGTGTTAATGTAATCTGTATACACACATAGATTAACTTTCTTCATCTTGTAGAAGCCAGACAGCAGACTGCTGCAAAGACTGAAGAAAGCATGCCTCATGGCAACCCACTTCTGCCAGAGCTGTGTCTTGTTCTCCTAGGCCGCAAAGGTACCGGGAAGAGTTCTGTGGGAAACACTCTTCTTGGCCTTGCTGGGGTATTTGAGAGTGGCAAACCCACAGAGGAGTGTGTGAAAAGACAGGCAGACATAGCAGGTCATCGTGTTACAGTAGTGGACACGCCAGGATGGGAGTGGTACTACTCAGGCAATGGTACTCCTGGCTGGGTGAGAAGAGAAACAATGAGAAGTGTGTCACTCTGTCCACCTGGACCCCACGCTTTGCTTCTTGTGGTACGGTCCTGTGCCTCAGTGACAGGGGACTACTATCAGCAGATTGAAGAGCACTTGGAGCTTTTGGGCAAAATGGTGTGGGACTACACAATGGTGCTGTTCACACGCGGAGATGAATTAGGCTCCATTCCCATAGAACAGAAAATACAAAATGGTGGACAGTCTTTCCAGAAGCTTCTAGAAAGGTGTGGAAAGAGGTTCCATGTCCTAGAGAACAAACGCCGTGGCGATGATGGAACTCAGGTGAAAGAACTGTTGAAGAAGATAGAGGTGATGGTAAAGAAGAGAGGGGGAGGACATTACGAGTCAGCTCCATTACTGCTAGGGCTGGAGGCTGAAGGGAAAAGGAGAGCCAGAGAGAGAAGAAAGAAACAAAGACTAATGGAGGCTCAAACACAAAGAGGGATTATAAAAGTTGTGCTAACAGGTAAGCCTTTAGGAAATGTCTATCTACAGACAAACATTCCACCTATAGTTAGTTAAACAAGTTTAAGTTTGTATATATTGTAGAATCACTTCTAGTTAGCGTTGGAGATGAATGTGACTGAATAAAAGCAAAAAGGCAAAACATCATGAATCTACTGTAAATCTTCATCAGTAGTCTTATAGAAGCTAATTACCTGTTAATACACTGTGTTAAATGATTGTATTTATTTAACTAAGTTTGATGCACAACTAGATTGTATAACGACAAGTCAAGGTAATCAGTTTCCATGAGGCAATCAAAGTCTCCTCATATTTGCTGAACTCAGCACTTTTTTCCACACAGCTGATATTTTACAAGCTGAAGACCTGGATGAAAAGCATCTGTGCTCCAGGGGCTCACGCCGACTCCCAGAACTACGACTCATCCTCCTGGGAGAAAGAGAGACTGGGAAAAGCTCAGCTGGGAACACTATCCTCGGAGGAGCTGTGCATTTTCAAATAGGACAGGCCACAGAGGAATGTTCAAGGAAGCAGGCGGAAGTTTCTGGACGACTGGTCACAGTGGTAGATGTGCCTGGATGGGAAGGAGGCCCTGAGGGTATCACCCCAGAGAGAGTGAGGCGGGAAGTTAGGGTTAGTGTGACACTCTGTCCTCCTGGTCCCCATGCCCTTCTACTGACTCTGAGGGTAGATGCCCTGGTCAGAGCTACTGCTGTGAAAGAGCATTTGGAGTTACTTGGTGAAGATGTATGGAAGTATACCATACTTCTTTTCACAAGGGGTGACCAGCTGAGAGAGGGGGTTACTATTGAGCAGCACATCCAAGGAGGAGGCAGAGATCTTCACTGGCTGTTGGAGAAATGTGGAAACAGATACCATGTGATCAGCAGCCTCTGTTTGGAAGGTAAGAGGTCCACTGTGCAGGTAACTGGACTGCTAGAGACGATTGAGAAAATGGTGGCAGGTAATCAGTGTGAGGCTTTCTCACCACTCATGCAGGAGATTGAAGAACTTGGGAAGCAAAAGAACGAGAGGTTCAACCTGAAACTGAAAGAAGTGAATGAGAAGCTTCAGCGTCAAGAGATGGAGCTGAAAAGGATGAGAGAGAGGGAGGTAAAAAGCATCAGGGGGTTCTTCGATAGGAGGAGAGACAAAGGTAGATCAGCTGAGAAAGCATCTGCAGAGAAAGAAGAAACGACAGACAGAGAAGATGACAGAAGGAGTATCACAAGTGAACTGGAGGAGAGGATGACTTGGTTAACAGAAGACAAGGAAAGAGAAATTCATGAACTCGGCCTGGAAAACAACAGAGTCATTGCAGCTCTAAAACAGGTCTATAGAGAGAAAGATGAGCTAGTCATGCAATTAGAGGAGAAAGAGAGAGAGAGTGAAGAATTAAGAGAAAAGGTGGATGAGCTACAAGTAAAAGTGCTGGAGCTGGAACGTGTAAGCATGTTAAAAGAGCATGAAAGGAAAGAGAGAGAAGATGAGTTGGTAACAAGACATGAAAATGCTGGAAAGGAGATTATTATGCTGAAAGAAAAGTTAGATCACAAAGAAAAGGAAGGAGAAGAACTAAAGAGGAAGCTTGATGAGACACAGGAGAAGATGGCAGATTCAAACCTGAAGTATGAAGAAGAGCTCTTACAAGGGAAACAAGCGACTGAAAGACAGCTAGCAGAGAGGAAAGTATTTGAGCAAAGGCTTGATGAAAAACAAAAAGAGATGGATGAGTTTAAACTGAGAGCTGACAACAAAGAAAAGGAGCAAAATGAAAGATGGAAGGAAATGAATGAAAGCAGGGAAAGGGAGAAGAATAAACTCAGAGAAATTGTAGAGCTAATGACAAAAGAGATGGAAGAACTGCAGGCTGCTTACCAAGAACAAGTGAAAACATTAGAAGCAGAGAGACAAATGCATGAAAACACTGTGGGAAAAAACTATGAGCTTATGGAAAAGCTTGTGGGGAAAGATGCAGAAATTGTTGCCATGGAGCATAGGCAAAAGGAGCAAGAGATGCACATAAATGCAGAAACTCAAAAGATTGTTGAGGAAAAAGATGTAGAAATAGCTGCACTGACAAAAAGACATATGGAGAGCGAGCAGGAAATTGAAGCACTCAAGCAAGCTATTGATGCCAAACAAAGAAGCATGGAAAACATTAAAAATGACAGTCAGGCAAAAATTGTGGAATTTTCCTCTAGGGTACAACTTTTAGAGGATGAATCCAAAGAGATGGAAGAGTTCCTGAAAAGAGAAAATGTGATTCTAAAAGAGGAAATGGACATAATGAAGAACCTGCATGAGGTGAATACCAGAAAAAAAGAAGATGAAACAAGACATATGTTAGAGGTGAAGGAAAATTTGATCAATCAGCTACAACAAGAGAATGAAGACAAGGAAATTCTCATAAAAGACCTGGAAAAGCAGCTAAGAGAAAGAAAAATCAGGGAGAACAATCTACAAAATCAAAATGCAGGACTTGTGCAGGAATTAGAAGAGCTTCGGATAAAGTGTGAGGAGTATAAAAGAGACTCACAGGACGAGAGAGCCAGAAACCAGAGCAAAGAGAAAGAGATTAAAGATGTACTAAACCAATATGAAGAAATGGGGAAGGTTAAAGATGCACTGTCCCAAAAGCACATTGAAGAGAAAGAAAAGGAGATTTGTCTGTTGAAGCAGACCAATAACATGCTACAAACAGAACTAGAGGTCATGAAGGAACGAGGTAAAGAAATAGAAAAGAACACCGAAAAGATTACAAAATACTATGAGGGGAGACTGTTAGAAAGAATAGGTGAAATGGATGATAAAGATGCGGAGAGAGAGCAAGCGCTCCACAGCCGAGAGCAGGAGTTGAGTGAAAGAGAGCAAGTTTGGAGACAAACTGTGCAAGAACTTGAAATATGCAAGAAGGACTTGGAGAAAAGAGAGGATGAAATGAATGAGAAAAAACAGTTGTTAAGTGAGGAAAAACAAGAGCTGGATAAGAGAGAATGTGAAGTAAGAGACAAGGAACACAAGTTAGAATATCAGTTCAAAAGTAATCAGAGCTGCAGAGAAGATCTAGAGAAAAGAGAAATGGAGCTTTTTAATTTACAGCAAAAATCAGAGCAACAGATTAAGAGGATGTATGAAGAGCTAGAAGCAGCAGAGAAGAGTTTGTCTGAAAAGCAGGAAAATGAAATACAAAATATCAGGCAGCAGCTAGATGAGAGAGAGAAAGAGCAACAGAAAATAGAAGAGGAGCTTGTGATGAAAGAACTTAATGTAAAGGAACAGGTAAATCATTTGGAGAGTCACAGACAAAACCTGGATATCCAAGAAATCGAATTAAGCAAAAGAGAGCAACACTTAATAGATTCTGAGCAGATGTATGAGAGCAAGAAACAAGAACTCTCAAAAGCTATGCAGGAACTGGAGAAAAAAACACAGAATAATGACAGATGGCAAGCAGACCTGACTAACAAGGAAAATAATTTTATACAAAGACTGGATGAATTTCATAAGAAAGAGCAGGATTTTTTACAAAGAGAACATGACCTTGTACTTAAAACCCAAGAACTAATGGACAAAAATCAGACATGGGAACAAGAGCTACAGAGCACACAGCAAAAGCATGCAGCTTCATCTAATCAATGTGAAAAAGAATTAGAAGCTGTTAGACAGGCCTTAGAAATAAGAGAGCAGGAACTAATAAATACACAGAATGAACTTCAGAACAGAAAGCAAGAACTTGCAGATAAAGAGAAACATTTAGATGAAAAGGAACATCAGATTACATGGAACTATGAAAAATGTGAGGCTGCAGAGAAGATACTGGAAAACAAGCAGAAAGCACAGAGGGATTTATTAGAAAAGCAAGAAAAAGAAATAGAAAATATCAGGCAACAGGTAGAAGAGAGAGAAAAAGAACTGAAGAAAATGGAAGAAGATCTTGTGAGAAAACAACTTAATTTTAGGCAGGAAGTGAAGGACTTCGAGAATCACAAAGAAAACCTGGAGATGAGAGAAATTGAATTAAGCAAAAGACAGCAAAAATTAATGGATTTGGAGCAGATTTATGAGAATCAGGCTCAAGAATTGTCAAAAGCTGTACAGGAACTGGAAAAAAACACACAGCATAATGACAAATGGCAAGCAGAACTAACAAACAAGGAATATGATCTTATTCAAAGAATGAATGAATTTCAGAATAAAGAGCAGGAGTTTTTACAGAGAAAACATGACTTAGAATTTATAACCCAAGAACTAACAGTCAAGAATCTGGAGAATGAACCACATCAGCAACAGTTCCTGGGCAAACAACAAAACCAGGCAGCTAGAAAATGGGAAATTGACTTAGAAGGTGTTAAACAGGCTTTAGTAGTAAGAGAGCAAGAAGTGGCAAAGAAAGAGGACGAATTTCAGAAAAGAGAACAATATCTGAGGAGTGCAGAAATAAGTCTGAAGAAGAGAGAGGAAATTGTGCAAAAAAGGGAAGGAGAAGTACAAATTGACAAACAACAGCTCGACAGCATGTTATATGACTTCAAGAGAAAGCAAGAAGAAATAGAAGAAATGAAGTGTTCTTCAGAAGCAAAACAACATCAGCTGGGCCACCTGGAGAAAGGGCTGGTTGACAGAGAGGAAAAGATAGCAAGTAAAGAACAAGACCTGAAAAACAGATATAAAGAACTAGATGTTAAAGAGCACAGCATGGAGAATTATGAGCTAGGACTAGAATCAAGAGAGAACACTGTCAAACAAAGAGAGCTGGAGTTGTATGAATTAAAGAAAGAGCTGGAATCCAAGAAGAACAATTTAGAGAATTTGAGAAATGAAATGGATAACAAAAAATGTGAACTAAACAATGAAAAAGTACATTTGAAGTTGAAAACAGAGGAGCTGGAAAAGTGGGAAAAATATCTGTATAACAGTGAGCTTAAAATTATAAACCACAATCCCAATTCTGATTTCCAACCTTGGGACAAAACAACAGCATCTTATGGAAACCTAGCAAGAGTTACAGAGAGTCAAAAAATGAATTGGGAAGTTGGAGTGGATTTTAGGACCAGTGAAAGAGACACTAGTGAAAACAATGGAGAAGTTAGCAGTAATACAGCAGAATGGGCAGATTATAAGAGTGTGGAGATGTCATCCCAAACAAAAAAACATATATTTGAGAACATAAGGCTAGCAGGCACACACATAAGCAAAGGAGCACTAGAAACCAAGACAGAAGAGGAAACTAATCAAGCAAACTGGTTGGTACAGGAGACAGAGGAAGAGGGGGAGGAATTCTTTGAACCAGCGAGCTCGGACTATCTGCTGACTCAAGGTTTGCCCTGCATGGTTTCTGAACTAAGGGTCGTGCTACTAGGAGAGTCATGGTCATTGCGCCAATCGGCCAAACATACTGTCCTGGGGCAAGATGCTGAGTCTGGAACTCCCTGGAAGGGAAGTGTATGTGACAGGTCACTCATGGTTGTAGAGCCCCATGGGATAAAATGGCGATCATCCAGAGATATAAATGTGAGCTTTCAAAAGGAGCTTCTACAAAATGTGTCACTGTGCACACCTGGCCCTCACGCCTTTGTCATTCTCATACCGGCTTACTTATCTTTTACTGCACAGTACCGGGTATCAGTGGAGCGCACCATGGCCATGCTGGGTGAGGCTGTATGGAGATATACCATTGTTCTGTTCACTTGGGGAGAAGCTCTTGGAGAAAGTGGCCAACAGCACATAAAGAGGAATGGGGACTTAGAATGGCTTGTGAAGAAATGTGGAGGAAGGTATCATGTACTGGATAACAGACACAGGGAAGCCCATATGATAGAGCTTTTGGAGAAGGTTGATAAGATAGTTGCAGGAAACCACGGAGATTATTATCATACTCAGAGTTATTAAGAGAGTTATGGTGTAAGATGAAATTAGTTTTTATTTTCTGCCATTTAAAATGAAATGAAATATATTATTTGAAACATTTGCATGATCTTTTAACATTTCTGTAAATAAATAAATCAAAAAATATAAATATCAATTTTGTTCTACTTGAAAGTTGAACTTTCTGGGGGATCTGAGGTCTATAGATCTAAGGTTGTAAAAAAGAAATGCTACTGCAGCCAATTCACATTAATTAGGATGCATCAACCTTTATTCATTTATTTATCACTCCCTTTCAAATATGCCTGAAATGCGTACTTTGCCAAATCTGCCACTACTCATCAGTAAATATTGTCATCTACCGGTGACATATTGAATCTTTAGAAGCATTTTTAAAATCGAATTAGAAGGAATTTCATTCCTGCTGTCTACAAAAACCCACAGTGTGTCCAGAATCAGGACTGGAATAATGTCAAAATTAAGATGTGGTATTAACATAACATTTGAAGAAGCTGAATTTAGATTTTCTTGCTGTCCAGTCTCCGTCACCAGTTGTTTGAGTCCAGATTAAGCTCAAAACCTGGCGACATCTGCTGGCACCATTATGGCCATTACAACATTTATTGCAAAAAAAAACTAACCTTAGTTTTGACACAGATGTATGTAAAATGACTGTGTTATCTTTATTGCTGTAAACTTCAACTAGCGTTTGGAGTTCAACATAACCACTTGTTTTGCGTTTGAAAATTGTGGTCAGCAAACAAAGAGGCAACAACACTTTAAATTAAATTTGTTGTAGGCCACATGTCTGCCTATCTCTGGTCAAACAAACTACACACGTCAACTAAATGTGTCAAACCACGGCAGAAGAGAAACCCCATCATTTATACAGTGCTGTTATTTTCACACTTATGTTTACATATTTTGTTTTACACAAGTTCAGTGATCAAACAAACAGGAGTTGGAGTTTGTGCATGTTTTGTAATAGGCTACACTATAAATCGGTCAATGAGATTTATCGGTCAATGACATTTGAGCTAGATCAATGCTGGAAGACGTAACACACAATGAGCTTAAGAAAAGAGAAAAGTCCTAGAAGCACAGATTTTATGTAGAGGAACAATGCTAGTAGAATGTTGGGTGTTGTGTTATAGTCATAGCAGCTTACATAAGGCCTTACAAAAGAATCAGCTATAATGCATCATTTGTTGCTGAACCACTGACAATTCCACTCTATGATTTTTAGTTTTCTGAATGCCTACCATACCATCAAGAAAGGTGTGAAGTACCATGTAAATGATGATTACTGCATTTCAAGATTTGAGAGAAGGGTGATTAAAATTTGCAAAAGGACACGCAAATAAATCTTAAAAGTCAGTTTTGACATCTGAAACATTCTACAGGAAACAGAATGGTAAATATATCAAATAAAATGATATAAAAACTAAGGAAATCAGTGTAATGCCATGAATAAGTTGAGGTTGTTACAAAACATTTGAAGTTGAATGAATGCAGGTTGCCAAAAATCTTCTTTTAAGTAAGCATAAGTGATCATTCACAGAGAGAACCACTTGAGTTCGACACATTGGTAGGACATAAACTATATTTAATTAGTTAAATTATTCAAATAAAACAAGGCTATTTAGTGGCAAAATAAACAAAAAAAGGATGTGCCATTAGCCCTGTGGTAGAGTGGTCTCTTGCTGGGTGTCTACTGTTCTGATGACAGGTAAATTATGATTTTGAAAATCAGGGGTCTGTTTCGCTTGAAAGAGAGTCCCATTCAATCTCAGAAACAGACTTTGGAAATAGAATTCTCTTTTAGCAGTCACACAGACAGGCGCAACAAGAAGGCGAGATGCTCACATGTAATCAGCAGTAATTGCGGCCCATGGCTGCCACGTAGGAGCCAGTTATCCCTCTACCTTACTATTACAGCAGGCAGGCTGTCAACTCCGACTGCCCAAGCAGGGAGAAGTGCTTCTCTGCAGCATTTATTTTCCACTGGGATGGTGGTACGTCTCAGCAGGGGAGCTATTCTGATGTCTGTAAAGAAAAAAAAACACCACTTACCATTCATGCAATAAAATAAGTAGGTTTTTTCATCTTTCAAAGACCACATTGTTAGATTTAGGGCAAACACATCACTTAGGTGAATGTAACATGCAATCTAATAGAAAATTTGCTTTCAGTGCCTGAGTGCATTAGCCTAGTCCATTAAACTGTCCATTAAGCTAACTATTATTTTGATTTAGTATCTGTTCATTTATTGCAAATTAGCCTTTTAAGGTAATTCTCTTGCACAAGCAACATAATTTCAGTTGCAAACTTTATAAAGCCCCTTTGATTACATCTCACAAATTATGGCCAACTTTTGACTAGTCGCAAAACATGGGTTTCTTCACCGTAATGCAAGCATCATGCAATCCTGTGGATGGTAATGGGTGATACATCCACTTGACAACGCTTTGTCTTATTTTTCTGCCAGTCTCTCACTCTCTCATTCTTTTATGGTTAGTGGAATGGAGTACTGAGTCAGAGCACTGGTTGGTATAAGTAGGAACACTTATTGTATGTCTATTCCTTTGTGTTACATCTAAAAGCAAGCTTGTTGGGCCATGGTTTGAAACAAGAGCCTTACAACACTCTTGGTAGTTACAGCCCTTTTAAAAACAGTACCACACTTCAAAATGGATTTAACAGGCTATTTCTATCAGTGGCTAATAACTCATTTGAATAATGGATTTTCTAATGACAGAAGCTTTGGCACTTGACTGAGTGAGTGAATGTCTGATTTACTATAATGTCATTATTATTCAAGAGATTTTAAAAGACTCAACAGTTTTGACAGACTATGCAATATCTCACTGTGCATTCTGAGCACTTTTCATCTGAAATAATACTTGTTCATTAGAGTCCATTTGCAATACTGCTGTTTTAAAATTAAACAATGGTCAAAGTCATCTTCATTATTTAAGCAGCTGAATGACATAGTAGTGCTGTCCATCACTGAAGTCCTTCACACTTCAGGTGCTCTTTGGAGTAACCTTTCTAAACTTTTCTTTCTTTGGGCTTTGAGAAACCTTCAGTGCTGGCTGAGATTGTGCTTCATCACAAAGGTCAAACAGAGCTCTCCTGGGGTGGACTTATTAAATCTGATTTACCATGAGAGGCTGCACTCAGAATTAGTAGCCGCCCTTTTAAAATGATCCGTGATCACCATGCATGGCCCATGTCCTGACCTCAGCCACACGAGAGACACCACATGGCTGATGACAGATCAGTAGGAGGAGAGTAACTTCTGTATCCATCTGATCATCATCCACCTTGTGCTGGTTTTGTGTCTGATGTATTGTAGGTAACTCACAAAAGAAAATGTAATCTGTGTGCATTTGCAGGTCATGACATTTATCCTTTTAAAATAGACTGTAGACTTTGGTACAGTACACAATCACAAATGTATGAAAGCAGAGAAGGAAATCACAATGGGCAGAACAAAAGTGTACAATACATATTGAAAAATACATTTATTATTTGTAATGTGCATCTATACCACAGTGTACCTTGCAATAGTTAATTCAGAATTACAGTGTATGTATACTTAGGCATTATGACTGACTATAAGTGTAAGATAGAGTGTATTTTATTGTCTATTATTTTATCTCTTTTTTGGTTTATGTGAAAATATAAAAAATGATCAACAGTGACAATATTGACTCAGTCTAAAATAACAGATTCAGTCTAAAGGATTAGGATCATTATTCAGGTGAGGGTCACTTTTCTAGATACCAATCACCTTTGCCCAACACAAAGGATGCAGAAAGAAGGAAAGCAAATTTGTCCTACAAATGATGTTCACCTTAAAATAATTAAGAAGAATGCTGTAGCTTAGTCTGTACTATATCTTTTTGTGCTGTCTATAATCACATAAAGACGAGTTACTCAAAATGACCGGCAGAGGGAGTGTGTGCAGCATAGTCCTTCAGTCTTGCCTCTGAGCCCAGGAATATTTTTTGTCTCTCTCTGCCGCTCCCTTTTTTTTTTTTTTTTTTTTTTTTTTTTAAAAGGGTATTACCCCTAGAACCTAGCAACAACTTTGAAGTGCTTCTAAACACATATTTAAACATGGTGATCTATTCTGCAGTGAGACCCTTGGATTGCTATACTGGCCAGTTTCAGCCTGCATAGGTTTTGAATTTACCAAAGGACAGAACATTATAGACTTTAGTTACATTTAGTAACTACAAACAAGCAAACAAACAAAAAAAAAACTATGTTGTTGTTGCATTTAAAACTATCCTGAATCTTGTAGATTAAAGGAGTGGTTAGTCTTTGGTATTGTAGTTAGGAATTGTTCTTTCTCTGTCTAAATTTGCATGTACATTTATTTCACATGCCAGAGGGAACTCCAAATTTTCTTTACTGTGTCCTCAGAAATAATTTACTCTTAATACTGCTACATACAGGTCTAGGTCTGAAAGATACCATCAAGCGGAGGGTCTGTCTCTCTCACTCTATCTCTCTGGAAGATTAGATAAGTCAGACACAGGGTTAAGGAAGACCACAAATAATTGAACTCTGCCAATTGAGTGTTTCATTTGCCAGTCCCAGAAGAAGTGTGCAAAATGACCATTATTCTTTTAACACCTAAAATACAGTTAGAGTTGCTCACTATGTATGTTTATATTAATATGTGGGTGTGGAAAAAGTGTCATTCCCTCATGTTTCCATACAAGAAGGCTTCCAACGAAGAAGAAAAATAAATTATTAGGAGCAGAGCTAAGATATGGATCAGAAAAAGACATTTTATACCTGAATTGAAAGGCAAAATCACAAATTCATTTGTTGCCAATTTTATTTTCTTTCCATCATTCCTTATCTTTGTCTTAAACCCACACACATGCTCTGTTTGCTTGATGTGTTAGCTCAGCAATGGAGGATCTATCTGTTCATTTTAAGCATTTGTTGATGCTGTGTATGATCGCATTTCCCTAATTAATCTAAGTGGATCAACTGGACCTGTCCCCTGTGGCCTTACAGGGGTCATAAGTTCATTAATACACAGTGCCCTCTTGTGGTCAAATGAAAAAGTGATACTAAAACACACATACACACCTACTTTGTACATTTACTTTTGCTAGCATACTATGTAACATAGCATGTAACAAAACAAATTAATATCTCTAAATAGTCTTTAGATACTCTCAGTCACAAGACCATGGCACCATATATGGGAAACACTAAGAACATCCCCATAAAACAACTATATGAAATTAGCGCTGTCTGACACAAAATTGAGTGTCCATTTCAGAAACTGTCTCTCTTTAGTTCAGCCAGAAGATCTGATGTAATGGAAGGCAAACATCATGCATTTCAGTTTGATTTTAGTTACAAATTGATGTTGGCACAGAAAGTGTGTTAAAGAATATATCAGTGTCTCAGAGTAGGAGAGATTGATTAAAGATTGATTTTGTATCTATAATATATAATTGTGTATATATAATGAACCATTGCTGCTGTACTAGTGTGTATGTGTGAATGAAAATATACAGTTCATTCATCATATGGAAATGATTGTATAGGTTACCTGTTTGATGAGCAACACTCAAAATCAAATAAATATATATATGTGTAGACCAACAAATGTTTTCATGAGTTGTAGCTCAAAACTCTGTTACAGGGCTGACTCAGATAGACTTTTTCAGAAGAGAAGAGATGTATTGTCCTGGTCTCCATGTTTGGAGTCTCCATAAAGACATGACCATGCTGTCTACTGGAGGTTCTGGCAGGTTACTAACAGACACCAGGAAACTGAGACAGTCCAATCTTAACAAGAGTTGAGAACAAAAGAGAGAAAAAAAGAAAAAAGAATGAATTAATAAATGAAAGAGAGAAAATGAGAGAGTGATGGAGAGAGTGTGAGAGAAAGCTTTCAGAGGAGGAGGACAGTAGCAATGGCATCAAGCGATTGCATTGGCTCAGTGGCTGTCTGTGACACCCCTGCGCCGAGCCTGTCTGATCAGATTCTGTTTGTTTTGATGTATCAGTGGCAAGGCTTTCACCAATCCTGCCTGGTCAGGGCAGCTAAAACCATGGCACAGAATGGCTGTTGGATATGCCTGCTTCACCCAAAATTTGCTGAGCAATTTTACTGTACATATGATCACTGAAAACATGTATGTAAAAACAAGTCCACAGAAATCAAGCATACAAACAGCACTGAAGGCACACATTTAAACAATTTTAACGCTTTTGTCTGCAACACTTGTTCGCTTATGCACGCTGTAACTAACAGGCCATTTTATAGTGTACATTTGTGTTAATTAGTCTGTTACAAAAACTATTTGCACACAAGCTAGAAAACATAAATAGCAAAATCACAAATTACCAAACGTATTTACATACATTACAATGTAATTAAATAAGTAGGTTATAATACTAGCAATAACAGTTTACATTGGTGTATCGGGCTAAAAGAACTGGGATAAAACTAGTTTATCTAGGGTTAACTTCATACTGATGTTGGAGCAGAAATCCCTATCAGTAAGTACCAGTCAGAAATGAAAGATAGGTACAAAGCTAGTCACTTAACAATAAAAACAACAGCTAGTCACTTAGCAATAAAAAATAACAGCTAAAAAGTGGAGAAGTACTCCGTCGACAGAGCAAGAACCTATAGATTATATTACTGCGTTTTTCTGTCAGTAGTTCACGTCACATCTCCTACAACTCAACGTCTGCTACTGTTACCATGGCAACTTTGGCACCTGATCAAGGGAAGCGTTTATCTTTTAGCTCATAATCCGAGAAATGCGCTCTGGCGGAAGGGCAGCCACCGCTTATAGCGCAATCCTGTCCCGTTAACGATGTATTCACATTTCGTTCTAGATTTCATTCACGTCTGTTGGCCAGAGAATGTAGCAACGGTGCCGTTATAGGTTGCTGGTTCGTATAGACCACGGACACGTCATCTTCCTTCGCCAACAAACCATTGCGGATTAGTTTTTAAAAAAGTACATCAAACAAGCATGTTTTATAAACACAGAAAATATCAAACACTTCCGGATCATTTGTTTGTATAAAGCAGTCGTAAATATAAAATTTTCCTGAGGTAGTATATAGGACAACTGTAGTTAGGGACCGTTTCCGCGATTAATACAAAATGCCTGTTTAATTGTCACATAAACTTTGCTGCACGCGTCAAATGTATGCATAAATGTTGATGACCGTTGTTTCGACTGAATATTAAATTTAGCAAAACTAAAATTATAAAAAAATTTTGTCTCAAATGTGAATATTCACTTGCATAGGCCTTGCAAATCTTGAGTGGCTAAAACCCTGTGGACATGGACATGATCTAATTTAACTGTGAAGATGAAATAAGTGTTAGCCTGTTTAATTTCTGGCCAAAAGCCAGTGGACCATTTAAGAAAAGATTTGCGTTGGATAAAAGTTGTTGTTTTTTTTCTTTTCCCCCCTCGTACCTTTCTCTTGTTCTCTGGTGTAATAAAATACTTTTAAATTATTGAAATACTTTAAACATTCCATTTTTAACATGAAAATAGAAACGCGACAGCATATTATCAAGTATAGTCCTTAACTGAACAACTCAACTAAGAGTCGGATGTTGTATCATGTGCTAATTACAAAAATTAACAAACCTTCATTTAAATTACATCTTACCAAGAACAGGGCAAAGTTTAGGACCATGCGCATCCAGCAGCCTACGTAGAATCATCTCCCCGCGTGCAGTGCATTCACAGTTCACGGGCCACGCGACACTAACGCGAAGTGACGGGAAAACCTTTACGGAAACAAATGGGAGTATAGTATCAGCAAAGGCTGACCGAGCTGTGAACCCCGGCCTTAACACGGAGCAAATTAACATCAACGAAAATAGCACTGCGTTTTCAGATGGCTTATGTGCGAAGCAGCAAATACAGCCAGAGGTGTTAAGTCCCCTTGCGTGTGGGTGCATTGCAAATGGCCCTTCTGCTCTTACCTCCACGAGCTAGAACTACAGACCAGAAGCAGGATGGATCGAAAACGACCTGTTTTACTTCTCTCGTAATTATGAAGTTATATTGCTCTTTTCATGGACGTTATTTAATGCTGTACTGAAAACATGCCTTGGCAGAGTGATGGGTCTAAGGCAAATCCCAGTTACTCTAAAAGCACTAGAATGAAGACAGTGTGGAAGAGTCAATTCATGTCCTTCATAAGAACAAATTTAGTAGGGTCATTTTTGGACCAAGAGGTTCATTTAGCTGATGCTTTTATCCAAAGCAACATACAATTATAAGTACAACTTGAAGGTTAAGGGCCTTGCTCAGCAGTCCAACAGTAGCAACTTGGCAGTGGCAGGGCTTGAACCAGCAACCTTCCACTTACAAGTCAAGTACCTTAACCCCTGAGCTACCACTACCCTACAGCTACATGTAGTTGATTTGTCAGTCAGGGTCCATGGGTGGTACACCACTTTGAACCCAGTACAGACACTGACACATGTAAAAAAATAAAAAATAAAATAAAAATTTTAAAAAGCAACACTGCTGATGCACATATAACACCAGAATCATATTCCATGGCAGTGTTAATACTGTGCTGAGAAAGGTACACTACCCAAATAATATCCCGTAAGCAGTCGTCCTGTAGTTGTGTATGGAATCAGACCTGCAGCACTCATCTTCTGTACAAAACATAAAATGCACCTGTAAGACAGATGCACTTAATAAGGTGTATGCACAATTTGTGTATGCAGAAGTTGGGTGTTTCTAATTAAAGTTCCCAATGAGAGTAAATTCTAATGTTCTATATGGCCACATTTTAAGCAGTGAGGACATTTCTTGGTGAGATTCACTGTGGTAACATCAGCCAAACGTATATTTTTTTATATAAAGGCAGAATTATATTAAACAGAGCAGGAGGAGGTGGCTACTGCAGCTCTTCATCATGAAAATACCATGAAGTGATTTTAACTAATTAAATAATTAGTTATGCTCTGTCAGAACAACACATGCATGTGTGGAGACAGTGAGACTGAAGTTTGATTGTGTTGAAATATGTGAACAATTCCACACTTGAAGCAACCCTCCCCTTTTACCCCTCTGGCTGTGGCAGTGCTGGCATGGTGCATTTACCCCATTAGCGCTGGCAAGAAGATCCAAACTTGCTATCATGCTGGGGTCAAGTTCCTGCAGGCTTGAGACTCATTTAACCAAATATGATTTTATTAGGCTCTGTGACATCATCATGAGTGTACTGCATTTAAAGGCGCATGTTCTAAATTGTATTTTCATTTATTCAAGAAATGTTGATGTAAAGGTATATGGTGCATTATAACTAGAATGGCAGAGACAAAAGGAAACAGGTGTAGAGGGTTGTGTCCTGGGTGATTTACGTGAGCATGTGTACCACTCATAGGGAGATTACCGTGTAGAATAGAGGGAGGACATGACATATGTCTTCAAAAGACACAATTGCAAAAGAGCATGATGTTGTGAGAGGAACTGACAAAGAGAAAGCTGGTAAAAACTTGAAACTGTGTGTGGGGGGGGTTGCAGAGAAAGATAGAGAAGGGGGATTAATTAAAGGCTGGTATAATGCACAAAGAAAGAATAAGGAGGAAAAGAGGTGGGAATGTTTTAAAAGCATATTATGGAAGGTGTCAGTGTATGTTAGGATATGTCTGAGAGAGAGAAAGAGAGTGAGAGACAGTGAAAGACAGAGGAACAGAGAGAATATATATGTTTGTTTGTTTGTTTGGGGGGGGGGGGGGGGCACATCTTACCTGTGACATCTGGATGTACTCAGCTCCACTGGAAGGCCAGCAGATCCAGTCACTCACAGGTTCACATCCATATCAACATAAAACAATCCTAAACACACTTATATACATGCAGTCATGGGATCATGATTACAACATATATGATTATTGAAAATTCTTGAAAAAGACATTTGTACACCATACATTTATTTCAGGCATCTATTTATTTGCAGTTAATTCTTTAGATTATGTTACTTTATGGCTGAGCTATTTTGTTCTAGTGGTGTCACCACTAAACTTACACTGCTTGCAGGTGCATTAGGAGGTCTGTCTCTGTGGTTACATCTCTCATTTAATAAACATATCAGGGGGTGGTAACGAAACCTTGAGAATGATTGGCCCAATTTACTGCCCCGACTAGTTCTTTCAAAATGAAAAAGGTATAAATAAAAACTGTATATAAATAAGGAAAAATGGTGGCTTTTTGTTGAAATATGAATGGGATTTGTTCAGCATCAATTCTGCTCATAGTATAAAATGAAATACTAAGAGTGTCCATTGTGTATTATGGACAAGTTCAGTGGAGTAGCATAGAGGGCCTGAAATGTTTGTGCATGAGCATTTCATATACAGGCTGACCTTATATAAAAGATCAATCTACATTGATTTTTTTCCTCTAGGCTAAGGCAAGTTCTCAAAATTAGTCAACCTTGATAATATGACATTGTATATTAACCATGAAGCTCCTGAACACAGGCATGAAAGAAGTATCTATATGACACAGTCGCAGGTAGTCAAACTGCCTCTATATTAGATGAATATGTCATTTAAAACACCAGCTTTCTTTATCTTTATTGTGAATAGATTCCACATCCAATACTATCATCACTTTTGAGCATCAGACAATACAACACAGTAGATTTATGTGAGGGAATGGAAGCTAGCTTGTAGGTGAGAGGGGAACGTGAGGGGGGTCTTTAGACATCTCTTACCATATTCAAGGTCAAATGCATTGTGATGGGGTGGGGAGCAAGAGAAAGAGAGAGAGCAAGTGCACATTATCTATCTCCTGTGAGTTTCTCATTTTAAGCTGCTGTTTGGGTGAGGCTCTCCAGAAAACTCTTCACACTTCCACCATGTTTCTCAGGTTAGCACCTCCCTGAAAACCCCATTACCTGGCAGGCTCATGCTGGGTGTGGCTTAAAAAAAAAGAAGGAAAAACAAAAATCAAAAAAGAAAATGATTATAACATTATTATCACATCTACCACAACATATCTTACCATATCTTCCACAGCCCTGCTTTGTTTATGCCCATATACCCCAGTGCATAAGTCATACACGTATACACTAATGGATTCAAATGGCAAGTGAACTCAAAGGTGTCAGAAATGATAATAATCTAATTTCACCAAGAGGCACACTGCTTCCTCTCTTTGCTCTCCACTAATTGGATCTTTTCAGATGTTCTTTCTACCAATCAGATGTTCCAATGGATCTACATCAATCAGGAGAGAGGAGTCCTAAATGTATGCTTCCTGCGCCCTGTAAAAGGTCAGCACAGCTGGGTATATCCATGGGTATTGTAGGGATACATCAAGAAACTAATTAAAGACAGTTACACACATTATGTAAAATGTTTTTCTCTCAGTGTAGTTATCAATTCCGATTTGGTATAAATAAACTTTTCATTTTCCAATTTGCATCATTATACTAATAGATCACCTTATTCTCTTCACCATATTATAAAAAGACATGTTTTACTATGGTTCCCATATCTATTAGATATAGTGTTGGGGAAACACTCCTGAGTACATTATGTAAACAGCCTCTGGATGACCTTACAAATGCTCTCTGACCTCATACTCCTTGCATACACTACACCTGTGGTGTCAATATTAGCACTCCTAAACCCAATCATATTTGAAGGGAGGACGTGATTATCTGCGTTGGCTGAAGTGTGGGAGGGAGACCGTAAGTGTGATATGTGCACCACAGGCACCATTTTCAACCGCTTTCTCTCAAGGCCACTGAGTGCCTTGATAAACAGATGGCTCACTTTACACATTCAGTACCCCACAATGCATGCAAGACACACACCCCAACCCACCCCCAAAAGACACTTTCTCTATCACACACACACACACACACACACACACACACACACACACAGAAAGAGAGAGAGCGATAGAGAGATAGTGAAGTGCAGAGGTGTAAAAATCAGCCTTATACAATAAAGGTCCCTTCGAGAAGTGTTGTGTTCCAAAATGCCTGCCTTTGCTACTTAGCTCATCATCTGGTAGAATTAATATCCACACTCCTGGATTTCCAGAAAACTGATTCTGGACACACAAAGTGGTGTTTAGATAAATAACCAAAAATTATAGATAAAATATAAAAATATAGGAAGAGTGATGTTTAAAGCAAAGCTGAATGCCTAATTTTCCATTAACCTACTATATCATTCACTACATATGAAGCATTTTTGGATATGCTCCCAGTAGTTTGGTCTGATGAGAAGGTCAAGAGTACACAATTTAGCACCATATGTGATCTGATTTGTGGACAAGTCAGCAAGTGAGTGGCCTTCATCTAAATGACACTCATCTGAGGCTACAGGCTGCATGCAAGGCATATCAGACCACATGAATAGTTCTTTAATTTTTATTTTTAGTCTCTGTCTGTCTGTGTCTTTCTCACTTCCAGGTCTGTAGATGAGCATGTGGCCTGTATCTTTATGAAATTGAATTAGAAATATTTTAATATAAATATAACATCTCTCTTTCATTTTCCAAACATTATTCATGCTTACAAGTACAGCAAATTTCCTGTTAAAGTCTCAGACAGCCACATGCATACACAGACATCAGAGCAAGATGCCAGTGGCTCCACAGAAACAATCATGGATAAAGAAGCTGAGAAACACAGATGCCATGTTTCAGTCCTGCACATTGATACGGAGCATCAAAAGCCACAGGATGCACAGGAAGGGGAGGGGTCACCATCCTCTGCTCCTTTTGTCATTACATATGTAATTTACTCAACACAAATCATTCTGACTGTTGTCAGAGCATAATATTAATGGAACATCTTTATGAGTGACTAATTTGTCTTGACTAGTGGAAGTCAACTCAATATCCAGCATTTACAATCATTGTGAGGACAGTGCATTATATTTAGTTACATTACTGAAAAGCCTCACCTTCAGTCCATTTCTGCGTTTCAGTGTAACATAACCTGAACTGTAAAAAAAAAAACATGTTCACCAAAAATGTGGCAATGTCTTCTCCACCTGTATTCCTCCACTGCTAGCCCAATCTGGGCCCTCCACACTCTGCTTGTTGTGTCCTCTCCTCCCTGCATCCCTGCTTGTCTTCACCTTCGTGTACAGTGTAGTATGTGTGTGTGTGGGTAAGGTCGAAGAGCGGCCAGTGCACACAACCAGGTCACACTGTGATTTGGAGATGCAGAATGCACCAGGGTGCATTAACACAAGGTTGAGTGGAGAGAGAAATATAGAGAGAGAGAGAAAAAGAGAGGGACAAAGACAGGTAGACAGACACAGAGAGAGAGAGAGAGAGAGAGAGAGAGAGAGAGAGAGAAAGAGAGAGAAAGAAAGAGCGAGAAGCAGTGAAATTGAGAAAAAGAGAAGGACTGGTGTATAAACAAAGGAACAGTGACAAAGAAGAATTTGGGAGAGAATGGACAAAAAGACAGAGAAAGAGATAAAGAAAGGGGGAAGGACAGAGAAAGACAGAACTACAGGTGGTGATGGTAGTGGCATGGACATTAGCGCATTTACAGCAACACAGCCAAGAGGTCTCCAGGGCCTGAGGCCTATATAAGCCTCATCTAATATGTAGGTGCTGTGAGGATTGAGTGGCTCTTTTGGTCTCCTCCCGACCACGAATAGGTTTGCCAATAAAAGAGTGAATATTTCACTGCCACATGTTCTAGCTTTCTCCCTTCTTTCACTCAGTCTGCCAGTGTAATTTGAGTACATGAAGCTCAACAGCTCCGTTGGCTGTGTTTATGAAACATGTGGCAGTAAAAGAAATATGTGTTTATATCAGTTCATGCGGTGTGTATGTATGTATATTGCTCATCAGAGAGTTAGAGAGAGAGAGACATGGACAGAGTGAAAAAACATCTCCTAAAATATTTGCACTTTATGTTAGCTTTCCCACTGAATGTGAGTTCTGCTCCTGTCTGTTGTGGACTGGCTGGTATTCTGATTCCAACATACCCTTAACTGGTCCACTGCTTGTCCAGTGGTAAAGTACTGCAGCTGCAATGAGAGAAAACCATGAGCTCATTTTCATGGGTGTCTTATGCAGACTCCACATGTCCAACCATCTGTAAACTTTTCCCTAATTTTAACCATTTTCTGCTCTGAGGTCAGATTAATGTTAGTAAATTAGATCACAAAGGTATCTAAAACAGTTGGAAACAGACCCAGATCTGGGCCTAAAATCTATGGAGGAAAGCTACATGACCTCACCGAGATGATCAAGGACATAAACTCCACTGATGGGGCAGAGTGATAAAATGTGTGTGGACACTGTTCACTTACACAATTTATTACTGAAACATACCCAACCCAACGTGATCCATAACCTGCCCCTGCCATGAAAACACATGAATGCATATGGGAATATGTATATTCATCTTATCCATTTCAAAAACACATAATAGGCTATAATTGGTCTTGTAAGGTCTCGTATATGAAGACCTAATGGTGTTACAATATTAAGGGAGCACAAGGTACAATTTAATTTATTATAAAATGACTTTTACAATCAAATAATTAGCGTTTAAACACAAATAATTTTGGAAACTGCGTCCTCAGTGTCGCTCATCCCTTCCAGTTCAAGAGTTCACACGCTCAATATTCGCCATTTGATACTTCCCGACTAATTAACATATCGACTGCTCACGCTTGACAGAGACATGGAGAAAATAACCACGATCCATGTAATTTCCAATCACGCGCCACGCCCAACGGGAGGCCTGATCAATATTTAGTAATCATTCTGCAGCGCGCGCCGAGCCCGGTGTACAGTAATAAACCTCTTGAAAATGACGCAGAGAAAAAAAATGAAAAGAAAAGACAGTAAAGAGCAGTCGAAAGAGTGAAGGAACAATCCTGAATTTGTAGGCTGTCAACTGTGATCAACACGTAATATTAAAAATCATTGAACGTTTTTAAAATATACATGACGCCGTTAAAAGCAGAGTTTGTCAACAGGGGCAAATCCGGTCCCTACTAGAGGTTGTCAAGCTCAGGATCCTAGTGGCGCCATCTACAGACTGACGAGTTTATATCTTAATAATTATGATCAATTCTGATTATGATACCAAATCAAAAACATTTGGTAAATTTTTTGAGCACATGGGGAAATGGAATACGTCCACGTAGCCTGTTTTAAATATTAACCACAAACATTTTTGTTTCCATGTCTTATAGTGACCGTACTATAAATCCTTAATAGTCAGTAACATACAAATTCAGAAATGTAGGCCCGCATCGTGTAGTTTGGGAATACAAAACCAACGTCATTACAGGACAAGTCCAATACTACTACGGTCAACCATATTCTTAATATTTGTTTATTTCAGTTAGTAGAGCCTGATATATTTTCATACATTGATTAATACATTGCACCGGCTGTTGTAAAACTTCGCTTTCACAAAAACGGAAGTTCCTAGGAAAGAAAGAAAAAAGTTCTAAACTTAATAGATTCCACTGGACATATCGATTTTATTCCAAGTAATGTTGGGCCATTTCTACTTGTCGCCTCATCGTGATTTATACATCTCCCGCAAAGGGGCAGCTAACATTATCAAACGGGGTATTAAACGCATTAACACCAAAGTTGTTTCAGTGTTAACCGCACCGCTTTTGGTGAATCATGCTAAACAGCGAGTATGTGAGTTACACGCCAGATCCACGAGGTGCTTCATAGGTAAAAAGTAATATTTTTTTAGGATAGTGTGATAATGCCCGAGCTTCACCATGGTAACAGGTTAGCCGAATCTGTCAACAAACAGGTCTGTCCCCCCGAGTCATGGCAGGTGTGAGGTAATTTATTATTATTTTAAATATACGGTAGCTATGTATAGCCGTTTATCGTCTTGTATGTTCACAAAATGTACAACGTAAATATATCCTTAACGCACCATGCCAACAGGCCTATCGTGCACATTTTCGTCTCGAAAATTCGTTTTTATTAATAGGCTATATGCCAAATGTAGCTAGGTATCCTAGCTGTCGTGCTAAGCTAAAGATGTCTCTTACTAGTTTGCCTCGCAGCCGTAATGCTTCTGGGGTGGTACGATGGGTGCACAAACCACCCCCCGCTAGCGATATGTTTCAAGCCGCAGTTTCGGGGGACCAAGAATGGCTCAGTTTGAGTCTGAAGAGAGCGCTGTCGGCGACGCAGCGGAACAAACAGGTGCGGATGCCTGCGGACTTAGGTTAGCTGTCTAATTTATTTAGGTGGATTTGTACATCATTTGAAGAAAAAAAAAAGCTTACTGGTTTCGTAGGTAATTGGTGTCTACAGGTTTTCCAGTGTCTAAACTTTTCTGCTTAACCTACGATTTTTTCTGTGTATCAGGGTCTCACCGTGCTACACGTGGCCGCGCAGTACGGCAGGCTGGACTGCGTGAAGCTGCTCGTGGAGTCTCGTTACGTGGACGTGAACGCTGGCTGCCCGCGTGGGCGGAGACCCATACACATGGTGCTCAGTCCCCAGAGCAGACCTCATTCCTACGCCTGCCTTACATACCTGCTGGAACAGGGAGCCGAGCCCGACGTGTACAACTCTCTTTCTTGCTTTAAAACAAATCGGTTACTGAATCCACTGTTACATGTAATGCTGTGATGTAGTTTGAATGTAGAATGTTATAAATAAGCAGGGCAGTTTGAAGGCTTACAAAGGAGCACACAGTCAGATATATAAATCCTTAAAAACAAATCACAACATAGAAAATATACAACCGTTTTATTTACATAATATAGTTCAATAAACAGTGGATTTGTATCATTTAAAAAAAATCAGAATGAAAGGTTATGCGTGTTGTATCTTCAGCTCCACAGATGAAGGAGTAACACCTCTGCATATGGCTGCTGCTGAAGGTCTGAGAAAGTGTGTTGAAACCTTGGTTAAAGTCGGAGCCAACACACATGTGTGTGATAGCAGGGGGCACACACCCTTTGACCTTGCTCGTCTCTGGGGGCATAGGGTAATTGCTAGGTAAACTTCTTTTAAAAAGCTTAAAACACTTCACAGTCAATAGATAACTGATGGTTTAACAATCCAGTCTTAGATCAGGCAATTAATTGTACAAATAGTAATGTAATAGTGCAGTTACTATGACAATAGTAAAGTACGTGTGCAGTGAGGTGCAAGCGTAATCTGACATTACCAAGTTCATGAAATCTGTAAATACTTCACTGCTCAACAAGGCAACATTTACAAATGAGTTCACTTTATATATATATATATATATATATATATATATATATATATATATATATATATATATATATATATATATATATATATAAAAAAAAAAATCTGAGTATTTTCACAAAGCTGCTTTTTAAAAGTTCTTGGCTCAAGCTCCTTAAAGCAAGTCAAAGGCAATGGTGGCAAGGACAAACCATAATATAACAAAGAAACCTTGAGAGCAGTGCTCTTCTTGTCAGCACTAGATTGAACAAGGTTTAGTTATATAGCCATGACACAAAGTACTGAAGATATAAGTTATAGTCACACCATAGTTTAACAGAAGTTTAGAAAAGTCAAAAAAGTTCAGCTAATATGTGACATGCTAGCATATGAGTCAAACGTGGGCAGATGCTGCATGGGTCACAGGGCAGTTGTGGACAAGAGGGTTATGTGGTAGGTGCATTGATGTTTGTCAGGACTTGGTGGTGTCAGATGCATGCAGGGAGGCCTGGTGTTCCTTGGGCAGACTAGTGAAGGCAGAGCAGCAGATGGTCTACTGGGAAAACACGCTGATGTATCGGCAACACTGGCAACCTGGGCACATGCCCCATATCAGAATGAAAGCTGTGTAGCTGACTAGAGAAGAACTAATAATTGTTCCGTTATTTATGTTCTATTAATATATGTATAAGGAGTGCATGGCGACCCAAGTGTAAAACTGAAATTATAATTATACTCATTAGGCAGTAAAACTACAGATTTTTTCCACCAGTAATTATATTTCATAATGTAAGACTATGGTAAAAGGCAATGGGTATTACAGGTTTCTGAAAAATGCCATGTGGCAGAGAGATAAGAAGGAGGAGATGGAGAGATGCAGAGCACTGCAGGACCTCAGACAGACTCTGACTGCCATGCACAGGAAAGCAAAGTTTCAGGAAAAGGTTATTTTCATAATTTACTCTTTATGTGCAATAAACAAGTTTTATTATTAGAACATAGCCACTATTTTACTGCACAATACATTTTAAGCTTCATCATCAAGGTCACTTACCCTTACAATTTCATGGTGGTTTTAGGTTGTCAGAGAGGCCCTTATTGGGGACAAGTTGTCCAAATGGGCTGAGAAGAAGGGCCTGCCCTTACTCTGGACCCCTTTGAGGGACTCTTGGACATTACACCATGCCCAGTGCCTGTCTTCAGAACCTACCAAATCAAAGAGTGCCAAAACAAAGAAACACCACTCAGGTTCACCAAGAGAAGCATGGAATGTCTCCCCCAACCCGTCCAGACCTCCTCCTGCTAGCATCAGCAGGCCGCAGCAGGTGCGAATGGGTGTCCATCCAGAAAAGGCAGCAGTCGAGCCAGATCTGCATCAGAGTGTCAGGCTGCATCGGTCCACGGATGGCCGTGTCCACTACACTACGCTGTGGGATGGTGTTTCACATCCAATGCCCACCCTGCCGCTAGATGTCGTCCAGAGGGGCCTGTTTCCATTAGTGTTCCCCTCACGAATTGCTTCTCCACTGCACTTCCAGTGTAGCAGTGTGCTAGACCTGCCTCGCCGAGGGCGCACACCACAAGCGGGTGCCTCACCCTGGACTGAGGTGGCCATGCACCTGGCTGAGGAGCTGGAGCCAGGGAAATACTGAACACTGTGCTGACTGAGTAAAGGCTGAGCCAGTCAATGTAACTAGAACACGGGTCATCAGTCCAATCTTTGGGCAAGCCCAGCCAGTACAGGAATTTGCTCTGTCCCAATACAGGACTACACCAGAACCAGGTAAGGCATGCAGAACATTTGACTGTCTGGCTGTAAAAATGTGTTTTAGCTGGAAGACAGTAAATATGTGGATTAGCTGGGTGTCCCCGAAGACTGGATTGAGAGTCTCTGAATTAGATATACATTCCACAAACAGCCCTTTTAGCTATTTAGTGTCTCCTCTTATTAATTACACTATTGCGTTTCTATGCTGAAAGGTGTTAGCCATGGATCTAACCCTAAAAAATCTTTAGGTCTTACACTTAGCCAAACTTTGCATTAACAGACTGATTTATGTTTAGCCATACAGTGTACATTATCAGCACTTCCTCTCCACCCACCCCCAAGTGGTTTATTCCCCCACTGAGAGCCTGTTGAAGTGAGTGTGCATGTGTTAATAGTGTGAAGCAAACTGTGCTGACCTCCCATCGACCTCACACTACCAACAGTAACCTCCAGGTCACAATCATATAAAGGGCAAACCTTAAATAAAGGGTAACCAACCAGACAGGTATGAGAGGTTATAACACTTCAGAATGAAAAAGGGTGGAAGGGAAAAAAAAAAAAAAAACCTGTTAGATATGGATATTCTCAACCAGTTGAGCATAGTGTAGTGTCTTAAAATCAGAAAGTAGTAGCTAACAATTTAACTCATTTTATTAGAAATGTACATTAACTGCTTGTGTGAAAAAATGCTGGACAGAGCTGTCAATTTCATTGATTAAAAAATTAAAATAGGAAGAGCAGCACTCAGCACTCTCATATTATATAGAACATTGTGAAGCCAACCACAGCTCTTCTTACACCTGTGCCCATATAGATCAAGCATCTCCAAGCATTAGTGTCTAGTCCCTGATGTAAACAGATGTTTCATCAATCCTACAGGTACTCATACCTACACTTATAATCACACGTTTGTTCTTTATAGGACATAAATGAAAAAAGCAGGATGGAAAAGTATGGCATTGATGAATGTTATATGACAGTTAAAATGCTCATGAAATCCCAAACATTCCTTCATTCCACAGCTGCACAAACACAGAATGTGTGCATAATGTAATACAATGACATGAGAATCATCCACATCTCCTACTTACAGTACTGCTGTGATTAAATTTTGCAGAAAAACCCACACCATCAATTATCCAACTAAACACATGCACATCAAATGTCTATTATTTAAGACTTTGAAAATTCATGACTTTCTGGGACAGGTTTTCAGACACAGATTAAACCCAGTCTAGGTCTAGACTAAAATGGAGAATCCCAACTAATGGTTTAATTTTAGTCCAGGACCAGGCTTAACCCTTGTGAGGAAAACCAGAGCCTGAAATCACTCCAAGGCTGAGGGACCCTGATGGTAGTTGGTTGCACTCGCTGCAGATTAACAGTCAGATGGGCAAACAGAGAGACAGACGTGCAAGTTCAGGTGAAGAGCTTGTATTGTCCGTGGCAGGGTGGATGGCACGTAGTCTTCTACCATGGTCACCTCTTTAGTCTTTCATCTGTGCAGCAGCCTCTAAAGACATCCCCCTCCCATGCACCTTCCATGGGGACAGTTGGATGCAGCACTACCTTCCATCTCTCACCGTCCACCAGGCCTCCACCCACTTCTGTTGGTGCGTCAGTACATTTTCTGTCGGCTTGGCAAAATGGCCTCTTTTAGAAAGGAGAAGATGAGGAGGATTCCCGAGCGCTTGCCCCTCTTCCCTTTAGTGAAATAGTTTGACACCACATCATCTGGATGAGAAGAAAACACACATTATGCACTAGACAGAGCATCCAACCAAATACACTACAGCACAGCCATTCAATTTCCAGTCAACAACTTTTCTACCCTGTTATTAACTAGGAGTTTGGTATCATGGCACAGATGCCAGTCAGTCTTGAGAGATTCAGTGAACCACCAGTAAATTAATAAAACAAGACTGAGTTTGTATTTCAGGTCCAGATTTAAGTACCTGCGCTCTATATGGGCTTCCCTGAAAAGCATTCATGCAGACTTAACCCTACTATCATATACACCTAATCCCAGGTCATGAGCCTGAGGCAACCCTGTCCCTAAAGCAGGCATCATTCAACGGTAACAAGAGGGACAAACATGGCCAGCGAATGAGCTTTTATTGGGCTCACCCATCTGCCAAGTTCTTCATTAAAATTGCAATTCTACAAATGTATCTTTCTCTCAAGAGATTTAGACAATACCGTTTCTGCTTTAATGTTTATACTTTCATATTTAACTCACAAAATATGTTGTGGGCAAAATCTTGTTTTAAAGTAAATGTAAAGAGGGCCATCTCTGTGCCCTGATTAATTTCTTTTATCTGACTGCTGCTATGTGTTTTAGAGGCATTATTACTGTCAACCATTTCAACTCTCATTGCTAAATTGTGTTTGCAGTTAAGGAATGGGTGGATGCCTGAGAATGTATGACAAAGATTTAGGAGTACGTGCTAGACTGCGTAAGCTGATGTTCATAAGATGTTTAGTTTTGGGCTTGGCAAGGTGGAGGATGAGGTTATGAAAGGACCAGACAATATTTACTCTTTGAAAATTTGTCCCCAAGCCAAATCTAATTCATGATCCCTGCCCTAGAGCCTGAGCAAACCCATAATTAAAAATTAAAAATAAAAAAACACACACGTTTGACAAGTATTTTGCATAACTGTGAGAAAGCTGTCCTCTTTTGTGAAGACAATAACACAAACAACCCCCCATCCAAACGCGATTGTATTATTTCTACAACACTCACTCAGTTATGTAAGCTGTGCTGTCACTCAAGAAAAGAACTCACTCACAAGCATTCCTGATCCAATTCTAAACCTTTCATCACTGAGAAACTAACAGTAATGTTAGTATCCAATGATGTACCCTGGGAGAAAATGAACTGTAGAGACTAACCAAGACTTATCAAAAGAGCCAAATCAAAACTCAGACAAGGCCATTGTAATTTTAATGTAAAAATATTCACTGGCTATGTGAAGGTTCCCCTTAAATATCTCAATGGGTCAACAAAGTGATCATGAAATATAGCAATAATACGCTAATCTGTATAATCAGAATATTTAGCAGTTAACTGCAATTCTCAGAAGGAGCACAACAGTCACATATTCACTGACCTCCTTGCTGCATAGTAGATGGAAGTACATTCTCCCCAGCAGAAAGTGATACAAAGAAAGAGAATGGTATCACCCACAAGCAAATTGTGAAGTAAGCCAGGACCTGGAAACAGGAATTGTTTGAAATTAGCAGCAGAAAAAATATTTAAAAGCTTTCCACCACAATGTCATTAACTCAAATTGTACAAGACAAACCAACATATGTTTCTTTTTTATTTAGTGGTAAGACATGTTTAGCTGTAAGCTTTTACTCACCTCAGAGAAGGCATAGTACTCCTCTGCAAAGTACTGGAAGGCCATATAATGATTTGTCACCACCAGTACTGAGAAAGAAAAAGGCAAGCGTGAGAGCAAGAACAAGAGAGAAAAATAAAATATAAAGAGATAGCAGTTTTACGATTAATGATGACTGCTTTATTACTGTGTCTTGCACACAACTGTCCAACTCATTAGCTTACAAGACATCTCTTAAATGGCAGAACCAAAAGTAAATGTAATGCAGAAATTGTAAGACATAAGCAATGTCTTCTGCCACACATCTGCACGTACTGCACGACAGGATGAAGTTTGGCGAGCTGAGCATTATGTAGGGGAAGGTTTGCAGCAGGCCAAAGTAGACAAGGTTAGTGAAGAGACCAACTCCAACCATGAGCACAGGGAAGCCCTCAAACAGGTAAAGCCCCACCAACACACCTGTAGAGAACTGGGAGAGGGCAAGGTTCAGTCAATCTCACAAACCAATGGAGTGCGTGATGAGGACAGTAGATAAAACACATAAGTACATTTAATTTAAGTGGCTTTGGGCCATTAACAAAAGAAACACACTGCATTTCAATGTTAGGCATAATATAGTCAAAAGATATCTAGGGCCATTTCTCTGACCTCTGCCCATCCCATCCTGAAATACAATAAGGATGGGCTTGGGAGATGGGTGGAATCTGATATAGACGTTTCTTCCCCTTTAAATTCAGATGAAGTATCTGTTTGAGCTACCAGTATAATAAGCTATCTAATACTGTGTCATGGACCAAAACATTATTTTGGGGGTCTTACTCACCAATATCATGTATTTTATGATGCGACTGGTGGCAACTGTGTACTCTTCTATTAACTCTGCCAAGTAATAGAGACCAGCAGCTGCACAATAACGAACAAAAATACAATGAAAGCCTTTCACACTTCCTATTTACATCCACAGCTGTGTTTCTTTAGCCTAAAATCCAGAAAAACATTGTATGCATAGTTGATATTATCTCTGCTCCACCACACCTGATTCACATAATGAAGACTTTTGACAATTGAGTAGGGAAAAACTTAAAACAGTAGAGGGTGAGGGACCCCCACAAACGCAGATGGAAAACACTGACCTATAACATAAGAGCCTAGATAAACTGATGAAACAAGTCACCAGAGCGCATGTCGCTCACAGGAACACACAATCTCTCAAACGAAGATTGCGAGTCATTTACTACATGCTCTCCCCAAAGGTTACTTCTTGAAACTGAAGTCAAAACATCGCAACATTTACGCTGGGGGTGCTTCAGGTCATGTAAAGAAATTCCCTATGGGCCAAAAATTTTAAACAAGTAGCAGTTCACTAGTTATTTTTTAATTGCATTACGATTCTTAAATTACAGACATTCCGGTGAATGTTTCTGATATCGAACTGTGGACTGCCAGCAGGACATTAACGATACTACATCGTGCTTGCAATGAAGTATTCTTAGGAGCAATTTTCCTCTTATTTTCATAATCTCAAGTCAGTTAGATATACAGCGTCTATATAGAGTCACCACTGTCACATATAGGGCAAAATGGCAAAGCAAAGGCAATAAAATAAGGAATTCTTTCGCTAAAGGGTTGACCTCGTAAGAAGTAAGTTTCCAATCGGATCCGCCAACGTGTACAGGACAGCTTCCTTGTCGCTTCCTTTCATTTGCTACAGGTTTACTTTTCTTTGCCAAATGAACGCTTGCGGACGAGTTATGGCGTATAGATTGCTGTCCAGCTGCCTGTTTACAGTTAAACATCTTAAATACAAGAGATATTTAGCTAGCTAATTAATCTGTAACATGTGACTGGCATTCGCTGTAGCCAAGTGATGGTAATATGCCCCGTTACTGCTCACCTCTAGTTAATCACAGATTCCTTACAAGGCTAGTTAGCTAACAAGCCAGCTAGCGTTACCTAGTTAGGTTAGCTAAAATAACTAACCTAGCTATCTAAAAACCAAGCCAATTTCATGCTAAAGCATAATGTTAGCTAGCTGGGCACAAAATGCTACTCTACAGCCATGGATTTAATACTAAAGGTATGATTTACACATGGTATGATAGCTAGCAAACAGGCCCCTGTCATTTGCTGTTAAGATGTTAAAATGGACGATGCCTGCTAGCTAGCTAACATCCTCGTAAATTGCATATATAACTGCAAGCTATCCTACAATAATTTGTTTTGTACCTATCTGGCTATCGTGACCCTAGCCTATACAGCAAGCTAACATGAAGGAGTATCTAGCTAGAATTTCAAGCATCATCTGCAAAGTTCGTTAGCTTAGTTAGTAAGCTAGCTGTAATGTTGGCGGTGGTGTAATATTTCCAGCATGAAGTGTTGGCCGAATAGAGAGCAATTGTGATTAAGAAAAAGCAGTTAGGGTAAGTGACGTAACACGTATAGATATCTCGCTTGTTAGCGACTAGCTAGTAGTAAGCAACTTCATTAGCGCAAAACCAACTTACCAATAGCGAGAGTAACAAAGGCTATTTGTATCACCAGCGATAACCAGCTGAGCAAATAAATAAACCACATCTTTTTAAATAAAACTAAAATAGTTACGAAGAAGGTCAGCAAAACGACACAATCTGTCAATTGGTATTATGATGATTAAAAAAGAAATATGAAGGAACCAAAGTTCATTTAACGTTTCCTCAGAGCTAGCTAGCGAGCAAAGAGTGTAGCAAGAATCAGGACTCCCTGTAATAGCGCCCTCATAGCTTTAAGAATATACTGCACTGGCGGAAAGTGGCTTACTTAAACTAAAAAGGTGTACAGCTTATTTCTCTTAGATTTATTCCTTTTATCCCAACGCACACAAACAGACACGTTACAGTCCCTCACGTCAACGTAAATTCTTAATGTTTTTTTTAGAAAACGGGCTTCTCCAGGAAAAAATAAACCAAATAGCTAGAATGAATAAATATTAAAACATGAAAGCAAAGACATACAGTGAAAATAATTCTCCTCCATTTAAAATGCTTTTATCAAACAATAGGAGTGTGGAGGTGTGAACATAAAAAAACACCTCTCTCCATCTTCTTGGTGGATGAATAAACTCAGCTAAAGGCTTTTACTCACAAAAAAGCACACATAACAGAGTGTGTTACAAAAGATCTTACAAAAGAAGGACCTATTCCACAGAACCAGAATAATCTATTAAGAAAGACTAAACAGAAAAGGGAAGGGAAAATAGAGCTTTATTTCTTACTAAACTGTTATGAATGTTTTGGAGATCCTTGGAAGGTTTCCTTTTAACTTCCTAATGGCTGCAGACAGAATATCCTTATTTGGCTTTGAGACAAATCTTGTGAATGGCACCACTGGGGTCATTGTTCAAGTTGAATATACCTTAAAAACATTCTCAATAGGCAATAGGCCAGAATCCATTTTCAGACAAATGCTTTTTGATGGCTAGCACAGTTCATCTTAACCATAATTTTCATTCAAAACAATTGGAAATCAGCATTTAACAAGTACTGTGCTTAGGTGCTTTAATTGTCTACTTTTAGAAATGAACAGTATAACCACTGCAACATATTCAGCTGTCTTCCCACATGATAGCTTCTGATGCGCTTTCCTGGTTCTGCTTCAGCCTACGGAGAACAGGGGCATTTCCACTTTCTGCAGTCCAGGGTGAGGAGGTTATGGCAGGGTCCTTCGGAGGTGAATCTGTGGTGTTGGAAGTACAGCACATAAGACAAGCACTTAAAAATACTGCCATAGGGGTTTTTATATATTGTCTGCAATTGCAGTTTCAGAATATTAAGACATCCTGTGCTTTATGCTAGCCATGTCCAACTGTGACAGTCCATTATGTAACTGTGCGCAGTTTCAGTTTAAACATCAGTTAATTCATAATTCTTCTGTGATAATGCTTTAAAGAACAATTAAAATGACATTTAAGTATATTCACATTTTACTAAATGAAATACAAGCAAGTTAGAATTTCCCTTGTTTTTGTAAATAGCCACAGGTTCCTAATAGACACTTTACCTTGGGTTTTTGGTGCAGTGGGGGGACGGGACCCTTTATCATCCCCTATTGCCTGCCTCCTTCTCTGCAAGACCAACTGAAGCTCCGCCTCGCCTACATTGTGACTAATTCTCTTCCTGGACATCACCCTTTTATGACTTGGTCTCTTTATGGAGTCCTGGAATTCATCGTTTAGATCGTATCAATAGCTGTCAAAAACTAATCCTCTAATAATAATAATATGTGAGTCTATCATGTAAGAGTTCTAATTTTACCAGCATTCCCTGTAACTCAAGCAGAGCAGATTTCCTCTTCTCAGTACTTTGGTCCTGTGAAATGTTTTGTTTGCTTAGTGATGCAACACAATCATTTCAGCAACTACAAAATTTTATAATAACTGTCATGTAAGTTGTGTCACAAATTCTGTTTTCATAAATTTTTACACTGTACAAAAGTGTACAAAATGCCAATTTAAATAAAACCAAGCTTTCATAATTATTAACGAATAAAACTGAAAGTGTACTGAAAAAAAATATGAGATTCTTTGTCATTAAAAATAAAGTATTTGATCAATCTTGAAAAGCCATTTACGGATTACATCAAAACAAACAAAATAAAAACACACAAACACAAACCTTCCATGAATCTTCTTCTGAGGTAGACTGTAAAGTAAATAAACAGTAAAAAGTGAAATTGTGCAAAACCTCTCTCTTAATTTGAATCTGAGCTCAGCCTAAAAGAACTGTTTACTTGTGGGGTCTTCAGGGCAGGCTTCAGAACAATCCCTCTCTTAATCCTTTCCATCATTTCATCCACTGCCCTGGCTTTCATGTCCATGGACAGCACAAGATCTGTGATAACAGAACATCACTCAAGAACTATGTCATAAAAACCTCATGTAACATAATGATTTTGGAAAAAGGGGTTAAACACACACAGGATTCTTACTCTTAGAGTCAGTAGTACTGCTTCCAGCTTTCTTTCTGTTCCTCAAAGCATTCAGTGGACTAGAGAAAAACACCAGTATATTTTTCATTTTGGCTCTTGTCGCATGGGAAGCTATGTTAAGTGTATGTATCACAATAATGGGGACAATGAGCAAACTGATCTTACTCAGTAGGGACTGTAGAGAGGACAGGAGGAGGAGCTGGAGGACTCGGTATGGTGTTCTCTTCATTTGATTGGCCGAACTCAGGAGTAGGCGCCTCGTTAACAATTCTAATCCCATCCTGAAGTTGCTTAACTGCTCAAAATGGTATATAAATTCTGAAGTTGTTTTGGTCTATGTGCTTAGTATGTATTACAGCCTACTGTCTGCCAGTTTTTTCATCTGATAAATAAAAACCAGGATCAAAACTGACCTCTACCACAACATGTCTGGCTTTTATTAACATAAAACATAATTGTGTTGTAAATTATACTGACTTTGTTGGGACAGTTTGCCTCACCTTCTTCTTGCAATACTGCAAGAGTTTTTTGTGAGTCTTTCAATTGATACTCCATTTTCACCCTCTCTTTCTCACTGTTCTCTAAGTGTGCTCTGACCACCTGCAGCTCTGCAAGGGCATTAAATTCTTCTGTAGCGGATTGGCTCTGACTCCTCTATAGGAGATAACCACAAAAGCAAATGGGTGGTCAAGCAATATGATATCAACAAGTCAGTTCTGCTATAAAATTGAACTAGACTAGCTCAAGTAAGTGACCTTGATTACGTGATTGTTAATGAGTGCACTCATAAGCACAAAATGTGCACACCTGCTGTTGGTGATGGAGTCGTATCTCCTCCAGTGCTTTACTGATTTGAACCACCTGCTCCAGGGCCTGCTGGAGCTGTGTGTCCATCTCTGTATTCTGCTCCAGGGCCAGGCTCTGGCACTGGCTGTGCCGCTGCTTAACCAGCACCTGCAGCAGCCAATCATTTTCCATCAGACAGTCAACCAACCAATAAGCTCTTCCAGTAATGACCAATTCAGTCCTCCCATTAGTGAACGTGTGGCTTTCTACATTGTTGCTGCTATTTGTCTTTTACCTGGATTCAAGGTTAAAAAATCCATCAGAACACAAATGTTAAAAAAAGATTTTTAACCATGAATTTAAGACATGGGGAAAAGATCTATTACTATTAATTCCACCTTTCTAGTTTCAATATAAGAGAACTAAAAACTGAATGTATTTCATGGTTCATGTTTGTAAGATGACCAACTGACTACTATGTCCAATCACCAACTCAACCACTGATTCAATTTGTTGGTTGTGTAAATTAAATGAGGAAATGTACTATTTATTCACAAAGAAGAAACAAGAAGAAACCATTATGATGTTTAAACATCATTGGTCTCCACCCCCCAGAAACCACAAGTCCTATTTCTAACAGAGTTCCTCAGTGATTCAGGTACTTTTCCTGTAAAGCAAAAAAAGGGGAACCAGAAGAGGAGCCAGGAAGTGAATCTTTGTTTGGTTTTCGACCACAGTTTTCACTTCTTATGTACATGAACAGGTCTTAGTTCACCTCATACCACAAGCGTTGCAATGCTCAGCCAGTGACTACCACTCCCATAGCACCACAATTAGAGAAAAAGAGCACAGTCTTGACAAGTGAATGGCTGCAGCTCTTTGTGCGTACACAAGCCTGTATTTGCTTTCTGTTTGAGTTAGGCCATCATTAGACTTTCTTTGTGACAAAGAAATATACGCATAAGAAAATGAATGTATTTTGAAAACAGAGGAAAACATATAAATGGACAGAACCAATGATAAAGACCCTCATTCAGGTTGTTTGGTGTGTGGCCGCCTTTGTGAGTGAGACTGAGTGGGATGTGAACAGTAGGGGTCCCTTTCACAGGTGAAGACCCCCCCCCCCCCAGGGCCCTCATTATGTCATCTGCAAATGGTGAACAATATCTGCAAAGGCGACAATGATGGTGGCGGATATAAAGTGTCAGCAAAGGACAGGGGTTTCAAATGCAGCCGTTTACAAACTGCCATCTTGATGGGTGCTAATTACCATGGGGTGGGAGTGGGGCAGGAGGTACAAAGAGGGTTGCCACCTTCTATACTATGATGCTCACTTAGAGTGCGAATAAATGCCAAAACAACTGGCATTAATAGAGGCAGCTGTGTGTGTGTGTGTGTGTGTGTGTGTGTGTGTGTGTGTGTGTGTGTGTGTGCGCGCGCACATCACAGTCTCCTTTTTGTTTTGTGTTTGTTTGACCAGTTGCGGTTCACAATCTCAATGGGAAATGAGTAGGCCCACCACAAATATCTTGTCCCTTGTCTACACACATTGAGCTGAATGAGAGACACCATGCTTCCTGTTCCCTAATATACATCTATTGAGCAGATGTCCAAATGGTCTGAGCCACTTCCACCTGTCTTCCTTGTTTGGGACCTACAGCAGGTCGTTCAACAGGTCGTTGAACTTTTTGAGGGGGACATTTCACATTAGCAGAGAACTACCATCTTAAAAATATTCTTTATACAATGCTAAAATAATGTATATCATACTGTTTATAAAGTACAAGAAAAATATTGTAGTGCAATTAAATTGATTGTGCTGAACATATGCTCAACTTTGATCAAATCTATTATTAATAGGTAAATATGTTCCACCTGGAGACAACCAACTGATATAATCAGGACAGGAACAGATGATGGAAGACTGACAGTACCTGATGTGCAAACAGCTCAGCATGATGTCTGAGCCCTTGTTCCATTTCCAGTTTCTGTGACATCTCTGTAAACTCTTCAGTAACAAGCTGAGACACTACTCACACATTTACATGAGTGAGAGAAAAGGAGACAGAGAGAGAGAGAGAGAGTACATCAACAAAACCTTGTTTATTTTTATTTTTTATTTTATTAATAAAGGTGTATTTGAAATTTTAATACCACTGACCTCGTTTTATTTTGTTCATGGTTCGACTCTGCTTACTTAACTTCCTCAAAATGGCTTCCTTCTCTTCAACTTCCAGTGCACACTATTCAGAGTGATGATGAAGAAATAATCTACATAAACACACTGCTCACCCAATGACATGCCCTATTACAGTTCCTCAGAGACAAATTCCTGTAGTAATAACTCATGAGTTGTAAGAGTACACAGTTTTCCTTTTTTCCCTTATAAAGCGTCTATACCTGATCTTTCAGTTCCTCTTTTTCCTTCTTCAGGACTTCAATCTGTTCACAGAGTTGTATTTTCTCCCCCAAAAGCTGATCCACGGATGATTGAAGCTCTGATGATGGCAGAAATGAGTAAATAATGTTGCCTTTTTGTAAATCGTACTGATAAATGTGCTGAAATTATATCTACAAACTGTTATTACATTTGGTAAAGGATGTCAAAAATATTTGTGTTTAACCAATCTAGGAAGACTGACCATGGAGAATTACCTCTGATCTGGGCATGACTTTTGAGGTCTGGTTCTTCCTCAATAGGTGTGCTAAGATCAGAGCTACATTCTTCTTCCAGGTCAAAGTTCAGGGCAGACAGGTTTTCAGGCAGCTTTGGGATGAGGGGCAACAGGGCCTGGCTTCTTCTCTTTAAAACCTTGTTTTCTTTTGTCACCTGTGAGCTCAAAGGTTATATGCTGTGATCAGGGAGAAAAGCGAGCAGTTCTCCACAGTCCTGTCTCCTGCCATTCATTAAAGCACTGATCTTGGGTTAGCAGGAGCTAAAGGGCAAGACCAACATGGGATGTGACAACATTGCTGTTACTGATACAGTTGCACAGGAGCCATGTGCGTAAAATAACATGCTGTTCTAGGATTGCTTCCTTTCTGTCCATATGGCAGTTGTATGTACTGTAAAATGCAATGCAAAAAAAAAAAAAATGATCCTGGATTTTTACTCTTTTTGTCAAGCTGGATATATGTGACTTCCTTTTTTCTAACAGGTAGAGAGGTGAGCTCACCTTTAGAACGAGGGCTTCAGCGCTTTCTCTGCATGAGCGTTCATTGTGGAACTGCACCTCCAGCATGTCTATTTCCTTCAGCAGCTGAGAGGATGCTGTTGGAATCAGTACAGAAAGGCACAGTACATACAGGTTACCAATGAAGCAAGACTAGGTGTAACACTTTAAAACAATGGCTTTGGTGGAGTGCATTCCTCTAAAGTGTCAGCCTCAGTCCTAGAGCACCAATATACTCTGTTCAGCTCATTGTGTTGCCCTGAGAGTAGTTTTTCTTTATGTTCTTCTACTGTATATCCTTATGGACCAGGTTCACAGACGCAGACTAAGCCTAAATGTATACTAAAAATAATCACCAATGCCGATTCACTATTTGCACTGTGATTTAGTCCATAGTCTTGATCCATGTGTGAGAAACTGACTCTATATATTTTTTATTTAACTGACTGAATAGAGCAAGTAAAATTTACTATGTAAAACATACAAAATGGAAGTAAAGAATTGACTCAATAGTGCCAGAGCTGAAGAAATGCTAGATTGTATGGTGGTGACCACCAGAACTAGACTTCTACACATTACAATACTTGAGTGCAAATAACAACTATAGTATATAATTAAAACTCTCAGTTTCTGTTGGCTTATATAAACTGTAGGTGTTAGTTCAGCAGACGTTGGGGGATTGCTGTGAAGTTTTAGATACATGGCCCTCATAAAGCCTGAGAAATGATGATACCACATAAGTAAGCTCATTAGATGAAAGTACTGCATTTGTGTTAAACCCAACACTTGTATTATTCATGTGAAGTTTGGGAAAGTAGGTTATGAATTTGTGTACAGAAGTATGTCATGTGCCAAAGAACAAGGAAGTCAACCTTCCTCCATTTTAGACAGTTTTTCCTGCGCCTCATCCCGCTGCTTCTCCAGAATCTCACACTGCAAAACAGGTGAAACACCACTAAAGGCCTGGCTGCTGATAATGCATTAGCATGGTATAATTTTATTAGTAAGCAGCTTAGTTTGTTAATACTTCTATTAAATCCAAGTTCATAGTAATAATATGTTAAAGCACCTGAAAGTCTTGTTCATCCTCTGAAGACAGGATGCTCTCATCCTCAGAGTCTTGGCGGGGGGGGGTTAAAAAAAATAACAGCACTGTCATGCTGTTTCTCATATTTTTGTTTAATGTTTTGATATCAGTAATTAGAGACTTTACTAAAATATATATATTAATGATTATTACAAAAGTAAATAGTAAATTATAATAACTGAATGCTGAAAATAATACTTTAAAACAGAAAAAACAAGTGATATTGAAGGAGTAGCTAATTCAACTGTTGTATGCTATCTGATATTGAACATACATAACAGACTTAGTTTCAGGCATACTGACATATTAAAATCACTGTGTATATATCTTGAAAATAAAAAATACCACTTCAACAATAAGTGATGTGAATGACATTAATAATCAGTTAAAATACATTAATACAAAAGAACGGTGACATCTTATTTGCCAAAACCTACAAACTGCATATTATTGTATTATGGTAAAACTGATTTTGTGTGGCATGCATGAAAAGGTATCTAAGAGTCCTCAGTGGAACCTACTCTACAGACTAATCCTAATTCATATTTAGAAAAAGCAATTCACATTTAGAAAGTTCATGCACCTTACCTATAATTCTTGAATCTGGTCTTGGACTCCACATCTTTGCAACACTGCTAAACAACTTTGAGAATGACTATCAAACTATGCTCTGTTCACACACAGTCACAGCAGAAGTATTAAATGAAACAAGATTTGAAACCGATATGGTTCATTTAAAGCACTTCCCAAATTTGGACACTCTGCATGTTTTCATGAACTGCTTCACTGAAAAGAGTTTTTCAAGGAGGCCAGACTCTCTTACTTGACTCTCTTTAATATAATGAGAAATTTTAAAAAGAATTTTCACTGTTGAAATCCACATGCACCCAGCTGTATGAAAACGATGGCAGTTCACATTATGTCACATTATGACTAATAAGGTCTTTTAAATCAATAAGTATAAAAACACTAGGATAGAAACATGGATTGCATCTTTGTGGGAAAGACCTTCACAGCCATACAAGAGTCCCAAGATACTGTTTACTTTAAAAAATGTATTTAAGGTCTTGCTTAATCACACTGGGAACTCATTAACTCCTTGCTTAAAAATGTTCATCTATGAAAAACAGTAGTGCATTGGTTAAAAAAACAAAAAAGAAACACAATGTGTGTTCCTAGAAATATATCCAAAGTATTATTTTCATTATTTTCAGACTGAGTAAATGGAAATGCTATAAAGATCATAGATATATTCTTAGTACACATAATATACTTTTCATAGAAAGCTGGGACCTGGAAGATCAGATGGCCAAATGACTAAGGTGATGGATTACTATTCTTTCAGCCTTTATGGCAGAAAATTATTTGTACACTATGAAAGATGAATAGAAAAATCTCTTAAGCAATATGTAAAAGCCCTGAGAAGGTCTTAAAAAGGCTGGAAACACTTTGAGGAAAACATATTTCTTTGGATAATACTTGCAAGAAGAAAACTAGACCAACAAAGAGATATGCGAACACTGTGACAATTGCCTCACCTAGCTGTACACAGAAACTAATCCATCGTACTCTGTATTGCACACGGGTTTAAACACCTGTATTTATCAACAATGGAGCCTTTTAAACCCCTCTTTTCCATAATGAGGAAAAACTATAGTATATTTTTCTTAAATAAACATTACTTAATTCCTCTACAGTAAAATTATATATCTTCAACAATCAGTGATTGCTCAAACAAACGTATGCTAAAGCATATCTAAATGACTGCAACTCCATTGCAACAAAGCGAATGTGTCCTGAACAAGGTCTTTTCATAGATGGGGAGGTTGTGCGGTTAAAACTGTGGACAGTGATTCCATTGTGCAGTGAAAACATCTGTATAGGAGGGAGGTTTGGGCCACACCTGAACATCGGATGCTTTCATCTAGTGCTTAAAATAAATGTGTAGAACTGAACTGAACGGAACGAACAAGAGAACTGATCACAAACATGCCCAAATAGCTGTTTCTATGGTCAAAGTGGTGGACCAGTTATGACAAGATTGCTAATCCTTTGTGTGAGGGGGTGGAATCCCAGGTTTATTGTGCCAATAAATATGTCATTGTGAGTGTATTAGATCTTTTGACTCCATACTGCAAAATAAAATAAAGTGGTTCTGCCACAGCAAACAATCTCATAGGCTGAAGAAAGAAATAAACCCTCTGGCAATACAGTGACTACAGTGAAAGAGCCTCCACACCAAAGGCTGCCCACTACTACTTCCTGTACATAAAGTTTTTTGAGGGATGGGGGGCATACAGATGGTTGTTGGCAACTGACCATGGTGTGAGTCACTGAAGTATATGATGGTGTGAGGCACTGAAGTATATGATGGTGTGAGGCACTGAAGTATATGATGGTGTGAGTCACTGAAGTATATGATGGTCTAATTCAGCGAAGTTGTCACGGAACACTCGCCTCTTGTGAGTCACGTAGTTTGGCCCGCCACGTGCAGTGGGAGGGTTGTTTTGTTTGTAACCACACCCACACACACCTGCACCTTTTTCGTCTTTATGTATATAAACCCTCGTCATTGTGTGCAGTGTGTTGGTCATTGTTAATCTAGCGGGTTGAAATAAATGTTGGTGTCGTTATTGTAAATGTTCATCTCATCATTGTTAATGTATTTGTGTTCTTCGTTCGTGTTATATGTGAGTGCCTTTATGTGTTATGTAAATAAATGTTTGTCCATGTCGAGGAAGTCTGTGCATCCTGCTCCACGCCCATTGGCACTCGGGCCACACCGTTACAGTACTTTAACCAGAAAACTGCACACTCTAGTCATGATACTCTGTTTTTTATGCATTCTTGAGCTAAGTGAAAGCGGCTATAACAGTATTGTGACAACTCTCACGCTGTCTACAAATACAAAAGGTAAACTTCTACATTCTATACAATTCTTGTAATTTAATAAATTACTTTTCAAAAAGGATACTGTTTCTCTTTCCCTTAACATAGCTCCTCTACTACTCTAATTTGGCCTTGGAGTGAGAGGGCTGCTCTGAAACATGATTGAACAAAACTGCGACTGGTATTGTGAAGAGTAACCAGAACACACCTTTTCATAAGTGCTTAAGGCAGCTTTATATTAACCTCTTCAAACCCCTTGCCTTAACTGCTCAGCTTCCTCATCCATGAAGACCTTGAGCAAGTCCAGGAATTGTTAAAACCTTTAGTTCATGTATACCCAATGCACAGGCCATGTGATTTCCATGAACATTCAGTAAAATAATATAATAACAAACTTACCTTTTGATAAAAAAACCTATTAAGCACATGCACATTCATGTGTTGATTTACAGTTTGTATCTGTTTTATCCTATCAGTTGATCGCTGGCAGCATTTCCATTATTTCTTCAATGAAAAGGATGCCTTTTTATGACTGGAATGCCCAAAAACTCCATGGAATGTTTTGAGGAGTGATGAAAAATTTTATCTATTCATGTAAGAGAATGTTTCTCACAGCCGAAGTGTACTTTCTCTGAATGTTAAATTCCACAAAGATAAAATAAAGTAAAACAAATTAACAATGCACTGTATTTTAGCATATGAAGTTACTGTACCTAGTACCTGCACAAAATGTTCATGGTAAATATACAGCATAGAATGAATTCTCTGTCTCCTTCTCACATTAAAGACGCCACATGAAAAATACACAATTTTAGTCTAACTGCTCATCAACCCAAGGAAACTGCTATACATGACAAAATACTTTCATCCACTCAGTACCAGTTACAAAACTAAAGATATCTTCCTTAAAATAATTTTGTGCAGTTCTTTCTGATTGAAAGTACTTTAAACAATTCTGAAATAACTTAAAATGAAGAGCATGGAAAAACAACTATATATCCTCAGAACTGTGTGTTTTGAGTTTTCTTGCATGGACTATCCTTGGTTAAGGTAGGCTCTTAATTAATTAGAGATCAATTACTTTTGCTTTAGATTCTGTTAAATTCAAGGCTTCTTGTCTGCCTATCCCACAAACACCATCACAACCACCATCACCTTCACATTGCAGCACAATGCCCATAACCTCATCTATCCCCAGTGGTCATCACAGTCAAAGACCATGCTGGCAGGTGGGCTCTGGGATGGCCGATGCGATATCTAGATGGCTGACGTCCTCTCAGCCTTAGCAGCCCTCCACTCACTTCCATTCCTAGCTTTGACAGGGACATGGATCACCCCTGAGATATAAGTGACTATACCTGCCCTGCCCTCTGCCTTTATATGTACCCATTCTCCCTCGCGGCTTGACACGGGTAATGGCACAGGTTTGCTGTTGTGTCAAGAGTGGTGTTTCACCCCACTTTCCTTCTCTGCTCTTTCTGTATCTTCCTTAGAATTCCATGCTGTTACAGTGTCTTTTCCCAATAAACCCTCAAATCATTGTCATCTACTGCCCTGCATGTCCCCTAGGTAATTTCAATGAGGAGCTTGACACTCTCCTAAGTAAATACTCATCAGTGGAAACCCTCTCATTTTCCTCAGTGATATTAATCAACCTTACTGAATTGATAGTTACTGAATTGAAAGTGTCAGACAAACCCTTTCCTTGGCTGGGACAGGCTTGCTAGCTTTGGGGTTGGCCAAACTTTACTTATAATGTCCAGCTTTTCTTTAAAAGTCCATCTTGAAAATGGCTTTGTAAGTATATCTGTGGCCAAATTGATTTAGTCTCCTCTGTCAGCCATTGTGGGTTGAAAAAACAGCTATTAAATCTACACAAATATATTTTTAGCTAGTGCAGGTCACTACAGATGCGGTTTGTTAACTCTGATTAGTACGCTGATGCTCTCTGATCATCCAAAGGACATGAAAATTCCAATGTTACTGTATGCCTGCTAGATGGCCACAGTGTCGCCATCTCAAAATCTGATTGGCTAAAGCAACAGTTTCATTTGCATTTATTTTAAGATACAGGCACCCGCATTGTTGATTCTGAAGGCCTCTTATAAGATTTCTTTGACCCTGGCAACATATAATGGCTGAAATATGATTTGATAAAAACTGTAACATAGACATACACCACTGGAAGTAGCACTACCAAGAGAAAAGCTATGAAATGGAGAGAATAGACTATTGGAATAATTTAATAAATAGTCATGGAAAAATATATATTAAAACATAAGTCAGTGATTCTGATAGTGTTTAGACCAGCAGACAAAGCCTCGCTGGCCCTGAAAACCCAGCATTTACTACCCTTCCTCATGCTGGGTTTTTTGCTTCTCTCTCCCTGGACAGAGCTACTAATACTTTTGTCTATGCACTCTCCTCATCAATTAACCTTATGTGCCCTCTCTCGTCCAGATCTGCAAGATCTATCCCACCCGCCCCCTGGTTAACAGATATACTGCACAACAATCTGAGAGAACTAAGAACTTCAGAGAGATGGTGGAAGAAGTGTCATCAAGAGTCGGACCCCCACTCATACCAATTTCTCCTGTCCAGGTACCTACTGAGAGTAGTATCTGCAAAATCATCCTACTACAGAGGAAAAATGCAATCAACATTTGATCCACTCAAGTTCTTCACTACTTTCTCTTCTCTCCTTAATGCTCCTCCACCCTCTCCTCCCTCCTCTGTTACTTCAGAGGATTTTGGCACTTTCTTTAAGGAGAAGGTTGCAACACCAGTCCTGTTCCTCTGTATCCACTCCTCCCACTAGTATTCACACTACTTGTTGTTCATGCTTGTTTTTCTCCTCTCTACACAGACAAGTTCCTTCATGTCCTGACATCCAGCAATCTGACTTCCTGCCCACTAAATCCCATTTCGTCCACTCTGTTCCACACAGTTTCAAGATATCCGCTTCCATTCAAACCGGCACATTCCACCCTTGTAGCATTGACTGAGAAGCTTCATGCTGCTAAACTTTCATCTGTCCAGATTCTTCTGGATCTTTCATCAGCCTTTGACAGAGTAAACCACAGCATTTTCCTCTCCGTTCTCTCCAACTCCAGAATCACTGGTTCTCCATGGAAATGGCCCTGTTGGATAACATGGAGAGGATCCACACTGAACCCATGTAGTCTCTCAACTGGTGTCCCTCAGCACTCAGTGCTAGGTCCTATTCTCTCTTTAAACTTGTTCTCTTGCAATATCCTCTCATGGTTTATGCTACCTCTGTTATGCTGAAGACACTCAACTAATCCTTTCCTTCCCACCTTCTGATACTCAGGCTTCCAGTCATATCTCTACAGTCCTATTAGTCAAATCATGCTTGAGTAATATCGCTTTATTGTTGATGGCTCACCACTTGAAGTTCATCCAGAGCAAGACCAAGCTTTGGTACATCGTGGGAACTTGTGATACTTTGCAATTTTTCTAGGTATCAACATTGCCTGCTAGTGGCATCCTAGTTCAGCTATACCATGGACTCTAACCTATTGTACTGGCTAAGATGAATTCCATGAGTAGATAACAAAGAACTTTTGTAAGTCACTGTGGATAAGAGTGTCTGCTAAATGTAAATGTAAATTTATACTGAAAACTGAGGATAGGGTACAGTCTACTTCTGATGACATCCTCAGATAATACAGAATATTAAAATAAAGGTGTCACAATGATCAGCTACAAGAAAATGCTTCAAATATAGAACTTTGAAAAAAAAGGGAAATACATTAAAGAATTGTATCTAAAATAATTACCCAAATTAGAAAATAATTTTATGTGAAATGGAAGCATATTTCATTCACAGTAAACGCATTAAACTAATTTAATTTCTAACCTTTAAGCAAATAAAAGTATCCTAATATACATTAAGAAGTGAATAAGAATTCTTGGTAAATTTGTTAGCAAAACTCTCAACTGTAAAAGGTTTCTTAGCCATAGACTCGGTTAGGTGGCTGACTTTTTAATGGCTCTTCTTGAATGAGATCTAAAAATGTCCTGTGTGACAATGATCTATGATTGTGTATTAGTGTGTACTTGTCAGTCATGAGTATAAGCAGTTGTATTATGGATGACTGATAAATTGAATCTTGAGCTGGACTGTAGTCCTGTAGTAAAATGTTGAGAGGAACCATTGCATCAGTCATCGTCAGGTGGTCTCTGAACACTGCGTTCATCATCTGTTAGACTAAAGCAATCAACTCTCAGAAATTGTATCAACAAAGGTGAGGTCTTGCACTCAATGCAAAGCATTTTCCTTTGTCTCAGGGGGAGGATGAACTCTGTCTCTTCTGTCTGCTAAGGGTATATTTCATGACTGTGTAGAGCACACCATCTTGGACCTAAATTCTGTCTCACTGCTTGAGAACTATCAAGGTCCTCAAGTCCATTCTGTCCCTCTCACACCTGGAAGGTTGCCTTTGAAGAGACTGAATGGCCTGTAATGCTCTCAACTCTACAGCCAAATCCTTCTGCTCCTATATATTCAAACAACCACTGATGGTTGCACTGCCACAAGGAGAGTTCAAGGGCTTCAACAAGGAATAGGTTTAAAAGCACTGGCGCCTCAGATGAAAGCACCTTGAATTTCATTTTTGCTCACCCCTTCTGTAAGCAAGCAGTTGAAAGACTCAGTCATGACTAATCTTCTTGCTCAAAGCTCAAGTCATTGACCTGGATATCATCTCTGAGACTTAGACAGACTTTCTTGTGAATGCTTCCAGCTTCCATTTGGGATAAAATGGCTCCAAGTACATCCAGAAACTGTCCACCAGTTTCCTTCTATCAGATCCAACCCTGACATTCTTGTAATAACAGCAATTTTTCACTTTGGACTCAACTGAGGTTGTGAATTTATAAAAGCTGGAATACAACTTACAGTCTTGTTTGCACTTCCTCCTCTAAAAACAAGCAAACCATCAAGGTAGCAACAAAGATGCTTGGCATCATACATACAAATGAAGCTGGACTGTTAGACAACCCCTGTTATGTTCATGCACCCTCAGATTTCCACCTAGTAATGCCAAATAGTTTCCCTGATGTGGTAGTGGATGTACATTAATAGTTCTGGCATTTACCCATCTAAAATTAGTGAATATTCACAGGCTGCCATCTTTCTTCCACACTTTATCTATTATCCCCTATTCTTCCATTTCAGATAGCACTTGTTGCAATTTCTGATAATGAGCAGAAGGTACACAGCAATAGGCTAATGTAAATGATTATTCATTATGATGTAATGAAAAAATCCCTTCATTTCTCCACCGTCTAAATGGTGTTTGTAAAAAAAATATCATAGTACCTCTTATGCAGTGGAACAATTTTCTTCTTGCCTGCAATTTTGGCAGTCAATATCAAGGTCACCCAGATCAACATCTTGCAACCCCCACTGGAGATCTGGATCACTGAAGCCACTTCAGCTTGGCTCACTCCATGAGGAAGTTATAAGTCCTATACAACCACACAGGGTGACATATTAACCAACTTATTATTCCTTCTCAATGTGACCTGCTTGTCAGAAACAAGTTAGTGACTTTCGTGTGGATCCATTCATTATCCCATAATGGTTTAACAATGTGCTCAATCAAAATGTGGCATGGTGGTCCCCGGGGACAAGGGAACTTTGACAGTTTTTCCCAAAGTAGGATTTTTGCTTACCCTACAGGGTGAATATTAAATTGAATGTAATAGTACCCATTTATTTGGGTACTTTATCAGCATGTGTTTGGCATACGTTCTAAAGAAGAATGCAGACCATTACCTGAGATTAGATGCCAATGTAAGGATTTAAGTGTCACGGAACACTCCCCTTCCACTGGTCACGTGGTATGACCCGTGGTATGAACGTGGTTCTTCGTTAACTGTGTAGTGTTTGCAGCCACGCCTACGTTGTTAAGCACACCTGCATCGGTTTAGTCTTGTCATGTTTGTGGTTATTTAAACCCTTGTCTGTGTGTGTTATTGTCAGTAATTGTTCATGTTCCTGTTCATATTTGTGCCTCTGTTCACCATGTCAATGCTTGTGTTTGTGATCACTGCTTGCGTTATATGTGAGTGCTGATGTCTTCAATGTTCGTTAATAAACATCTGTCTTTGTCAAGTGATTCTGTACGTCCTGATCCTTGACCTGCAGCACTTGGGCCTTTACATTAAGGAGCTAGGCTCCCCTCAAGGAGCATTTTTGCCTTTTGGTATTAGTGGTGTTATTCATGTGAGGAAAATGCATTATACCTAAAATGGCAATTTAGTAGACTTTGTGTATTTAGCCACATACTGGTTTATTTCTGAAGTCCTAACATGAATTCTCTTTTCAATAAACACCAGTTTATACTCTATGAGAGTGTCTGTGTTATTCATCTCATGTTATACTAACAATCTGTGGCACTGGGGTAACACCATTAGTAACCCCTTTTTTAATGCTATGCATAAGAAACTTTATAACATTCAAGAACAAGAATAAGCATAATGCAACTCTCCCCACATACTTTCTAATTCAGTTTTGTACACGTTGCATAGAAGAATTGATCAAATAGCTAAATTCTCTATGTATTCTGAACAAACACTTTAGAGCCTACTGGTGCTTGAGTGCATGGATCTGTGCAGTACTGTTCAAAGTTATCTCTCTCTTGGGGCTGTTTGTCTTTGTCCACAGTATCCACTCTTGAGCGTGGAGTATCTTAAAGGCTGTGACTCAAGGCAGATGTTGAGAAGTTCGCCTGACTACACAGTTTGTGCAGTCTCTCAGGATATGACCTGGCTGAAAGCAAAGCAGACAAGGCCTTGTCAACAGTAAATAAGAGTGCGCAATAGATCTGCAGACCTTATATAATTTTTTTGGATGTTGGGATGAGAAGAACCCCTTGGCTATGATTTAACTATTTTGTGGAAGTGCACAGTCAAAAAGGCTTACAAGAGTTTTCATACAGTTCTCTTCAACCTGGCAGATGTGGCTGTAAAAGAACCTCCACTGGGCCACCACTAGACAGCAGAGAGTGAAGGGTCAGGCCCACCAATGATCCAAGAGTAAACACGGCTACTTCATAGCATGAGTCATCAATTTGCTGGCCTAGCCTCCTTAAGCCTTCTTCTGCTAAATCAATGGTCTTGCATAAACAAGTCCCGTACTTGATAAGATGTTCTCCTACCACTAGCACTGTTCCATAAAAAATCATGTCAATGCATTCAAGAATATTTATCACAGTTAATGTTGTTATATCACATCAAAAATCATTCTTGGATCATTGGTAGGCTCCAGACATTGCTGCCTCAGACCAATATCCTTACTATGTCCCTAGCTTTGTGTATTAATTTAGAGAGGACACTGTGAGACTGTTCTGTTAGTAGTATACATCACTTGCTTAAATATGCATCCGTAAGCTCCTCCCATTCATGTACATTATGGTTTTCTGAATTGTCTTTCCGGAAGACAGATGGTTCTCTTAGGATTGCATGATTAAGTAAACACCTGACAAATTGAATGAATGAGAGACAGATTTGTATGTGCACTATTATTTGTTTTCCCGCAAAACCATCCTTTTGCTGTGTGGATATCACCTACCCGATGTGCAATGTGTGTTATAAGGTTATGTTAGGCTGGATCATTAAGATCTATAATAGCTGAAAATGAATTATTTGGGACTCAATCAACAACATGGTCAAGTATCAGACTTAAATGCAAGTAAGTCTACATTTACTTCTACATATATATTTACTTCTACATATATATTTACTTCTTCCTTCCTTTTGCAACTGTTGTGAATGGTACTGCACTAAAGAATCTGCCTCTGCCCAACCCAGAGTCAAACATGCTCTCATCTATAGAATGGCTTTATCTTTCTCTATAAATCTTTTGAAACACTATGAAACACTGCAAAAAAAAAAACAAAAAAAAACCTGGAAATATACTAGAAAGTGAACAGGAATTAAAAGAAGGAGAAAAACAACTGCACAATGTGTATTATTTTTCATTTCCTTGGTCATTTTACTGTCATGTGTCAGTAATCAAATTAGCCCTCATGGTCTAAGGGGGTATTTAAACTGCACCACACTTTCCAGGATGCTCTGCACTGTGTCAACCAGTGAAGAATCTGAAGATTGAGTAGTTGTATTACCAGAGAAGAATAGGAAAACTGGACATTCTCTGCCATAAGATTGGGGATTTATTCTATCTTTGTTCAAAATGTAAGCAGCAGATACACAATACAGAATGAGTTCCTGGTCTCTTACTCATACATAAACAGCTGTCCTCAGAACTTTATCATGAACTGAGGATACTGTACATTCAGCTGCTGATGACATTATCAAACGATACACAATATAACAAAATAACGGTGTCACATTGCTCAACTTTGGAACATTTCTTGTATATGGTGATTATTCTACATTCTAAAATAAGGAAAAGTTTCAAATATTAGGACGTTAAAGAAGATACAATATATAGACAATATATACAATATATACAATATAAAACAAGCGGTTGACAACTTTTCCGACGAAGCGATCGTATACTTAAATCAGTTTAGATTTGTTATTAGTGTCTGCTGTGTGTGAGCTAGGGCGCGAGCGCAGCCCTTTGCGTCATTAGCAGTTCCAAATGCAGCAACTGTCATTTACGCACGTTGGCAGCAGCACTGCAACAGGTTGTTTTTGTGCAAGCTGGGAGGCAACACGCCATTCAGACATGCCATGATCAGTAAGCCATTATCTGTAAGAAACGTTAAAAACAGTAACCTGGTACAGTGTATGGATTAATGGCAACTTTATGAAACATGTTAAATATGCCTACTGTGTCCATGATGAAGCTATATCTATATTTTGTATAGTCAGTTTTCTGAAAGTTTAGACAAAATTGACAAAATTAACAACAGATACTCAAGAACTCAGGTAATTTAAAACAACTCTGACATTTAACACAACAACACAGACGCACCCACCTGCCCTACACACACACACAAACCTACACTCATCATTACAGTAATTACAGTGTGACAAGACTAAGCAAGGCTTAAGGAAAGACTCCCGACTAGAGATCACCCGGGGGTCAAAGGGTCACGAGTTCTCAAGGCAGAGACGGCATTAGAGCACGTACGTCAGCACGGGTCTGGTTTTGGTAGGGGGACTGAAACGGCACGAGGCAGCAAATACGAGCGTGCCACGGGAGACTTTGGGTCGGAGTTTATGCTGCGGTTCAATAGGAACCCGCAGCAGCAACAGCGGGTGGACGGGCGGCTTGGGGCTGCGAGACACTATGCGATCTGTCAGAGCCGCCTCGCAGTTGTCAATGGCCCGTCATTGACTTCACCGCGTCGTGAAACAAAGTGAAAGTGGGCCGATGGAAACGCTGCCAGAGCAAATATACTTTTAGTTTCTAATCAGAGATGTCAGAGGGATAAAACACAAAGAGGAAAGATCGGTCGTTTCCTGGAAAGCATATGAATAATTATGTAAATGAATAAAAAAGATACCTGTGGAAACATCAACAAACATCAGTTGAAACTAATTCCAAATAATTCTGCATTTCCGGAGGGTTTGTGGTCAATTATTTTCTTCCTTGATGTAAAAACTTGTATTGTTGCAATATGTCATAATATCTACCAGTTGTAAATAACATTATTCAGTTATCTTTCTGTAAAAACTGAGTTGGGCTGCTTCGACCGCAGATGGAGGGCTGTCACAATTTGGCCTCAAGGTGGCACTGTGACTCTGTCAACAGCAACCTGTTGCTTTTATTCCTCTCCATTAACCATGTCCCAAAACGGTGCTTATGAACTTGTTTGGATCTTCACTTTTCTCAAGACACAGATGATATCAGTAGATGTTTTGGGTTTTTTTTACTTCTTTCTCTTTTTGATTTTTTTTATCCTTATTCAAAATCATTATTATTTCCCACCATGGGTCAGTTCGAGGAATGACCTGGTGGCTCTTAAAAATGGGAAGCATGTGTCATGGTCAATCAGTTGCCAGATCACAAGGGTTATGGAACAGAGGTAGCAGGCAAGACTAGAACAGAGTGATACAGACAGAGCATGTCTGTCTCCTATGATGTCACAGGAAGCCTAGTCTGGCCAGGCACAGAGTGGCACGGTGGGCAGACAGCAGTATCCCAGGAGCTGGGCACTCTGTGTAAGATGCGAAACAAAGGACTGTGGAAGGGAGAGTGAAACTGGCAGACACAGAGTGGAGGGTGCTGCATGAACTAGCACTCATTTCTGACCAAAGGTCTGGATTTGTAGGAGAGGACACACTAATGGGCATTTTTCTAGGCAGTTCCACACGGGCCTTTAAAAATGTACTCCTCCTTGTCGTGTAGTCATTTCTAATGTATCATCTTAGAACTGGTGTATTTATTTAGTATGTATTTCAGCCATTAAGGCCTCTTGCTCTGTTTCCTCACATCTGTTTGCCATGTACCACCTGCCCTTGAGTTTATTTCCCAATCAACTGGGTAGCTCCCTTATCCTCTCTGTAATCTCCTCTTTCCCCATCTCTCTCTTCTCTCTCTCTCACTCTGTGTCCTATCTGTCCTACCACTCTCTTCTTCTCATTCTGTCCATCTCTCTGCTGGAATCTGGAAGACGTGTATTAGTTCTGACATGTAGAAGCACTGATTCTGTAAGGGTCGCAACCCCACACAGCAGGTCTCGGCAGGGTTTTAGTCCAGCACAGTCACACATCTGTGTACCCCAGTCCAGCACGACCCACTCTGCTCCCCCCACCCCCAACCCCACGCCCATACACCTCCCCATCCGCCTCCTCGGCTCTGTAAGGTGACAGCCGCAGATGTGTCTCCTCCAATTCACTAACCAGCTTCGAGAGCTGCCTTAGATGCAAAAGAAACCTCAGTCGGTCTTAAGTGGTAAGCTACTTGTTTGAGAAATTACACATGCACCATACCATACTGCCTTTTTCTCATCCTTTGGTTTGTGTTATCATTCCTCTTTTTCTAAGAACTAAGAGTTAAATAAGAATGTGATATTTTTGAGTTTACCTTGTTTTATTTACTTGATCTAACAGAAACATCAGAATATAAATTTGACCCAAAAAAATTCTGACAGCAGACATGTTCACTTGGTCTGTTTTCTTGTAAGAATGACTGGGGAAACAGCATATACATACACCCATGTGCGTGCACACACACACACACACACACACACCCTGTCTTATACTTCTCCATTTTCACTCCAGCCACCTGCACTGTAGCACTTGTTACAAAGTTTGAATCATGTGATGTATGTCCTACTGTCCACCAATCAGTGGTCAGGTACAAGTTCATGCAGTTCATGAACCTGCAGCATGTGTTCAGGGGCCACCTCACATGCCATGCTCGGGTACCCCTCCTACAGGCCACCCTGGCTCGGGTACTCCTCCTACAGGACACCCTGGCTCGGGTACTCCTCCTACAGGCCACCCTGGCTCGGGTACCCTTCCTACAGGCCACCCTGGCTCGGGTACTCCTCCTATAGGCCACCCTGGCTTGGGTACTCCTCCTACAGGCCACCCTGGCTCGGGTACCCCTCCTACAGGCCACCCTGGCTTGGGTACTCCTCCTACAGGCCACCCTGGCTCGGGTACCCTTCCTACAGGCCACCCTGGCTCGGGTACTCCTCCTACAGGCCACCCTGGCTCGGGTACCCTTCCTACAGGCCACCCTGGCTCGGGTACTCCTCCTACAGGCCACCCTGGCTCGGGTACTCCTCCTACAGGCCACCCTGGCTCGGGTACTCCTCCTACAGGCCACCCTGGCTCGGGTACCCCTCCTACAGGCCACCCTGGCTCGGGTACTCCTCCTACAGGCCACCCTGGCTCGGTTACCCTTCCTACAGGCCACCCTGGCTCGGGTACTCCTCCTACAGGCCACCCTGGCTCGGGTACTCCTCCTACAGGCCACCCTGGCTCGGGTACCCTTCCTACAGGCCACCCTGGCTCGGGTACTCCTCCTACAGGCCACCCTGGCTCGGGTACTCCTCCTACAGGCCACCCTGGCTCGGGTAACCCTCCTACAGGACACCCTGGCTCGGGTACTCCTCCTACAGGACACCCTGGCTCGGGTACTCCTCCTACAGGCCACCCTGGTTCGCGTACTCCTCCTACAGGCCACCCTGGCTCGGGTACTCCTCCTACAGGCCACCCTGGCTCGGGTAACCCTCCTACAGGACACCCTGGCTCGGGTACTCCTCCTACAGGACACCCTGGCTCAGGTACTCCTCCTACAGGACACCCTGGTTCGCGTACTCCTCCTCAGGACACCCTGGCTCAGGTACTCCTCCTACAGGACACCCTGGTTCGCGTACTCCTCCTCAGGACACCCTGGCTCAGGTACTCCTCCTACAGGACACCCTGGTTCGCGTACTCCTCCTCAGGACACCCGGGCTCTTGCCGCCTGCCTGGCCCTTTTGCTCCCCTTTATGTCTGGGACAATGGGGGCTATGTTACAGTCCATCGCATGAGGCAGGCACTCCGGCTCAGCTACTCTTTATGCACTGCAACACCCCCCCCCCCCCCTGCTCATTCTCTGTCCCTCGCTCGATCCACCTCTTTTCTGTGGTGCTCTCTCTTCCCACCTGCCCCCAAACTCAGTGTTACCCATAATCCTCCTCCACCCATTTACCAACCCACCCACCCCCATCAGTCAGGACGGCATGCATCAGTGCTCCCTGGCATGAGTTCAGACTCCATTGTGTTTCACTTGCCCCTCCTCTCTCTTGCCACTCCTTTCATTCCCCCACCTCCTCCCAGGACGCGGCACACCTGGTCTTCCCAAATGAGAGACCCTGGCAAGCGGAGAGAAAAAGAAGGGACAGGGACAGGAGGGAGGGAGGCGGGAGGTAGAGGGAGCTGCGTTGGGTCTTTTCGGATTCCCATGGAGCAAAAAGTTAATGATGGCTCTTTTGTGGTGCTGGCAAGGGAGACAAAAAAAAAAAAAGTTTCTGCCAAAATTGTCACAAATTCCAGAAAGCAACAACAAAAGATGCAACAAAGTGAGGAAGCACTGGAGGATTCTTAGTCTGACCAGGCCTGTAACTGTGTTTTGGGTTCACACTTACCATTCCAGCAGCTTTGTGTTAAGATGGCGACTAAACGAACATTCAAATGTTATTTGCTGAATAGAACACTTTTTGAATATGGCACAGTTGTGTCAAGTTATAATCTTTAAGTTGCTATTTATGCCTTATGGTTTGGGATTCTCTCTCTATATAATAATTCTTTCTCTTTCTTTTACTAATAAACACCACTCATACGCTGCTCGCTTTGCCTGCTGGGTCTAATCTGGGCTGACAGCTTCCTCCTGTAATTGGTGCTAACACCCAGATGGACAGGGCCCTCATTTGCTGTCTAATAATGTGAGATGTCTGAGGGGAAGCAGAAGGGGGGAGCCTTGATCCATTGGTTATGGATACAGAAGCGGTACACACCCCAGGCCGCAGGCCCGACAGTTTGAGTAGGCTTTTGTTCACACGTTTGTTCAAAAGAGAGTGTTCTCCTGTCCTCCCTCCATTCCTGCACTTCAGTCTTCACTAGCCAACACTTCTCTGGTGTCCACTCAGGCATGCTCTCTCTCTCTCTCATATGCATTGCCTCCCTCTCTCTCTCTCTCTTTTTCTCTCTCTTTTTTTTTCTCCTTTTAGATGATAGCATAGCAGATGCATGCCCATACTTTTGGGTGTGCATGGCTGTGCAAAAATATAAATAAAAGACAAGCTTGGCGCATAAGGCTGGGTGGTCAAACTCAGGCGTTTTTCAGGGTGGACTACTTGACCTCTTGGGATTAATGAGGCTGTGGGTTATGACCTCTGAACTGAAGTAGGTCATTTGACGTTGGAGTGCTTGGCCATTATTTGGCACATCTGATTCATTTATATGATTTATATTCCTAGAACTGATTCATTTATATTTTACATGTTCAAAGTAGGCTCAGACATTGACAATTCACAATGATGTTTCTATAAAAGATCTAACAATGCAGTAACATTTTTGGTAATTAAGGTAATCTTCACATGAGCTAAAATGCTCATCAGTACTGAATATACTTGCATATAAATGAAATATCCATCCATTTGGACATCAAAGAACAAAAAGATGTCACTGATTATCTGTTTATTTACTAAGGGGCTGCACACTCACCATGTTCAGTTGAGACACACAAAATGACCTTCATGGCAGTAACTCTCAGTGCTTTCAGCAGCTGAAACCATGCCGCTGACTCACAATGTCAGCGAACAGATCACATAATCACAGATTCAAGCCTAGTGAATGATTCATTTAAAATGTTACTATTATCCAATTAATGTCCGTGATGCGAACGGGTGACATTCTTACAGTCTAATATATTATGAGCATAATCTAATTGCTTAATCTACCAATCTTGACATTTTAACCTAAATGTAGAAATCATTTTGTATGTCTGGCTAGCTAGGAGGATGGGAGGATGAATGAATCAACACGACAGGTGAGTCATGTAGTGCCAGATTAGAATGTGCAGTTTAAAACCATACCAGCATTCTTTTTAAATGCAGACACTGAAACTTTTAATTATGTTTCACATCTGAAGTGTGTGTAGTGAGTGTGTGTGTGTGTGTGTGTGTGTGTGTGTGTGTGTGAGTGTGAGTGTGTGTGAGTGTGTGTGTGTGTGTGTGTGTGTGTGTGTGTGTGTGTGTGTGTGTGTGTGTGTTTGTGTGTGTGAGAGTGTGTGTGTGTGTGAGAGTTAATGAGTGTGTGTGTGTGTGTGTTTGCGTGTGTGTGTGTGTGTGTGTGTGTGTGTGTGAGTGTGTGTGTGTGTTATGAATGCCTGGCTCAAGACAGGTGGGTGGCCACACATATTTGAATACACCAAAAATGTTCACTCAGAGAAATGAATAAAAATTAAAATAAGTATTACCAAAAATGTGTGCAAAAGTAATGTTCAGAATGCAAGTCTAGTTTAAGCAGTGCATTTAGGAGCAATGCGAAACAAAAGCAAAAATCCAAAAAAGGTGCTGAAGAGAGGAAGCTGTAGATAAGTAGCTGAAGGCAAGGTGAGCTGTGGGCATAATAGTGAAATGGGCCTTTATACTCCCTGCCTTTATATAGGGAGCAGTTAGATAAAAGCCAGCACCTGCCAGGTTGACCCCACCCTACTGGAGAAAAAAGAAATAAAGCGCATAGCAGAGGCAGGCATGGCTGTGATACTCAGTGTGTGTGTGTGTGTGTGTGTGTGTGTGTGTGTGTGTGTGTGTGTGTGTCCTTGAAAGTGAAATCTGTCTGTGATTACAAACCTTGTGTATATTTTACTGTTTACCTGCAGAATCAAATCCACAGTGTGTGCACGATAGAAACTCCCTATGGGCCATAACCCAGACCAGCGTGCAGAATAGCACAGAAGGTGACTAAAACCACAGCAATGTTTTTCATGCAGCCATTGCGGCATGTCATGAGTCCGGCAGTTCATAGCATTGTGCTTAGCAAGAAGAAACGTCAGAGTCCATAGCGCCATGGGGGTTAATTGATTCTGAACAGAGATGAGGAGAAACAAAACACATTCACAGTTAGTGTGTGGGAGTCCTGGTACATGGTCAAAACAGCAAAGAGATAAAGAAGCAGGCTGTCCTTGGGTGGGAGAATGGAACTAGATGTGAAAATTGGGGCCAGCAGGTCTGGCAATAAGGAGGTGGGTTTACATGGGGAATCTGTTGGTTCATATAGAGAAGGTGAGGCTACAGACCTTCAGTTCATCACAAACATTCAATTCATCACATCGGTGTTTACACTCAAAAGGGACGGGCCAGTGACACAATATGGAATTGCAACTTTTATAAAATTCTTTTTAATCTTTCCAGGTTTTCCTAAAGCTTTAATGTGTATTCATTACAGTAGGGCAAAATGATAATTACTGAAATGTTAAAAATAAAACTACATAAAAAAATATTATTTATAAAACAAATTGGCTATGAATGACAAAATGAAAGATGTAAGATTAAACCATATTCACTCTATCTATCACACATTTAGAACACTTTTTTGTAGCAACCCTGACCAACGTTCACAATATTTTTTTTTTTTTTTTTTTTTTTTTAGCTTTTTCTTTTGGGGGGCATACTGTTGAAAGAACAGCTGTCTAGATCCCTATACAACTGTTTGTCTGTCATTCTCAGCTCACGCTTCCGTGTTTTTCTTTCTGTGAAAAGGGCAAAGGGCATGTGAGGGCAAAGGGAGAAAGGAAGTATACATCTCAGCTTTTCTACATTTTCCCCCTTAAACTAACAAAGCACATGTACATCATCTGCACCTCATTCTGCTGTGTGAACCTACTTGAATAGTGAGAGAGTGAAGCAGAGGTCCTCATCACACTCTGCATGCCCCTCCCCGTTCTCAATACAAGATATGCTAAACATCGACTGGTACTCAGTTGGTCTACTACTCAGTCTACAAGTTGTGTTTTTGTTATAGTTTATCATTGTCATTTTATTTAATACCAAATCATTAGCATGGTGCTTTTCCTGGTGCCTGATAGTGAAATATGACACAGGATACTATGATAAGTGAATGCTGTCTCTTTCCTCACTCTCTTCCCTTCCTGTTCTTTTTTTCCATCCCAGTATTCCGAGAGGCCCAGCAGCACCTCTCCGAGGAATGCCGAACGGTTTCTTAATGATGGAGTCAGAGGCTTGTGTGAAGTGTGTCAAAACAAGCTGGCTTCATCTCGCCCAGGCCGAGAAAGGCAGCCCATGCCTGGGGGCTCCGCAGAGCCAATCAGCATGGGGGTCACCCTGCAATTTGCCCCTGAAGGGGCCAAATTTGAACCTGCCCCGCCTCTTGCTTGAGTACCCCTTGGCTTTCCTTGCTAATCCATCACCTTCACAGCTGATCCATCCCATCTACCCCACCCCCACCCCTCATAGATGACCCATGGCCCAGTGCAGCTCACAGTGGGTCACATGACTTGTGCAGGTGTGGAGGGGACCCTCTGCTCTGTCACCCCCCCAATTAGCGACCCTAATTAGTGAGGAGGCATCCTGCAGGGTCACTGAACAGGGTCCAGGGAGAGAGCGGATGGAAAGAGGAAGAGAAAGAGAGCGCGGGGGAGGGAGGGAAGTTGCAGTACAGTGATGCGTGGCAAAAGCACACTGGCCAAGACCAACACAACAGGCCTCACATGCACTGGTTCACTCCAAACAGGCTGAAAGGAAAAATGGAGAATACTACAGTTTGTATCTCACCACAACAAGCTGCTTTCATAGGGTTTTTCAGGAATTTTATTTACTTAGTCTTCCTTAGTCTTTCCTTAGTCTTATCCTAAGTAAAATGTTGCTATACAAGAAAAGCCATGGATGATGGATTTTTCATGCTTTTTTCAATTGCAAACATATGCATATGAATACACAATATACTGAAATTTGCTTGCACAACTCTATTACTATTTGTGTAAACAGGAGTTTTATAGGGATCTGTGAGAGGGCATTGCTTAATCTGTCTGGTTCCTAACTCATTTTGCAGAACAGCCTTCTGGCAGAGGTGTTGCCGTCACTTTTGGCCAGCTGTCTCTGTCCCGTGAGTCCTGCACCCCTATGGGTCCCGTGAGTCCTGCACCCCCCCACACCCAAGCCCACCAGGCCACCCATTTAGTGCTCCCTCTCCCCTGCCATCTACTCTCTAGAAGAAAAGACGCCAATCATTTTAATTGGCACCCCAGGGTTGATTGTCCCAGCAAGCCACAGAAAAGTAGTGCAGCTCCAGGAGGAAGAAGTGCACCAAACCATGTGGTTAAACATATTGTGGCTATTCGGTCACCATTTATTGAAAAATAACCCATCGGTTGGCAAGACATAAAGAGGGATTTGGGTGTTTTTGCAGGCTGACCATAGACAAGGGAAGATGGTCAAGGAAGTGTTCAAGAGATTTGTAAGGCCAGCCCAGACTAAGACATAATGAGAGGACTGTAGCAATGATTTTCTTTCTCATAGGTTTTGGTTCTACCTCAGTAGTACTCTAAGATCACGTTTTGTACGCAGCGTATACTCATAATCTGCTGTTAATAAACACATTTACTGCCAAGGACTACAAACTACATGCTGCTCACGAAAGATCTGGCAGTTTTCAGGGAACTGATAACAGAACCATCAGACCACTGACACATTTAATCAATAATGTCAGGAAAATACCTCACTAAATATCCTACCTTAAAGGTTTATAAGTCTTTCATGGAATGCGCAGGGATTACTTTTACATGGGTGAAAGAAAACCATGGATCATTCTGAGGAAAAATCGCTGTTAATAAATTACATGTTTCCAAAGGGATGACAGACCTTGGCCGATCTGGTATTAAAGCAGTGTGGGTATGTTCTTTCCATGTGCTCTTCTTTCAGATTGTTAATTTGGTCTAAAAGTAATCAAAGTTATCACTTTAAGCATGGGGATAGTGATTCTACATTAATAGGAATGTGCTTAAGAAATTCAAGAACTCTCAAGGCTCAGAAAAGGAAAAATAAAGATAACAGTTTCTAAAGCTGTGTTGACCTTGTGTGTGTCTCTCAGGGAACAGAGTAAAAGAGGCCAAGTGAGTATCATATGGAGGAAGAAATACTGAAGTGATTAATGGGACAGTCAATGACTGCCTATTGAACGTGCCTATTGAATGTCAAATTAAAGTTATATATATATGTATATTCAAAAAATACACATACAGAGAGAAACAAATTACATAGACATATATTTATATGCATATGAATAAAAATACATATACATATCATACAATATCTTGGCTTTTATAGCCTGAGCATCAAAACAGCTCTTTCACCAAAACACAAAGAAACTTGTCTTTTAAATAAGTGCAAATTGTTAACAAGACAGAGAACTGTAAAGCATTTATAAAGTTTTTTTCATTCTTCTTTTTTGTTTACTGTAAGACCACATGATACCAACATGAAAGTACTGTGCAAAGACTCATACATCTCATACATTATATTTACATGGTAACATTTTTCTTCTTTTTTTTAAGAATCTGGTGCCAATTATGTTTTGACAAGGTTACACATAATTTTCTGCCAAAAACCTTTATGGCTTACTTACACATAATCTTGTCTGTGTGTAGGAACAAAACATTGAACTATTAAAAAAACACAATCTTATCAATCATAAAGCCATTAAAAAACCCCATTACAATCACACCAGCGTAGAAAGCTCTATATAGACCTGCCCTGTACCCTCCACTTCAGGACTGTGTCTGGTAACTATAGCATATGATTCACAGTGTGTTTTTATGCTCTCAAAATATATTTAAGATTTAAAACGAGAGATGTTTTGATTTTGTAAGAGGGGTGGAGCGGTACCTGGGGGTAATATGGAGACAGTGCATTCTGTTTTTCAGATTGATCACCATCCCCCTGCCCCATAGGAATTCTAGCACTTCAGTAGCCTTGCTCAAATCCACTGTTCATATCGTGATCAAGTATATTCCTCTTTCACAGGTGTGCACACACACACACACACACACACACACACACACACAGATACACACACACACAACAAATACATGATGATACATTTGCAGGAAACTGGCTTCAATACAATTCATTTGCTGCTGTAAGTATTAGTTGGGTGATATTATGATTTCCTTCTGAGAAACATTAAAGAATCTATATTTTACTTGGTAAAAGACATTAAAGAATTGCAGTCTGACAATTTAAGCATCAATTCTAAGCCACTTGTTCTGTCAGAGTCAAAAGAGAAGAAGAATTAATTATATAATTCTTTCAAATATCACACTCAGCAAAACACCAAAAAAAGAAAACACAAAATGTTGTCTGTGAGAGGAAGGCATGGATATATATGAGTAGCACTGATCTAAGCAGACCAAGTCTAGTGAGTAAAGGCAATGAAAAAGGGGAATGTGTTTTGCTGATGTAAACTACTGCTTATTGAAAATATTCAGTAAACAGTATTCAACAGCAACAAAAAGACTCAACAGAGGTTCCCATGACAACCAAACCAATACAGTGGACACTGTGAAACAGTCACAAGAGTGCAAGAGATCAAATGTAGTTCTCCAAAGGTTTGCAGCTTTTACAAGATTCTCATTCCAAAAAGAGGAAAGAGCTATTCGTTCTGCACCTGTAGTTAATTATAGCCCCCAAAAGGCGAGGCCGGGAGGCCAGGAGGAGGCCAGGGTCATACCTTCACCCTTGCTTGTCTTTAACAAAAGAAGATAATTAAGGGCTGCTATTGCTTAGAGTCAGCTAACAGTCCTTTGGTACATATCAGCTTGAAGACAACAGCACACTGGCTTATTAGCATAGGTAGCAAACGTGGATGATTTGACAGTGGCTCACTGAGACACTGCATTGAGTCAGAATCAGCAATGAAATCAAAAGCAACGGTGGGGAAATACTGAGACCATGAGCTTTTCTATGGCAGTATGAAGGAGGGACAGACAGACGCAACTCCCACCAACCGCAGAGTCCCCGCAAGCTGCTTACATGCCTGTCTCTGGCACCTCAGTGACAAACAGCTTCTCTACAGCAAAAAAGAAAAAAACCATAGAAGAGATCTAAGATCAAAATTGATAGAGCTTTGATAATTCTTAATTTATCTTTAACAGAGGAAGGGTTGGGTAAGAAAATCTGCCAAGAGGTGTAAATAAATGAAAATAAAGTGCTTAGGTTTTTAAAGTAATTGGCGATGGGAACAACTGCACTAAGTATGAGTGACTGTGAACAAGGGGCATCACCAAAGAGATAAATATGGGTGCACGGGACATGGGCTGGACAGGACATGAGCTGGACAGGACACGGGTGGACAGGACATGGATTGGACAGGACACGGGTGGACAGGACATGGATTGGACAGGGCATAGATGCACAGGCTGGGAAATGGGGATATGGGACATGGACTGGACAGAACATGGATGGGTGGCCCGGGACATGTGTGAACAGGACATGGGCTGGACAGGCCTAGGGCTAGACATGCATGGTTTATCAGAGTATCAAAGTATGATGTACATCATGCATGCTGGTCCATCACGCTCAGAAAGCAGTTCCAGGAAAGCAGGTCTAGTTCCTGTAGTGGAGATAATGCAGGATAACAAACGCACCAAGCTTACAATGCTTTTCACTTAGCCTTCACCCCTAGAGACTCAGAGCATAAGACAAGACCATCATAAGAGATATAGAATGAACAGGTAGCTAAATGCCAAATCTTGATACATGACTTGATTGCTAATCATGGTGAAAAATACTACCATGTCCTTCATGAACATTGTGAGTAAATGGATGGGGTCTAAGTGTGATATCTGAGTCTGTTAGATATTGCCTGGGTCTGTCTACTCATGTACAAAAAGCAAATCTGTTCCACCACGCATTCAGTAAAAATAAGTCAGCACTGCACAAGCCCACAAAATGTGAAAACTGCTAGCTAAGACATTCATAGTGTATGTGTTTTCACGATAGTCTTCAGCCCCTTCACTTGCTTACATTTGGAAACAAGTTGCTCACTAAACATATTTCACTAGGACCTGTAATGCTGAGTTAATGATGCATTGGTTATACTGGCAGTTATGTTTGCCCTATTGGATGCAACTTTTAATACATTTTTCAAACTTTTAGATAAAAATCTTTTCTTGTTTGAAGAAATGTTTGGTTTTAAATTTCTGAAAAGCAACAAGCAAAATGCATGCCATCTAAATTCATGCCATCTACTTTCTGTTTACTTTAGCCAATTTCATGGTTAATTTTCACCAAATGATGTCTGTGTGAATCATTGCTTTTAAAACAGACACTAGTGATAGAGAGACTGAAAGTATTACAGTGCATGGTGGTCTTTGTCCTACCACCAGCTTCTACCATAACCTGTAAGATGTGGCTGGTTGGATGTGCAGTGGGCCTGTTATTGTGAATGTGTACAGAATGTTTAAGAGATGCACTAAGAAAAACATTTGTCACACACTCAATCTCACATGGACAAAATGTACATAAATGAAAAACTCTCCCAAAAAGTCTACTTAAGAGCAGCATAAAAACATGTATCACAAGGTTCATCAAACATTATTGACATGAATCATTCATTTCATTTTTTAAACACCCATTTGGATACAATATCTCTCATAAAGCAATTTTGCCTTTCACAATTACAGTAACAATGTTGAACTTTTTTCCACTACTCACATAGACAACGCCTGAAGCTGTTTGCAACACGTGTGCAATGCAAACGCACATAAACACACGTGTGCACACACATATACAAGAAATTCAAAAATGGAAGAAAACAGTGAGCATCTGTGAAGAAGAATCCACTCTGTAAGTACTGGACATGTAGGCAGTAAATTACATGGGTGTCTTGCTCCGTGTTTCATATACATGCACACCTCTTTAGCAGAGCCTTCAAGCCTTTGCCTGTCACCTTAACATGTCAGAAAACACATGCACAGGAGGGGATGAGGGGTCCAAAATGGAGGTGACTGCTGTTCTTCTGTAACCCTCTCATGTTTGTACCCCTCTCTGGCACCCCCAAGGCAGGTAAAAGAGGGCATCTCGAGTCTGTAGGCCGGTAAGCCTCTTTAGGAAATTGTTTTCTTACCGCCCAGATCTGCGTCCTTCCTCTCTGTCCGGGTGTAGGGCTCAAAAGCCGATGCCCCACACCCATAGCCGGACGTCAGCTCGTGATGAGCGCCACCAAGCAGTGGGACGGGGAACAAAGAGGGAGGTGGTACGCCCAGCCGGGGGGAGGGCGGGGTGCCACCGAGCGAGGACAGTGACAGGCCGAACGGCCCACCCCCCGCAGCTATGCCCCCTGGAGGAGTGCCGGCACCACTCACCCCAGGCGAGGACGAGGACGCAGTTGGGCTGGCCAGGAGCGAGCCGTTGCCAGGGTGTGGTGGAGGCAGTAGAGGGTTAGGCGGAGGCACGGGGACAGAGAGCAGGCGGCCCTGTTCCAACAGCCGCAGAATGTTGCACGTGGCCAGGGACTCGGAGGCCGAAGAGGAGCGCTTGTCCAAGTCCTTTGTCTGGTCCTTCTTCTGTTTGGTGCGGCGGTTTTGGAACCACACTTTCACCTGTGGTGTAAGGAAGAACTCACTGAACTGATGAAAGAAGACACAAGGAAAACATTCTGAAAAAAACCTGAAACCTCATAACATTTGAAATGATGTGCAGCAAAGATGAAACTGGAGATGCTGGAGTTATGAAAAATGTTGTTAATACTGTGATTGTTAAGTTTTTTATGTTGATTCTGTAGACTTAAAATATAGACAGATGACTATGACTTATTTATAGCCACTCCATCATGTGTTCACCAGACCAGCAGAGAGGCAATTGATATAATTTTGCAATGAAATACAGTGTAAACACATTGGGTATCACCATCAAATGTATTCAATGTCAGGAGCAGAGAAACAAGAGTATTGAACTGAGCCATGAACCTGTGCATTTACTGCAGAAAGCTGCTCATTGCGACTAGGCTGGAAGGCTGCAGAAACAGTCATAAAAGTCATTTATCTAAATGCCATAAATGTCCCTCATCTAAACACCATAAAAGTCCCTCATCTAAATGTCATGAACCATAACATGGTACCAAATGACCCCTGGGCTTGTACTTGTGTGTGTGTGTGTGTGTGTGTGTGTGTGTGTGTGTGTGTGTGTGTGTGTTAACAGAAGGGCATTAATTTATTCAAAGCAGAGACAAAAACACCACATATGCCATTTAGATCATGTACAATACACATATATTTTCAGATGAGCCTGGATTACTGAAGAAGGGTCCAGGATGTCCAGCACACCCCTGTGTGTTGAATAACAGACCAGCAGGAGCCCATAGGGAACAGCTGCCGTGTGGACTGGGTAGGACTGGTGAGACCACAGCTCCAGCTTGGCCATTAGGCTGTGGATAATGGGATTGCTCATAAGCCCCCCAGAGGATGCTGATGCCACTGTCTCAATACACCAATATTGTGTTTGTTTGTGTGTGTGTGTGTGTGTGTGTGTGTGTGTGTGTGTGTGTGTGTGTGTGTGTGTGTATGTGTGTGTGTGTGTGTGTGTGTGTGTGTGTGTGTGTGTGTGTGTGTGTGTGTGTGTAAGAGAAGAGATGTGGTATATGGCATCAATTTCCATAGTTAGAATGCACAGTTGTCAGATAACTGCTCTAGATAACATGATCACCTAGATGAATTAAACCTTAAAATAATGAAAATTAACCTTAAACTGATTGAAGAAAAAATTCTAAGGCAAAGAGAGAGAACGGTCTTTGTGGTATCTTGTAAAGCCTGAGGTTAAAAGTTGAGATGTGACCCCCACGCCTAGAGCAGAGATTAAAAACATGTCAACAATGTCATGAAAACTGCTCTCTTCCATTCAAGAAATATTTAAAGAGTCTGACCTTTCTTTACATCATAGGATGCTGAGAAACCAACTTACATGTTTGTGTGTTCCAGACTGGCCTATATAACTCACTGTTACACTGAAATTTAAAATACAACAACAATTGGGAATATTTACCCTGGTGCCTCATTGCATATGGTATGTGTTTCTGCCTTCATGGTTTTATTGCTGGTGTTTAACATCTGCAATGGAATCACACCATGGTACCTTACTTCATATACTTGGATCAGCACATTCAGGCTTACTGAATGTATCAAGAGTTTATTGCAAATGCTGTGACAAAGATGGAAATGCAGCAGCATTTGAAATCCCACTGATGCTTCGTCATTCATCTTTTTACTGATCATTTTTTTCGTCTTCATTTTTTCTGTCTTAATCCTCTACGTCATCTGTGTTTTATTATTCTGACCATTTCTTTCAACCTTCTGTTGTGGGTGGGCTGTTTTGTTTTGCATGTGAAACACATATCAAATGTATGATTTATTATATTATTTCTTTTTCATGCGTAACGACGCTGACTGGAAGCGTCTGGCAGATATATGTAGAATCAAATGTCCACATGCTTCTAATGACACCCACTGGCTTTCTTCTTTAAATGCCATGCCATGAACACTGCAAGCTAAACATACTTGTATGTATACGGGGGGGGTCAAAGAAGAAAGCAAATCTCCTCCATTGTACATCTATACTATGGGACTGAAATCCTCTCTAATGGGATGCAGAGATTACAGGAGGAGATCTGCATGACCTGGATTTGCTCCTGCATGTCTGCAGCCACCAGTGTGCTCCACCCTCTGCCCCTACTGCTCCATTTGAACGCTGTACTCCGTTATTCCGCAGCATGCCTGCTGCACTCAGTTTCTGTATGCTACGGAATGTCGGACACCACAGACCGCAATGCCTTCTGTACTCTGTGTGTCATGTTGGGGTAGATGGAGACAGACATGCTGTGAAGGACTAAACCAAAAGGAATTAACTTAAACAAAATCAAATAGAGTGTAATAAAAGGAAGTGGAGTTTAATCATCAGAGCATAATGTTTCAGTGCACATATTTTAGTGAGGTCATACTCATGCAATTCTAAAATCCTACTACTAATGCAGGAAAATAATTCATATATATGATGCACAAAACATATGGCATTTCAGAGAATGCATGTTCTTCAGTTTAAGTGCATTTTATCCCATCATTAGCAACGAGCAATCTACTCGCACTCTGCAGCTTCATAACGTCAGTCTTTGCGACGCACCTATAATATCCTGTCTGTGTCTCTGATCTTGACATTGCCTGAGAGGTGGGTTACTAATAAATCCAGAACTTTAATTGTTGAGACTGACCAACAGCCAGGGGGACTTCTGTTGTTGACCTTTTGGTGACCCCATGAACAGGCTAACACGCTCCCTTCTCAGCTCCATTCGATGATGTGTGCCCCAGCAACTTGTGGAACACAGCGATGCATTATAGGCTTTGCTTTCCTGGCCTTGCCGGGCTGTGGACACTATAGGTCAGATAAGCTTTACTCATTCGAGGACTGGTGCTTATGTGCTCAACATGAAGCGCCTGACCCTGCTCCATTCTGTCCTCTCCATCCAACACCTTCTACCTATGCCTCCCAATCGTAGCCCAGCAGACCCTCCTTCCTGATCACGGCCTTGGCCCAGTCATAGTCTCAACCCTAGGTCTGGCATTTCAGACACGTGTCCCTGCAGGTTCAGCCAAGGGACAACTCTTTCTTAATGCACTGCTGGTGGATATGGCTCCATAATCTACCTAAGCGCAAAAGCCCTTATTAGTGTTCTGACCCACCCCCAAGACCCTCCTCCCAGGGCTCAGAACTAGGGCCTGGTGCTCAGGTTTAGATAAAGCAATTAGGATTACAGGCCATGGACTGAGAGTGAGAGAATGGCTCTTATGTACTTTATGATGAATTTTTGAAATGCACAGATTGAGTGACAGTGCCCCCTCTGGTCCCTGAGCAACATAATCTGTTCAAAACTGCTAGGGTGGAGACAGATACTAGCAGAGATCAGGCTACACCAACAAAACTGGGCTTAGGAGACATCTTTAACTCAAATTGTAATGAAACTGAAAATCAGTCTATACTGCTTAAAGAAAAAAGTTAGTGAACACAAACTTGGCATATACTCTGACTGGCTGAGAAAAGACAACAATATCAAGCCCAACCAATAGAAACAAAACTTCTTTTATAATATTTAATAGAAAATTGTTTACAATAAGAGGTTTCTGTAAAGGCTCCTAAAATATGTGTTTTTTAATAAAATATTTTTCATACATTAAAATACACAATGTATTCAGTTGTTTTTTTTTTTCAAATTTACTGTCACTAAGTCACACAATGTACAAAGTGATTCACATGCAAACATGCTACTGTTAATATGCACATTCACCTGACCCCAAGAGAAATGGGAAGTCAGCAAGGGTGCAGTGCGTGAGCGTGTAGCAGCCTTGTGCCTGAGTGTAAGTGTGTTTGCATTAAGCCGCTTGTACGGATATTCCAGTGATCAGTGCATCCTGCAGCGCTCGCAGGTTTACCTCCTGCCTGACCCAGTCATATAATTGCATTATGAATTTCCCAGCAAGTGATTTGACAGTCTGTGCATGCTGATCTGAGACCAGCTTGGAGTGATATCAGAATCAGAATGAAACGGTTGTGGTAAAACAGGGGTGCTGATCCTGGATCAGGAGCATAGGGCCAGAGTTCTTGCTCACACACTCTGCCGGAGGAGTACAGCGCCAGTGGCCTACTCACGCAGACTGTACTCATGCAGCCAGGACACCTACACACAGAGACATACACCAGCAATGTGCCCAGTGAACTGAACTCTTAACTGGCTTGCTGACACAAAGAACTCGCTGAACACGCCAAAGGACAGCAGGGTGAACATAACTAAATTTTATATGTATATTAGTTACCCATCAAATGTTTGGAGACAACTGATTGAATGTTTTTAATAATCTCCTAGACATTTTGACATAAAAACAGACTTTTGCCTAAATTGCATACCCATGTATGAATTTATTTATTATTCCCTAAAGAATATTTATACATATCCATGTACATATACTAGACATAAGTGAGGCTCATGCAATATATAAAATGAAAATCTTTTACATTTTTGGTTACTGTACAATGCCATATGTGTTATTTCACTTTACTATTGTTTTAAATTGTGGGAAAAAGTAAAGTAAAGTGGGGGTAAAGGTATTGTTCCAGCCAGAAGCTAATCTTACACCGGGACTTGGGACCAGCTTTTCAAACCCAAATTTAAATGTGAAACATTCCGGTTAAACCTGCAAAGCTGGAGTCTGCACATGTAAGCTCAACAACAGAATCAACTGGGAGAAACTCTGTCCTCAGTAGAAGAGAAGATGCACATATGCTTGCCAAATTGATACATTCACATCTCTCTAAACAGTCAGTTTAATAGCTAAATACTTGCTCTGAGCCACAACACGCAGCAGATCATCTAAAAACGTGCAGTTTGTCCTTGCACCTCAGTAATCTGTGTCCGATCATCTGAAGCTTTCACCTGGCCTCTGCATGAGCCTCACATCTAGTATATGTACATGGATATCACTTTCATTTTCTCTTTCTCTCACTCAGACGTACAGATCACATGCAAAGCTCTTCCTCTCTCTTAAGACACTGAGTCAGAGTTACATTAAATGCTGTCTGTCTGGGTGCTGTGAACAAGAGTATTCACTGGATGCTTTCACTGACTCTCCTGTGGCATGAACGCTGGAGACAGCTGGGGATGAAGACATTGAGGTAGATGTGTTCCAGCACAATGTCTTCCTGCAAATGCAATTCAGTGTAATATATTTACAACTTAATTAAAAATAAAAATGGAATTCAGTAGATGTTATTATAATATTCATTTTTATATGGATAGGTTATATTCTTTGCACCTCCGTAATATCAAACCTAATAATAATGTTTTCAGTGTACTCCCAAGACAACGACACCTCATTGTAGGCTAATTTGTAGACTACTTGTATGCCACGGTTTATTATGTCACGTGTGTTTTGTAAATCGTGTGTTAGAATTTTCAAGTTAAACCTTGTGAGTTTGACCTCTCCTACCCAAGGCATCAACTCAACCAGGCTTTTAACACCACCTACCCAAGACTCTGCCCAGCTGACCAGGACAGAAGAAAGAGGTCAGTAGAGAGGGATCTGGCCTCACCAAGAGGCTGTTTCCAAACAGAGGTGCCATTCGTTTTTTAATGCTTCCTCCACTGATAGCTTATCACGCTCACTCCTGATCATTATGGCATTGCTCGGGATGGGGGAATGCTGACTCAGCCCAACTCTGGGTGGCCCATACAGAGCCCATACAGAGCTAGACTGTCCTGGGTCTAAGAGACATTCCCTGAATGTTACAGCTTTTTCTACCAGGAGGAGGGCAACATCGGCTAGCAGAACAAAAATGTCTGTATATAGTGTTGATTTGCAACTTCTCATTTCAGCACAACTAACTGGAACTGATAAAAACCAAGAGCAGACTATGTAAGCAAACCGCACAGACTCCTATCCACTGTGTTAATATATACGCTGAAACCCCTAGTCTGCCATGACCTCCATGCTGGACCGGTCCAAACCTGGGGTCAGTCCTCCGCAAACATCCTCTGAGGACACATGCAGTTACTGGGTGCAGGGATTTTGTTTGCCTTTGTTTGTAGTCTATACAGTTACGCTAATGTTGAGGGGAAAAAAAGAAGCTTTTCTTAGCTGCAGCACTTACATTATTTCATATACCTACCAATATACTAAATGAATGTAACTGAAGGAAGGATCAAGTGAAGACAAACTGAGTATACTGGCATATTAAAATATATGCATTTCAAAAGATCAGAAACAGCTGGTGGTAGTAAAAGACCATGCAGAACCTAATGACAGCCTGCCTAATGCTTCTGTCTCTTACTCTTTTCCTATGATTCTGGACTAAAACAGTATAAGCAATCAGTTAACCATTAAATCCATCACTTTATCATGTGTGGACAACAATAATGAAAGAATACAGTGCATCAGACAAGCTCAAAGTGCTCATAAAGGCATATACACACACCAGTTATATTTATCCTTGTACTTTATGTTCTTGTGTGTGTATGTGTGTGTGTGTGTGTGTGTGTGTGTGTGAGTGTGAGAGAGAGAGAGAGAGAGAGAGAGTGTGCATTATGCACAAAACAACTAAACGGTACTATTACCGAAACACATCATCATTGATAGGAGTATACCATTCGCAGCACAGTAGTGACATTGACATGGCAGTGGTGTGGTAATAGATGTGGGTATAGTCTCTAAGTATAATGTGTATGATAAAATATGTTTAGTCATTCAATTGGGCTGGATTTTCCAAATTAAATCTCATCAACTTGCATCATGAAAGAATTTCTCTGCATGTGTTGGAGCTGGAAATAATAGCTAACACAATCTGAGCAAATCACAGGACAAACCAAAAAACAGCACCTCTGTATCCCCACAAATGTGCACATCTAAAGCTTTTGGGGCACTAGTTAAAAGCCTCAGTGAATTGTGAGATCAAATCTTTTGAACATGTTTCTGCAATGAAATCTTTCACTTTCCTCATACAAGGTACTATCAACCCCAGAGGTGTTGTAAAGTATCTGCTTGTGTCAGTGTGAGAGGGAATACCTGATAGTAAAAGCTCCCAAAATAGAGAGAGGATGAATGTTTCAGAGGGCCTGAATAAACCCACATTTAGCTTTGTCGTCTGCCTGTGCCTTACAAGCCACTAGCCCAGAGATCCATTCCCCAAAGAACGGAATGGAACTGAGCACAAATGACGTTGCCCAGATTTGCTGTGCAAAAAAAGTCCTTCATACACCTCACAACTTTAGTGTCAAAAGCAACAAGGGCTTCCGGTACACAGACAATGACGTGTAATAGCATCTTATATTCCGTGGCATGTAACTGGCTCCGTTTGGTAGACCTGGGTGCCGTAGGCAAGCCGGTCGATACGCAGCACATTCCGGGCCCTGGATCCCCACTGTGTTACACTCGGGCCGAGGAGCCACCTGCTGGGGGTGGAGACCTGCAAGAAGCCACGTGCTTGCACTGGGTCGGAGGATATTCACGCAGGTGGGTCTGCAACAAAGCATTTTGTATGTCTGGTGAGATGACATGAAACACATCTATGGACGAATTAACTGAAATGCGTTTGCTAGGAATTCGTCTTTTGAATGCAAGTTAAATACGGTAGAACGCACGCTGGACCGACCCTTTATCACTCTTAATCGAGTTATTATATGAAGCTGCAGTGTCATTTATTCCCAGTAACGCGAGCACCTGCATAAAACGCGATCTTCACCGCGTAGGTTATTTGTCCTCGCCTGATTGGTTCTTCTTCGATAACATGATTCTCCAAGTTTCCGTGAAGGTTTCTCGCACGGTTTGACTAATTTCTGCTTTCGAGTTAGATAACTCATTAATCTAGCCAGGCACATTCACTGAAAGATTGTCTCAACCAGAATTTATATCGCCCAGCATGCCCTATTGTTTAAGTATAGAATACAAGAAAACACGATAATCTCAACATTCACTCTGGGATGTGGCGTTAGTCCCAACTGTTTCACAACTGTGAAACACGTCGGACTCCACCAAAGACCTTCTTGTACTCTGCAGATTTGGCACCACCATAAATGTTGTTTTTCTATCTTGAACTGAGTTTTGCGAAAAGAAAGAGCCTCAGCTATCAATCGTGTCAAAATCTATTGATTGTCCTGAAAAACTATTTTACCAAAACATCACATATACACAGAACTATGCTACATTTTGTACTTCAGTCATTCATATGTTTATTCTGTATTTTGTACAGCGACAGTACATATCAATTATGTCAAGGATATTTGGAGTGTTTACATCTAAAGAAATTTAATATATATTACACAGCAACAAAAATCCAAATTTATTCGCACGTACTTCATGTTCCGATTTTAAAAATAAAAGTGAAATAAATGAAAGGTCCTTTTACTCTCTTTATACCGAAATGCACGAGGACGTACTTTTTCACAAAATGACATGGATGTTAACAGTTTTGTTAGAAATTATTTGTGTTTTGAAGGCTTATTCAGCCACACATTAATTCATTTTTACTTCTCAAGAGTACTAAATAAAAGCGAAAGTCCTTCCCAGAAAAAAAAAAATTCTAAACCCACTACGCGGTTTCTACGCATAAAACATTTCAGTCTACTCAGAGCTGATGCCACAAAAATGCGTCACGGCCAATGAATATGAATGAGGTTGAATATTAGCATTTAGGAGCCATCTGAAACACCTGTAGATGTGAAAAGCCATTTCAACAAATTGAAAATGCAAATTGCCTCTTGATTTACCGGGCGTGCGTCTCATACTGTGTGGTATCGCGATAGAATGTGAAGAACGTCCCCAAAGAACTTTAATTCAATGTATTACTAGAAAAGAGTGCCTGCCCTAGTAGGAATGCTTTCAGAAAGTATGAAATATTACTGGATCTCGGGAATAAATTCTGCAGTGCCATCCCGTGATGTTCAGTCTAAATTAAACATTATTTCAGGAAATTTAAATTAATTTAGAAAGTACAAGGTGAATCTTTCATTTTTGTGCTATTAGAAACGGACATTTTCTTCCATGGGAAAACTTTCCAAAATGTTCTGGCGTCCAGTAAAGGCCTTTTCAAGGTGTAGCATGCAAAAATGTGATTAATTCAGAGCGAGACAACAAGAGCTTTCCAAAGGCATTTTAGGCAAGATACATTCACATGCCTTAAAACGGAACTTTGATAAAGCAAACTGAAATTCTTCAACGGGATTGTGATTTCGATTAAAGGCCTGTGTAAAACAATGGAATTTACGCCCACGTCAAAGCAAAATCTCCAGTTTTTCCAAATCTTTTCAATTTTACAAAGTTTTAAGTGAAATATTTTAGAGAATGCTTTCGCTGCCTACAGCTACCATTTAGGTCAAACGGCACAAAGTTACTCCTGAAGTTCGTAATTGACCGAGTGGAGTTAACACTCAATTAAACGTGTCTTCGATATGTTACCTATTTAATCTAAGGAAATAAACTCGATTAGCCTTTTTGCTTGTGCATAGAAATGTGAAATCAGACTAAACATCGAGGAGAACATTGCAACTTGCATAATAAGGGGGGAATTGGTTCAACTGCCTGCACCAATGCATATATTAAAAGATAATTATAATCGATGAATAAATCGTCAAATCAACATTTTAAATTTAATTTCATTCTATATTAACTTTTAAAATATGTTATGACTCATACTGGAGTCATCAGACTTGCTTATTAATATGTAATTTAATCATAGAGGAGCATACATTTCCGAAAATCATTTTTATATAGTTATCTTTATCGACCTGTATCGTCTTGTGAAACACTGGATTTCCATGGCATTTACCCAAAACCTTTTGATTAGACTATTACGTAAATACCAAAACCAAAAGATACCAAAAGCCATTTCAGTGCATAGTACAGGGTCTGCATTTAAACGAACAAGTTCGGATTACTGCGATTAACAGCCCAAACTGTTGATTCTGTGCAGAAATGTACAATAGAAAAGTAACAAGAAAATCAAAGCTTTGCAACAGAATCAGTAAAACGTTTGCTGGTGAGATTTACCAGCGCCATCAGGTGGTAAAAATAAAAACCTATTTTAAAAGTGATTTTTTTAAAATCAAATGATAACTATTGTATGAGTTTATTTGTTCCACTTTGCGCATTTTATGCGATGAAAGTAAAATTTCGAATAACTGAGTAAAGCAGATTAAATTATTCGACTAAGTCCAGATCGCATTAGATGTATTATCTTGAAGAATGTTCAGAACGTTAGTAACATAAGATTTCTAGGGGATATGCCTGTTTATTTTATTGGCCTTTATTTGTATCTGATAGACAATGTAAAAACATTTCTGTATATACCTAAATATTACATTGTTAGTTGTATTTTTGGTTGAATATTCGTTGATGAGCAAGGCTTTATAAATAAAGGCTTTACATGTAACATTTTAACAAGTGTGTCACTTTACTTTTGCTGTCCTGTCTTGCAATTATAGTGTTCAGTCATATAAACTAAATGCGCTTTCTTTCTTGAAAAGCCTTAGATTGGCAGAAAGAACAACAGAAATTTAAAGTAACAAATCTGTGGTTAAAATAGTTAATACCGAAGTGGTGCAATTCGAGAAGGGCGTGAACAACGCCCAGTTAACCGAGGTAGTCCTTTTTCTTGTGGACAAAGAGGTGTTCCACCCACTAACGCCCACTGTGCGAATACTAATTATGAGTATTGTACAAACGACAAAGCACATCGGCATGTTGCTTTTACGGAGAGGAGACTAGACACTCTTCCGGAAAAGATCTGTCATCCATTTGCACATTACATTTTTATTACTTTCCCTTCTAATTTTATCACTCGTCTTGGCTTACTCGAAGTATCCTACATAATCACAACAATCGCCATTCTGATTTTAAACAGACACACACACACACACACACACACACACACACACACACACACACACACAAACACAGTTGTTTCCTTATTATTTGCAAAGAAAAAGAAAAAATCTTTTCTATCATTGCGTTATATTTCCTCTTCAACTTTGCTATGAATATAAGCAAGATCATCTTACCCAGGTTTGGTTTATATCCCTTTTACAGGTAAAATAATTTACACTTTTCCTTTAACTGAGCCTGTCAGACTATCTTCAATTAAAAGTCAATATACACCAACTTTTGCCCTCGTCGTCTCTAGACACCAGGTTTTTACATACTACATTATTTATATGGATAGTGTCTGGTATTGTTATTTATTGATGCATCAAAACAAATGTAGTCATTAATAGGCCTATATGCTGTCAAATTATACATAAAGGTTTTCAATTATTAAGTGATTTAACGTCGTTTACATTAGCAATGTATATTCTAAATATTCAAATAATATTCAGATTCAAATAAATATTAATATATATCCCAGGAATAAAATGTTTGTAAGTAGAAGTTAATTGTGAATTATCGCGTGAACACTGTTACGTGTTATTGAGGTAAAACTCGCCGGTAAAACGTTATATATCCAGAATTGCTTTGTGTGTGTGTGTGTGTGTGTGTGTGTGTGTGTGTGTGTGTGTGTGTGTATGTGTATATATATATATATATATATATATATATATATATATATATATATATATATATATATATATAATGTCACACAACTAAATAAAATTTAAGCATTTTATTATCAGAGCAGTAATAAACGATGAACGTTCTAACGATTACCTATCATCATATACCAAGTTGACTGTCCCCAACAAGGGTAATTATTGCCATATCTGAGTGTATGAACAATTTATGTGCTTTCTTTATGACATCTATATAGCAATATAGCGATCCATCAGGTCGCTGTGTTTCGTGTCAATTAGCATAATAAGTAATTGGCAAAAACAAGAAGAAAATGAGCAAACCCATAATTCTTAACCATTCTATTTTTAAATAACACTATAGGTTGCAGAGTGAAAAAGGACAAAATTATTTGAAACATTGTATGTTTTAACATCCACCACGCATTTCTTTTTTTACCTGAGTTTCGGAGAGATTCAGTTGTCTCGCAAGCTCCGTTCGCTCACGTCCTACCACGTACTGACAGCGCTGGAACTCCAGCTCGAGTCGGTAAAGCTGTTCTGCAGTGAAGGAGGTCCGTGTGCGTTTCGGTCGGTCTAAGTCGAGGCCTTTTGGTAAAACGATCTCGCGAATTGTACCCTTAGCATCTGCGGAGGAAATGTTCACAGAAAATCAATAACTCATTATTCAAAGAGAGTATAGGTTCTTAGCACATCGGCTATCATTTAATATCATTTTACATTCGGAGATCTGTTAATCAACAGAAGGCCTATATTTACGCTATAGGCCAACAATCATATCTAAGGGCCATGGAACATCATAACTCATAATAGCCTGTCCACATTTCTTTACTAGGAGAAGAGTTAAACGCACAAAAATACTAACATGCTTGCATATCGGATCCTATCCTGCAAAATCCTCGAAACTAATGCATGGCCTAAGTTGTTAAGGAGATGTTAATGTGCCCAAATATTGTTGGCTTACTTTTATCAATAATTAAATAATTTATATGAATTATTTAAGACAGTTTCAACCTGGAATGTATGTAAAATATAGGTTTCAAAGAGGCGGTTTAAATAGTAGTATTATTCTAATAAGCAAAATAAATAAATAAATAACATACCTACTTTTGCCACTTTTTGATGTCTGGGCGATTATACTGGCAAACTGCGTGCGTTAATGTATAATGCAACTGCCACCAAAAGCAGACTGTTCCTAACACGTGCAAACATTCTAAATGTCTATTTAGAATTTAACCACTTAAACAGAAACATAAAGTGTGATCATTTGGTGAGGAATAAGTGAACACGGTGTCTGTATCTTTGGCCTATTACGCGTCAGATATTACATAAAATATAGCTTCTTCTCGCATCACTACTGTATGAAATTTTATTTGCAATTCAATAAATTATTTTTTAAAGTGACAATGTTGGTGTAGGCTACTCTATACTGCGCAAATACACAAAACTAGGTCTACGTGTAGCCTGATTATTACGTGTGCTCATAGGCTGTGGACCAGCAGGGAACTGTGCCGTTGTAATAAGATCAGCTGCGCTAGTTTTCTAATAATTAAGCAAAAACTAAACAGCAATTAAAACAATAATTTAATAATTTAATAGCTACATTGTGCGGTATCCAGACTGAAGATTCTAGAGGATAGCTCCACCTCTCTGTCATGTCTGCCTGGTAACTACAATATAATCCCACATTAAAGTAACTTTAATGTCAAAATCTTTTTTCACACTTTATATATACAATAACAATGTTGTGTTGAAAGAAGATGCTTTTAAATGATTATGCTTTGACTAATCTTAGTTTAAAAGAAACTGTGGACAGTTATCATAGACTTGCTGACCTTTCGATGACCCAGGTTCTCACAAGGTACCAAGTGCATTCAGTCGTAAACTTTAAAAACAAACAGTAACACGGGAGATAGCGGGCTTAGCTCCGTGTCCGAAGCAGCTCGGCCAAAACCTCTCAGAGGCTCAACATCACATCCAGACGGCCTCGGACTGCATGATCGTAAATTCATTTCTGCCATTAGTAGGATTAAATCGCCCACCGCGCATGAGTACCTTTAAAATGAATTTTGTTAACTACAGTTACGCTCTTCAATTCTACAAGCGGTGTTATTATTATCATCATAATAATGATAATAATAATAATAATTATTATTATTATTATTAATAATTATAATAATAATAAACATTTCTACGGGAATAGGAACATTTATAAGGGAACATATTAGGCTACTCTTATAAAAGTTCCTCTATATTAACGTGCTATTTCGCTTCTTCATATACTAGTCTCATAAACGCAAAACAATCTGTGGCTAGCAGAAAAGTATGTCTGAGCTTATTAGACTTAATGCGGGAATTTACCAATAATAATCTATAGTCAATTTGCTTTATATGCATGTCGAAATGGGACAGCAGGGAAAAAAAGTTTACCAGTAGTCTATTATGTGTTCAAACTACCACAAATACTTTCACATTTTGTGGCTAAATTTTGCAAGTTTCGTCTTCCTTAACGATTTTCAATACCTAAAAGATCTCGGTATCCGTGTGCATAAGAAAATCAGTTTAAGATAGGCTATTTTGTCTTGGCACTCTAGCCAATGTTAAATATAATTAAAATTAAAATACGAAAACATTTTAGTACATTATTGTCCAATAGCCAAATATATGTTTGAAATAATAATATAGGATAGCTTTTTCTGCCTCATATTATTTCCAGCTTTTTTTTTTGTTATTTCTTACGGTTCATTTGTAAACACACACACGTGCGCGCACACGAGGCCATACACTCATGTACACAAGGACCCTGTTTGTTTGTTAACATTATTCAATGTGTTGTAAGACTGCAAAACATTCCAGACATGCAGGCGGTAAAGGATTAAATAACTCTGGCACGTACATATCTTATGTTCTAATTTGTTTATATCAAACGTCAATTAAGTATATTTTTGTATTTTGTGATATAATAGTTCCCCTATATTCTAAAAATCGTGCAATGTATATGTCAACTGGATGTATTTCAAAGAAGATACAGTATTTTTGTCTCTCATATTTCAGGTTTCTGATTACAAAAATGCCCTGTGAATACGCTAATAGATAAGTAAGCATAATAGGCCTACTTCAGCCGTTTATAGCCGCTTGTAACAATTAATCTCCCAAACGTTCTAGCTAAACATATATTTTGTTTGCGCTTGGAATACACATAATGATATTAAAAATTCGACAAAGTATGACAGCACTTGGGAAATGGCCCCTCTATAATGATATAGCCTCTGCTACTTTGTCAAGTTTCAGGCCACTTTTATGACTAGGAGCCTCGGGTTACTTTTCCGGTGGACATATGTTTCTATTTTTCTATCATTTTATGTGACTCGTTCGCGTTCAAATAAGGTTTTCAACATACATACATACATTATTATTATTATTACTAATAATAATACTAATACTACTACTATTACCACCACACACGCATTTAAATAAATCTCGTTAAATACTTATTCGCCGTATGACTGAAACACTTTACCTCTAACTAAAATTCTTCGGCAGTAGTCTGGATCCACTCCTAAAAGTTTATCGGGTCCATCCTCACTTGAGGAAGTTGGTGTTGACGCAGATGTCCCAGGGGTGTCTGTTGAACTCTGTATAGGAGACCGGTTTCCCTGTTCCGCCCGAGTTTTCGAGTCTCTGCCCCTGTCACGACACATTGAATTGGGTCCACAGTGGTTTCTGTCCTCGGCGATTCCATCGCCCATACTGGTGGCTTGATCAAACATGTAACAAGTATAGTTGATTTTGTTTACCTTTTACCTAATACGTTATTTTTGTTTGGAACTCTACTATGTTCTTCTACTTGCTCTTAATGGGGAAACCGTCCCCAAATCACATCCAGTCAGAACCCCGCCACCGAAAGCAATGACTGAGTCGAGTTCTCTTCCAAGTGTCTGGGCATGTTCCGTTGTCCTGCCTTCCAATGTCTGAAAGTTCTGAAAGGCAACAAGGGTACAAGTGAATGGGGCCCTATGGACAAGCCAAATCGTCCTCAGCTACAGACCTGTGTTCAACCAAAAATGCATATCCTGTTGTATATAGGCAGTGCCTTTCCAGATCTGTGTCCAAGTCACTGGGAGGTGCTTCACTGCTTAACCACGTATAAGTAAAATGAAAGACGACGTGCAAGCGGCGGTGATAGCTCCACTGAACAAAAAGTATCCCGTTTTCGTACAGTGTCCGCGCTTCAGCAATTTTTTTCCTTTTGAGGTACAGTTTCCCCAGCAGCAGTGCGCTGACGGTATACTCTCGACTGGTGTCAACACAGGGTCTTCACTTTGGGAAGAGGGAGGTGCGGCAATGATGGAGACATTTTTTCTACATTTAAGCAGAAATGTGTCGGGAGCTTGAACCTATTAAAATAAATTAATATCTATTTTAAAATAGGCTAACTTCTCATTTCTGTTATAGCATTTGTCTATGCGACGACCATATGAATATAATCCTGGTGGCAGGATACATTTTTAAATTGACAGTCAGCACATACGTAACTTCCTGTCTGTGTCAGCTAGTCATTGATTGGTAAACAAAGTCGAGTAAAGAGCACGTTTCAAAGGAGGAGTAAATGTGAAGGCGATTACCAGTGTCAGGAAGCGGGGAATCCCAAATTAAGCATTTAGTTTAATCTTGCATTTTAAAAGATAACCATGCTTTAATAAATGTGTATTACATGGTTTATGAAATTAAAAAATAGTGAAATAATGCTATATTGCCCCGTATCAAACAAGGTTTTTCGACGTTCGTCGAAGTTTACACTATTGACCTGTATTTTGATATGCTGCATCGCCAACACATATCGAAGCTACATCGAAATACGCGGTATGTATTAGAGAGCATAGTTATTTTAGGACATTTATCCACTTAGTCGGAAAGGCAGCGGACAAGTTAGATGGATTTGGGAGTTGGGGTAGAAATCTATACTTACATTTAGAGCAACTTAGCCTTCCTAAGTGGTTGGACCGGACCTTTTATGGTTAAATGCCATTATTGAAAGATTATCTTAAACGTTTTTGCTGGTACAGATTAATTTACCTTGACTGGACATACTGTATGAACTATGAACTATTTTACACCGGACTGCAAATGTAAGTGTCCTACATATAAACAACAATTCTAACATTTTCTTCATGTGTTTTAACGGTATATTTCAATAGATTTCCACAGTTATCTTCATGCTGTCAATCAATTCAGAAATATCATATAAATATGTTTTAATAGCCTAAGGCAGAAAGTGGTATGTGGATGATGTCAATATTCCTGATAAATAAAGGTATTTTAGTACAATACATTGATTATTGTGCAAATGTGACATTTAATATATACAGGCAGAGATCATTATTGCCCGATATCAAATGATCTATACGACAACTGCACGGGCGACTGAAAGTTGCCATAATTCACAATCATGAAATTAGAATCTTTTATCTAACCTCGCAGTCCAATTACGCCGAATGCAATGACATAATTACAGTTTTGCCACTTTCAGCAGTGTTTATCTTAGAGCGCCGAAATGACTCATTATTCAATTCAGACGCTCCACACAGATTAAACTGTGAACGTAATGAACGGACCTGTCAGTCAGAGTACTTCCACCCACCAAACCGAAAACACAGTCAAGAGAGGTCTGATTGCTTCAGCTGCTCTGTGGCCTCCACTGCCATAGTCTGTCTGTGTGTCTGTCTATCTGTCTGTCTTGCGCTCTGTGTGTGCGTGTGTGTATGTCTCGTATATACGATCATGTATAAACTGCCATCTACCTCTTCATGTAAAAATCAGTAACATGGTCTGGGGTAACAATTTTCCTTCGCCATTTGGGTACTACATAAATATAAATTCACAAGGTTAAATCTCTTAGCATAATTCCACAGCACCTCTCAACTGAGTTAGATGTTGACCTTTTAAAGTGTGCTGTGATAGTAACAGGCCAATGAGTTTACAGGTAAAAAGAAATATTACTTAAATATTAGGTCTCTTTATTCTTACATTGGTAGCTGTTAGAATCATTAAAACAATCTCTACTACACGGGACAGAATTGAGTCCTCTGGGTTCGGGTTCGGTTTTGGATCTTACGAATGTAGGGAGAGAGGCTCACGCGGCGTAATTCTAATTCTTTCATAATATATTAAAATTAAATGGCGCTCTCTCAATCCCTCCTTCTCTGACTCTCATTACAGAATTCAATTTCTCGTAAAGACGTAGAAATATCTCATGAATCATAACTTGCCGAATACAACTTGTAAACATATTAAATGAAAGTTAATTAAGTCATGTTTACCGCATATGTTCTACAGATTATAAAGGTTTTTACACACTTTAATTTTTTTCTTTTTACCTCGTACACCTTGAATTCAAATGCACTGCAATAAAACAAGATTTTTTTCACCTTCAGCTGTACAATTTTCAATTGCAAAAATAATACATTGATGAATTTAAAAATTACAAAGACAGAAAGAAATACATAAATACACCTTTGTGTAGCTATTCACCATCTGGTAACTTAAACAGCGTCCATAATTACAAACTGGTATATAGGTTTGAACGATAACTTTTAAATTTATTTAAAACGTCCTTGTGGCAGGTGCGCATTCAAATATCAGTACTAAATGTTAGTTTTAACAGACCTTTCCAAAGACCTCTAACGAAACTATAAAGTGATACCGGTAGGAGTTAAATTAACGAAATTACTTAAAATGTCAAAAAGCCGATGTAATCCATAGAACACTCTTTAGACCATTATTAAAATGCCATAAACCTAATGGAAATGTACATGCCGCCATCCTCCTCTGACCGGCGAGATCACGCGGAGGTCAAAAACCAGTCTGGAAGAGTTTAAAAACTTTCGGCAAAACGCAGTCGGCCTGCATAAGACGGGCGCGTGCATTGCGCAGGAGTGTGGCTTCTAAATCATACGATTTTTGTCAGCAGACTGAAAATGTAACAGAGGTGAAATATCAAAAAGGCTACAATGATGTGATGAAGAAGGATATTTCAGGACTGCCCTGCAGGCCTAACACTTGTAGCCAGTGCGCAAGAGACAAAAATATATGACCACTCGTTATATAAGAGACCTGTCTGATTTATTGATTTGCATTATTTTACCTGTGGATGTAGTTTGTACACTGGTAATTTTGTTAAACATCGTGTAAATGTTCAGGGAATATGGTCAGGAAATTAAAATCTATGCGCTCACAACTTCTTTTATACTTCTTGCATAAACTTTAACTACCATATCAACAACCTTAGTACCGTTGCAGGCAACAGGACCGTTTATGGCTTTTTATAGAAAGCCATCAGAACTCTTCAAATTGCATATGACACAAGATATTAAAAGCGCAGCAAACACAAGATATTTGAGATGTCAACTTTTTCTTGCCTAAAATAAATTTCTGATTTTCAACCACTTTAGTATCAAACATGTACCTATAACAGCCCAATTACGAACACAGTTCACCAATTTATTGTGGAAATGCATCCCGCAACCAGAAGATGTTAACGTTCTCGTCACATACAACCTAGGCTATTGAATGGGAAACATTTTTTATTTATCGCCTATTTGATGCGTTTCTGATTCTCGCACCTGGAAAAACTGGCTGAATCTCGTAATTGGTCCAACACTGCAAAATCACCCTGGGATAAATGGACCCCCGTAGGGCTGAATTTGATTTTAGCGGCCTTTTGCGTTCAGACGACACTTGCTAGGCAGATTTCTAAAATAATATCCTATAAGAAAGGTTACACAAAGTAATGTAAGTATGCAAAATGTCTAAAACGGAGACGGAATATATTGAACTTCTAGTAACAAGTTTTAGAAAAAGTTTATAAAACGTATCCTCCATACTGTAACTGCTCTGTACCGCTAAAAAACAATAAGAATATAATGAAATACAATGTAATTGTAAGAATGAGTAAGAATTATGTCAATATAAATTATTTTACCGTTGTGTATTGATATGGAGTTCGAACAACTATTCGGGGGTATTTCATAAATTCTTTTAGTGAAAACCGTAGCGCATTTTAAATAGGCTATGATGAAAAGTCTCGAAACACCAGTAAAATCAGCAATACGACGAATTACATAAATATAGAAATATATTTTAAACAGATATACCTTTACAGTGAATGCCATGTTCTTATTATTTGAAATTAATTTCTCATAGCCTATTATAGGCTACGGTGGACCTAACTGTTAAGCGCTTGTACGATCATTACACCAATAATAAACACAATCATTCGCATGAACATTAAAACACCATAGTACCTCTTTCATTATAATAATAAGACAATAAGACAATTTGTTACATTTGTAGCCATTTAGAAATGGAAAATTTGGATATATTGGATTTCAGAAACATATTTCAGTACTATTTAATAAATAACAAACATGTGCTACATACTACCTACCCTTACGTAGCCGGGTTTAATATCAAGTTAAGCTTATTGCTTTATTAAGATACCTTTTATACGGTAATACATTTCTACATATGCTGTGCCTAACTGTAATAGTTACTGCTTTCACCACTGAAAGTCCACAGATCAGTCTGAGGCAAACAGGAACTGGAGATCTAATCTGCTGTTATACACTATGGTGTTACATTTTTTGTCAGGTTTTTAATCTCTTTTCATTTCAATCATTTTATACACACACCTAAAGTGTTAAGTGCACAATATAAGCTCCCGGAGGAATGCAACTTAACCGCTTTGTTTAGAAAACCTGAACCATGGATCTACTAGGGTATCAAACATTCTTCCATTATGCATCGTGACCTAAGTATAACCCACAGAGGCAATAGCCAGGACTCCCCCAAAACGAGAGCCATTTTCCCCCTAACACAGAGACCCAGAAACCAAATAACTGATAGGTGGGCAAACAAACATGGCTTGCTAAATTGTCTGAGTCACACATATGTTTTTTAGCCTTTTTAGATTTTCTCTTAATCTCCCCACCTTCAGACAAACTACTAATTATAAACCAGTGCAGAGAGAGAGAGAGAGAGAGAGAGAGAGAGAGAGAGAGAGAGAGAGAGAGAGAGAGAGAGAGAGAGAGAGACCGACCGACCGACCGACCGACCGACCGCAGGTTTCCATTTGGCCCAAATGGAACAAAGGGACTTCCTGTCGGCTGTGTGTGCACATGGTTTTGCGTCACCCTGGCCTGGCCCACAAGACATGTTGGGTCGTCACTACAGAAAGATGGGCAGACTGACTATTACAGCCTGGCCAAGAATGCTGGGGAAGAAAGAGAATGCGGGAAGGATGTAGGAACAACTAGACACAGAGAGAGACAGAGACAGAGACAGAGACAGAGAGAGAGAGAGAGAGAGAGAGAGAGAGAGAGAGAGAGAGAGACTGACTGACTGACAGAGACTGACTCTTTAAGGGGAGAGGATAAATGGAGTACTGATCCACTGCCTCAGTTTGGCATAAGCTTGTTTGGGAGGAAAAGATTTAATTTTTATAAGAATGGTTTGATTACAGCATATCAAGTTTGTCTGCTCCAAAATAGCATTTGCATTGCTACAGAGCACATAAATCCACTGATTTACATGCATTTACAACTCTATTATATATTAAGAAGACTTACCTTGCTCTGTACTCCTGAATTACCAGTCTAAGAAAACCAACCAATTTACTGGTTTCCTCCATATTCCTAAGATAGTTATATATGCACTGAAAACAAATAAACAAAAAAGACTTTAAGATCACCACCTCACCAGCACAAAGCATGTCACCATTTCATTTTTGAGTAGCAGGCCCCTTCTCTCCATCTTTTACCCACCATGAGGTTCAGGCTCTGGAGTTTAGAAAGCACAGTGTGCTGTGAGCCTCCAAGTCAACTGCCAGATTTCACAGGAAGGAGGGAGGTCAAAGAGATCCTCGTTTTACTAACGGTCATGAGAAATTACTATTTAATCTTTAATTTACTACCAATATTTATTAAATCTTTATTTAAAAAAAATTCTTGTTCATTTTATTGACATTAAATAATATAAGAACAAACTAATATCACATTGGATATTTTCTTGCAGTTATAGTCACCTCTCTTTATGCATGAATGGATGTTCCACTGTAACTTTGTAGAACTACAGCATCAAAACTTGTGTGCAATAAAGTCACACTAATACAAGCAGCAACCAAAATCTGCCCTTCTCTAAAATGGGAAGATGGAGTTATTTAACATGTGCAGTGTGGTTGAGTCTGCTATCTTTGTTCTTTTACATTTTAAGATTCACAGTTGTCCTCTAGTTGAACTCTTCAATGGCCAGAAGAAATGCAGTGCATATGGTCTACTGTCTCCTAAAGAACATTAAAAAATGACCATTTAATAATGAGCAATGTACAGTCAACAGTCATCTTTATTTGATTTAGGCCAGTAGACAACACGCAACATGCAAACATGTATTCACAACACACAAGGCAGAAAGTGTGTGCCAAGTGAATCAAACCTATTCACACCACTGACACTGATTTTTCAACAAGATTAACCCATGAAGGTCTAACTTCAGATTTCAGACACTCTTGAGCACATGTGCCAAACAATGGTCCTGCCCAAACAGTTCATTACCAGCGAGTTAGCTGGTGTGTTTGAACAGGGAATCTTCCAGGTTTTGCCAGACTCCAGCTGTCCATGGGCATATTCTTCTACTTCTGCTTTAAAGTGTCTTGATCTAAATAAAAAATAAACTTGGTTTCACAGTAAAGAATTTCAGTAGCCTGTGAAATGGAGATGCCCTTTTTTACAAAAATATGTTTTAAATTTCTAGACTTCAGTAAGGCTTCAGACATTCCACATTAACTGGTAACAGATTGATCCTGGCATCTATAGAGACAGAACTAAGATAGCAATGCACTAAGGCACTTAGGCACTCAAATTAGCATAAGCCACAAACTTGAAATCCAAACCTTAATACACTAATTATTTTACAGAATGAGCACAGCCCTTGATGATGTAAAAGAGGGAACTCATGCTTAACTTTTTATATTCCTATAACCTTGTATCTCTACATTAAGTATAAAAGGCTTGAAGGGGCTCTTGTAGGCAAAGATAATTGACCTTCTTATGACAGTTTCTCCATTAAGAATGGCATCTTCCAAAAATATTTGGCTCAAATAACTAAAATCACACACACACACACACACACACACACACACACACACACACACACACACACACACACACAGTTAAAACTAAGATTTTCCAAAATATAATATTATATATATATATATATATATATATATATATATATATATATATATATATAATGCTGCCTGTTTTTATTGAGCCACTACACTAAGACTGTTGAGCCCAATGGAGTCTCTACTGCTAACTTAAGTTTTAGTTGTCTACAATGCTCCTTTAGCCACCCTCTGTGTAATAAGACAAAATTTGTGGTCAATAGTGACACCTAATTGAACAGCAGAGAAATTTCATATCTCAATGTACACCGTGCGCCCCCTGGTGGTCTTGGAAAAAAAAAGACTATTAGTATAAAGCATCCAACACAGACTGAAAGCACAGTAATAAACATACAAGCAAAACCACAGCATATTTGTTCTTTGTTTGCTTTCTAAAAGAAACTTTCAACCATATAAAAAATTTACATTTTAAAGAGGACAATATGATTATTGCCTTATACTCTGACACTAAAAAAACACCACATGAACTATCTGTATTTCATTGTCAGGGGGGCAAAAAGTACCACCATACAGTATTTTGTAATTGTTGGTTTGCAGTTGAACAGAATGCAGCGTGAGACAAAGGGCTCTTGATTGATTGGGTTTTAAACTAGTAGACAGTTTGAGTGTGGAATTTTTCCTGCCCTCATGTCTCCCATTAGAGCCACTGAACTGATCACAATGCCTTTGAGGTTTAGGGCAGACAATTAGTCAAATCCTTGCCAGTCGCTTTGCTCCGAGTCATACTCGAGCTCAGCTCCAATGCACCGCACGCCTTCTAATAACATTGGAGTCCCATGGTGTCGGTCTGAAAAAGAGAGCAAGAAGGAGCAAGGTAATTCTGATTTCAACGTAAAAATCTACCTGAGAAGTTTGACCATTTTGTCCATTTGTCATTTAGCTTATGAAGTACTTTGCTATGAGGTACTCAGTCATACAGGTATATATAACCTGCACAGGTATATTACAAAGGAAGCAAGTGCATTTTCCCAAAAGAACTAAACAATTTATTGTACCACTGTGCTTATTGTCATTCTGTTTACAGATGTTTAGCATCATTATAAACAAACCACCTAAAAGGTGTATTTTGTAAAAATAGGGGTGTCAAGAATGAGATGAAGATTTCACAAGATTTGACATTATGTTTAGTAGAACTGAATGCACCTCTACCCAGCACTCTTCAACACCCCCCTGCCTGCCTGAGTTGCCCTAAAGGATCCTTGTAGCGTGTAACTGCTGTACATGTGATTTGTGTCTGATGAAGACAGAAGAACATCGTCTGCACTAGGGTTTGCCCCTGGTGATTCTAGCAGATAGTCACTGCCCGTAGCCAACCTCCCTCAAATCATGCATTTAACAGTCAAATGCAAAAGATTGTTTCTGTCTTAGAAGAAGGAAAACTTCTTAAGAAGTCTTTGCTTTATGCAGTCTACATTTCAAAACTAAAAATATAAATAAAGACTATAAATATAAGCTAAATAAAAAGACTCCCTAACTAGCTCAAGAGACTTCTAAACTTGTAAAGAGTTCTAAAGTAGTCCTTTACTAAATTTACTTATTATTTTGTGCCTGTTCCAAAACTTCTTTTTGGTTTTAACAGTCTATAAATGGAATTATTTAATATGCTTTCTAAATAACAGCATTATTTAATCTGCTTTCTTATATATAGCCTTGCAAGGATTATATATGCTACATTTGATTATTTACTATTACAAAAATGATGACGTGTATCTCAAAGTGCTTTTACAAGTGATTCAACATTTCCCTACATGTTACACATAATCTGACCAGCAGAGGGAAGCACATACCAACTACATTTGATATTTGTTTTTTTTAAATCATTTTGTTTGCTTATTGCGGCTGGTTGAAATTTATTTTTTGTTTGTTTGTTTTATGGTTTGTTTTTTAAGCATACTTTCTACTTCAGTTTACACTGATAAAATGAGGATTCTTTTTCCTACAGACTTCTAACACTTCTAACACACAAAAATAACAGATAATCAATCATAAAAAATAATTCTGATTAGAGACCACTTCAAAATTGTGAGTGCTGCAATAATTGAATTCAAATTATGCATCATGGCATAATGTACATAATTTGAATAGACTACATTTCATCTGCCACCTTGTTTTATGTTATTGTTTATTCTGACACTGCTTTTTCTTTAGTGACATTAATATTTTTAAATCCTAGTCTTTCTGGCATATTACCATCATGGTAATTAATATAGTAATATGAATAATTACCATTACTTTTATATGGGAACACACACCTGATGATAATGAACCAATGTTTGTGATGTTGGCTTTGCTCTCATTAACTCACCCATAACACGAGCGTGAACTTTCACCTTTACGCACACATCTTCTTTGCGCTCGCTGACTATGATCATCTCCTCACACATCACTCCTTCCTGGTGAGCCATGTACTCACATGTCACCTTCAGTCCTCCTAGAGAGAAGCAAGAATCAGTAAAAGAAAGATGAGGATGACATGAGTTAGAAAATGTCTGTATAAGCAGTGCAATGTGACATTTCTATACATACATACATACATACATACATATACACATACATATACACATATACACATACATAAATACATACATATATATATACATACATATACATATATATACATATATACATACATATACATATATATACATATATACACATACATACATGTATATATATATACACATACATACATGTATATATATATATACACATACATACATGTATATATATATATACACATACATACATGTATATATATATATACACATACATACATGTATATATATATA